>NC_073744.1:35731494-36044045 GCF_029784135.1 Toxorhynchites rutilus septentrionalis | reverse complement strand
AAATATAATTTTAAAACTATATATATATATATGTATATATATATATGTATATATATATATGTATATATATATATGTATATATGTATATATATATATGTATATATATATATATATATATATATATATATATATATATATGTATATATATATGTATATATATATATATATATATATATATATATATATATATATATATATATATATATATATATATATATATATATATATATATATATATATATATATATATATATATATATATATATATATATATATATATATACGATATATGTATATATATATATATATATATATATATATATATATATATATATATATATATATATATATATATATATATATATATATATATATATATACTATATATATATATATATATATATATATATATATATATATATATATATATATATATATATATATATATATATATATATATATATATATATATATATATATATATATATATATATATATATATATATATATATATATATATATATATATATATATATATATATATATATATATATATATATATATATATATATATATATATATATATATATATATATATATATATATATATATATATATATATATATATATATATATATATATGTATATATATATATATATAAAAATATATATATATATATATATATAAACAATTTTCTTACATCTATCGTTAGTAAGGTGGACAATCGATTACTCGCGGTGTACTCGAGTTTAGAAGGGTGACATATTTTAAGGAGAAGGATGGGATATAAGGAAATTGTAACAATGTTGATGAACACTCAATTCTTAAATCTATTCGTATATCTATAGTTTATTTACATTTCAACTTATTCTACTTATTCTACTAAGGGGACGAATTACCCGCAAAGGAAGGAAAGGAGGGTATAAGGATGTAGGGACAATCACACACGAAGATCTATAGCTTCAAGGAAAATATATATATGGGACATGTAATCAAGGTCTAACCGAGCCAACACATCTCTCACCGGCACATTGGGCTGTCTTCCTCGGGCCCGAAGGGAGTTTTCTAAATTCGATCTGGCGACCAGATACACCTCGCACGACCAAACAACGTGCTCGAAAAAGACAAACTTGTCGCATCGCAAAGCAGGAAAACAAAAGCATGACGAACGGTGAAAGGCGTGGATATAAATATTTTTCTTGGAGAAACTTTTTATGCGATCCCTATCTACCGCACAAAAAAGTTTTTTTTTCCAATTGTGTAGCGAACACGATTTTTTAAAGCTACTGGTGAAGTTTTGTTTTATGCCATTTTTTGTGCGATCCCTATCCCTAGTATAAAAAAGGTTTACCTGCATTGAAGCCATTCATGGATAAGAAATTTCAATATATAGCATATCAAACAAGTCTCAGAGCTATGATTTTTTTAAATTTTTGGTATGCAGATAATCAAAATTCATTCGCTGCAAAAATGTTGGAATTATTTCATGAAAACGTCACCTGTATTCTGATTTGTCACCCTTGCTCATAGACGCACGCCAAAAGCATCGAAATGAATTAATTTCGAAATTCATAATGTGATTCTAGAAAAGGAATATTAGGGGAATGCTTCAAAATATTCTACCCAGAGATTCCAACGTTGTGTTATTTCGCAAGGAGCCTGTTTGGATGACGTATGTATATTTCGTCGGACAATCATTTGCAGCGATACTGAAGTCGTATACCCATCTGTGAAACACGGAATGGAACTTCGCGTTTTCGAACGTTGAGTACTCTGAACAATTTTCTCTGTAGTCAGTTCAGCACTTAAATCGCTATCGATGAATAAGGGCAAAATGCGCAGAGCTCGCAGAGATGGTATGGTGTATCGAATCCAGCTGTATCAAGAAGAACAGGGCTACCTGGTAGTGTTCTGATTGGATAAAGCAATCTGATTGAAATCGACCAAGTGATGTAAAAACAGATCGAACTTCCACATCTGGTGCAAAATCGCACCGTTAGTTGGAGGAATAATCTACGTTCATCAGGAAAGATACAGAAAGAATTGAATACAGAGGAGACTTAGTTTTAAGTACAAAGCACATCGAATTTGTAATTAGAAAAGGGCCGTTCGCGTCGTTCGTACTCTGGAACACAAGTTTCCATATACCCACGTCGAGCTGAAGAATTTAAAGAAAGTTAAAATATCAAATTTCAACAATCGACCATATGTGCCTATGTCTGAACACATGATCAGCGTTAACCAAGAGCTCTTCGGCTGTAATTGACTGCTTAGCCTTTCAATCAGTTCCCCTATTCTCGAAGATACCCCCGAAATGGGGAAGGGGGACAACAGAAACAATCATGAATGTGCTGCATCCGTTTGTGCGCTCTCGGTTGTGTTATCAAGTTTCATTTTATTTTTCGTTAGCCATCCTCTTCTCTGTTATTTTGTTCGAGTGTGCGCTCAATGCAAATGGCAGACGAAAAATTGCGTCGCAATAATATTTGCACAGGGGCCTTGGAATGGAAAAAAATCGTTTTAGAGCGCCGCGCACTACTTTCAAGAAGATCATTTTATTCTATTCAATCCAATGCGCTGCTGCGTGCTCTACCACAACTGGGTGGGAAACAGGCAATTGGGTTTGCGGGGGGTTTAGTTGACTAATCATCGCCTATTTTGGCACCATTATTTTTTCCGCAATCTCTCGCCGTGCGCTGTTCATTTCCCGATTGTTTTTTGTGGGTGATTTGGAACCGGTTGTGTCCCCCTTGTCATGTTTTTTTTTGTAACAGAAGCAAAACAAACTTTATGATAATATTGCTTAAATCCAAAACAGGAAACGCAGTATGCGTTCGAGACAAACTGGTTTTTAGCCTACAATATCTAAAGAATCATTGCCTTGCAACCTTGTTGATTCCGAAGCTTGGCTGCTTCCACATTCTTTTGTGCACTATTAAGATGTTTCCGATTCCAATTTAAATTTTTTTCAAAAAATCATCTCAAGGTCTTTCATTGCGCTTGGTTTGTTTTTTTGAGGCTTGTTTATATATTTTTTTCTTGCTGAATGCAAACTGTTGTTTACAAGCAACGGAACGCGCATAACCGGTTTTGGCTAGTTTCTCTCTGTGTATTGTGCTACCTTGACGCCACTTAGCTTTCCGCGCCTTGAGAACTGTGATAGATTTTTGTTGTTGTAACATTACTTCGAACACAGCCTGCGTGTGTTCGGAGTTTGGCAATGCCTTGAAGTCTATTTACTTCATCGCTTCCGCAGCAAAACCCCGATAAGAATCATATGGTTTTGAAACTTACGGTAGCAGAAACAGTGATTGAACATATGTTACCTATTTTGCAAGAAACGTTAGAGCAAACATGGTTGGACAATAAAAAAAACTATAGGAGATTATTCACACCGTGAAGAAGATCCTCGTAGCTTTTATTAAAAACTATCAATATTCGCGCAATCATAACTCAAGAGATATAATCTCTCGGATCTAATAGGTACTCAAGTAGCAGCGGATTGCTTAAAATAGTACCGAGCGCATATATATTGAAGCAGGCGTGTATTGCGCATACTAGTGGAGTAATCAGTTACGGCTTTATACTAACGGCTAACGAACACTGACGGGAAAGAGCATGTGTATCGGCTTTGTAATGTTACAACCACAACCACGCTATGCGATGCTCTCTAACCATGCTGCAGCCGTTTGCTGTGGCGCATAGTAACAGCTTCATATTATGTTACGAACGCTGCTGAACGACTTGCGAACGAACACGTGTATGTTTTTTCCCAACACTTTATGCTGCGACTGATTTCTATTTTCACTTTTCTTTATTTGCTACGTTAATTCGCACAATTTTGAAATTCCAATGAGTTAGTAGTACTGATTGGTCTGCGCTTTGCGACATCAAGTAGGCACAGTAACGTTGTAATCCATGTCACGGAGGCCACTCCATAATACTAGATAACGTGACACAGAGAATAAAACGTACACTACCATATAATGACGATAGTTTTCCTCAAAATGTCACCCTCTCCAATGGCACATACTGCACGTGTTTCTAATCAACTGTATACTTGTGATCCATTACAGTGTCGTTGCACCGCACGTGATCTAGTACGTATGGCAGACGTCGTTGCCAACAAACTCGGTGTCCAGATGAATAGCCCCCCAGTCACCTCTCTCTCCTTCATCCGGCTGTTCTACTACATATTCAAGAGTGCCGCCAAGGGTCTCGGCCTGAGCGAGGTTTTCGAAGCGGCCGTTTCGTTGCCTTATCTGGAGACGCGGCTCGAAATTCTGGCCTGCGATGCTAGCTGTACCAGTATCCGACCCTCGGAACTCGCGCTAGTTATGATTTTCACCCTGATCGATAACTACGTCACCGCGAACAACAAGGAGCTGAACGCAGCGTACAGCCCGCAGCAGTTCAACGACCTGGTGGACTATGCGATTCAGATGCAGAAGTTATGTCAAGTAAGTTGGGGCATTGGATCGGAGTTTTCAGTTAAAAATCGAAATCTAAGCTAATTCCTGTTTTACTCTCTCTCACAGATTCCCGACAATACCTTCTTCTACACTCACAGTATTGTTATGAGAATCCTGTCGCAGTATAACGGCCAGCACAAGATGCCGTACAAGCAGCGACTGGTGTGGAAGCTCTCGTCCCGCACGATGAAGGTGCTGCGTCCCACGGACAAGCTCACCTCATACCTGCCCACAATTGAGGAACATAACGCCAACAACAGTCACAACAATAATAGTAATCTTAGATTTAGGTAAGTTATTATCAATAACTCACTTTCTTACAGTATCGGCATTGATGACTGACATCCTATTTGCGATTGAATTTCAACTTAGTTTCCGCTCGGTTTGATTTTAGTGGCCACTACTAACACATTTTTTTTTCTTGTTTCTCAAACGGCCCTTACACGATCATTATATGTATCATGGCATTAACCCATGTTGTACCGAGCTGTAAAATTTTGTTTTTACGAAAGCCATTGGTGTAATTTGTTCCCAATGTTCAAGATTTTTTTTTTCTCAATCTTCCTTTCTCCGAGAAATGACAAAAATCAGGAATCGAAAATTGGCAAAATCTACACTTTTCTTTTCTGCAGGAGGTTCATTGTTTTTTTTTGTTTTCTACACATTAACTTGTATTTTTATCAAAGTTATACTGTAGAAAAATTTATATATTTTCGTATTCTATTAGGTGCTGTTATTTGTTGGGTTATGTTAGATTATGTACTTTGCGCACAAAGTTGCTTTAAATCGAATTTATTGCACAATAGAGTTATACTAAATTCAATGAGCTTGATAGTAGCTAATAAACTAAGCTATCATTTCATGCCAAAACATTACTATTTTGTTGCTTCCCAAAGCCATGGAAGATTGTCAAAGCTGGTACGATATGGGCTAATAGCTATTAGTAATGATGTGCCGAGATCGTTCCAACATTCCTTCATTCCAACTTTGCGCACTTCATACGATCATTATTAATGTCATTCTGATAAGTAATGTCGTCGTTATTATTGATTGTGTAAGGGCTGCTTTAGTTTAGGCATTCCTTGGTAACATTCAATTAGTGGAACACAGAACTTCAATGAGTTTAATATCAATGATAAATCACACTTAACACAACACAAAAAAAAATTCGGGGACGATGGATTGCCAGCATTGTTATAATTGGCATGAAAATTTAGTTCGAAGGAGTTGCGTTAGAAGAGATTGTTGGGAAGGAGCTGATAGTTACTGAAGCAACTGTTTCCAAACGTCTGCACTCTATGGGGAAGATACAAAAGCGAGAATAACATGGATTATTTGGAAGTATAATTCAAGTGCTTGTATAACCCGGCGAAATTCGTCCCGCCAAAAATAATTATTTTTATATATGAATTCTTTCGAACATTCACATTTTAACGCCGAGCGAACGTTCGTGGGGTCAATAGCAGAACTCTCCATTGATTGATCTTTACAATTTCCATTTACTATAAATTTCCTATTCTACCAAAACTCACCACTATAATATAAATTTATTTTCAGACATAATTTTCGCTCAAGAATCTTGTTTCACTTGCAAATAACATGTTTCTCCGTTCAATGGAATACATGTTTGATACAGAATAGTAAATGTTCATTCATATTTCTTTATTTTTCGCCTGAGAATCATTTTCGCTTCACACTAACGGAACACGGAGTTTAACTCCACAAACGTGAAGTCAAGTTGGGCCATCAACAATGCCATTGTGGAACATATGGGATTTTTTTCGTACTTCTTCTGAAAGCTTTTGAAAAATTTCAGAACTTGAACCATAACATAACTTTGAACTACGGACAAAAATGAATACAACAAAATAAAGACGGCTCAAAACGGACCATTCCTTCCTCGGATTTGGCGCTTAGCAACACATTTGGCTATAGTATAATTCCTCCCTTGTCAAGTAGAGAAAACACTTGTAGCGAAGAAAAGTTGATCTATTACGACAATCTCAATCCAACAAAAAGATAGACTCAAGATAACCATCGACCTGGATCGACTAAGTTTCAGCATTTGGAAAACCTAACAGCTACCGGACAGAATACAGTGCTGTGTGCGAAAATCGGGTGTATTATCTGATTTATTCGAGTCCCGCAGAGGCTTCGGCAAGCTGATGGTCTCTCTTGTCTGCTATTCAACATTGCACTAGATAGTGTAATGATAGGCGCGGCGTTCGACTTCCAGTCAGTTCATCTGCTTTGCGTGGTTTACATGGACATCAAATGCTACTTAATCACACTTAAGCACGAAGCAGACTCCGAGCAGTGCTCGAAGGTAGAGCTACCAACCTTCTAGTTTTTCCTGGATAGTGCCAGTTTTTTATGACATTTATCGTCTTTCTCGATCTATATCTGTCTGCTATAGAGCAATTCTACGCCAAATCGTAACTAAAAATTCAGATGTCTGAATTTTAGACAAATTTTAGACAAATTTATTGGAAAATCAATAAAATATTTAGAAATAATAACATTCTGATTTCAAAATCTTGCTCAAAAATTGAATATAATATTGAAAACATTTATGCTTCAAAACATATAAATCGGTCGTGATTAAAATTACGATATTACGACATACGATATAGAAAATTGTTGTCATCATATGTACAAAATTTCAACAAAACCGGAGAGGGTCGAGTCTACGGCTGACTGATTTGGTGTGGAACAGCTCATGTGTAAGATTGGACTTCAAGCAGCTTCCGAGACAGGAAATTTATGCGGTAAGTTTGCTGGTTAGTTGATGATCTGGCAGGACGTACTCAGCTGTGGCCGGGAGACTCCGATGTTGATCACAACCAACAGTATGAACGGACAGCTATTTATCATCGAATGCCCGAAAAATCGTGTATTACCGTTCATTAGGTTCCACCGGGGTTCGTTATATTTTGCCCGGATTAGGCAAGTTGTAATAAGAGTAAGAGTAGACGTCATTGAGGAAGAGAAAAATTCTGAGACACATCCGATTTACAATTGGTCGGTGTTAAGTCAAAGGGGACCAAGTCACAAAATTGAAAATTTCGAGTTATTCATTGCATTATGTTAAGCGTTTCGTAAACTGCATTCCGTATTTATCAAATTTGGAAAATCACGCGTACAGCAGGAATAACGGATCGAAATTGTTTTGAATGCTTAATGAAAATCTTTTATAGCATCAAACTTCAAGCTCGCTTTTTCCGAAATGATAATAATGTTCGGTATGACTTAACACAATTGACAGGGCTTCAACTTGCTACATTCATGGGCTGTTAAATATATTTCGTGGTAAATTAGAATTCACTATGCTAGACGAAGAGAAAAGTGTCATCACAAATTGCCATGCAGAAAAGCGAGATTCTCAAAACAACTTTGGGTGACCCTTCCGGTTTCTTGGCGCGACTTTTGAACGCATTTGGCATCACCACCGATTGGTTGTCAATATACTGAAAACGTTAAGATTTTGGTAGCAATGTTTTCGGCAATGCGAAAAGTTTGTTATTATCATTGATCAATATTAGCCACATGTGTGTGTATATATGTGTTTGTGTGTACTCCCGTGGCCGAGTGGTTAGCGTCATAACTAACATGCCGGGTGTTCGGGTTCGATTCCCGTTCTAGTCGGGGGAATTTTTCGTCAAAGAAATTTCCTCCGACTTGCACTGTGATCACGCGTATTCTAGAGCTTGCCATTCAGAATGCATTCAAGGCGTGTTATTTGGCATAGAAATCTCAACTAAGTACTAATAAAAAATGACGCAAGTAATACTACGCTGAGACAGCGAAGTTCCTTTAGGAACGTTAGTGCCATTGAAGAAGAAGAAGAAGTGTGTAAATATTTGTATTCTGCCGTAGCGATAAACTAACGCAAGAGCAATACCTACAGTACTTTGAATACATTTACGGACCAACTAATTCAGAATTCATAGCATAAAATCATTTCTTTACAAACACCAAAGAACTACATGCTCAAATTGAAGATTATACTTTGTATATCTTTATTACCAGCCAACCTACTAATTAATCATCTTTTCTTCTTCTCCCTCCAACAGAACTGGAAGCGTAAGCTCGGAAGACGACGGCGAAGATTGGCCGACTTCACCTATTGTAGCGGTTTGTGAACAGTTCGACGAGTAGAACGACCCCCCGTTCCTACTTGTACTCTGTGACAGACACGTGTGAAGCTCGCTCGTGGCCAGCCGTGTCGGACCGGTGCGCGCTAGCGTGTATGCGCGCCATCTATATCTGAGAAAAAAAGAACAAAAAAATCGTACTAGAAAAATTATTATTGTTTTGTTAACTTTTGTTTACGTGCCGCCTACTATATTGCTGACGTACACTTGAAAAGTGAAGAAGCAGCCTTTGAATATCATTACCCAAGCAAAGTGACTTTAGTTGTTGAGCTATTTAAGTTGTCCGGGTGAGGGACGAAAAGAAAAACACAACAGAACAAAACCGTGAACCGTGTATTTTCCTTTCTGAAAGAAGACATTTCGGAGGAAGAGAGACTCTTGGTAACTAACAGTGTGTTTGTGTTTGTGACCGGATTGAGTGAAGAAAGGAAGAGACAGAAGAAAACAAAAGCTACGGACATCCGAGGGGTAGCGAAACCTAACCTGGTACGAGCTTAATAGTGGACGTAATCTTCATTTCTGCACTTCACTAGTAGGGGATATAAAAAAGGTTAAGAGTCCGTGCGTGTATGCTGGATTTTCTGCGATACAAATCCTACCGTTATACCATCATCCGATACATACCAACTATAAATATACACACACAACAGAAGACAAAGAACGGAAAGCTAATACTCGTGTATTCTATTTGGTGTTGCCGAACCAACCAAGGTTTCACTGGGAACAAGCTAGCATCGTGTGACAATATTCTCTTCGAGCCATTCCGGACGGTAACAGAGCAGCGAGACCACCATTCATTATCCACGAGGAAGAAAACAGTGTAAGCATTATAGTTTTACTATTTTGATTTTTAACTAGATCTAATTAAATACCCAATTTAATTAATCTAAGAAAGTTAAAAGAAAAACTCCACAAACAAAAAAACGTGAACAAAATTTTTGCAAAATTCCAACAAAAAAGAATAAAAGTAGAAAAAGCATAAAATAAAATCAAAAAAAGTACAAAATAATACAAAACGTAAAAAAATCTAGAACATAGGTGTTTAACGCATTGGGCGAAGGCAGTTGTAAAGTTAGTAGACGTGCAGCAGTGGTGCAAAGGGATCGAAGAAGATAAGGAACGAGAATTTTCGACAGATTCGAAGCAGAGTACACTTTGGGTATACAAAACAAAAGGAAAAATCTCACAGAAATTTATCAATCGAAGAAATTTAATCGAGGAAACAACTGAGAGGGAAATATTGTGCGAACAGATACTACAAAAGAAGAAACCTCGAAGAGCCAGTACTGATTGTGTTATTAGGTATTTTACAGCAAACCAGAAAACAACCTTTATAACCGCAAGCTTGTGTGATTTTGAAGTAGAATTTTCTCCCTTTCAGTTCTCCTTGAAATCACCCAGCACCAGATTCTTAGAAACAAACAAAGAAAAACACACATCTTACAGATATCAACAATACTCCTGGTGATAATACCGGCGTTGGAACGTACAGCAAAACCATCTTGTAATCAATATAGTGGTAAAAAACATTAAAATTACACCAAAATAGTGAAACAAAAATATAAATTCAATTCTGTGTGTATTAGTGAATTTTGCTTCTGACGGAAAAAAACTGAATCAAAAAGCATAACAAAACAAAACAAAAAACAATAGCAGAAAACATTCAGTATACTACATTTTGTGTTTTTCGACATTGTCGTAATATAGTAGTTGTAATACAGAATCATTCAGAGAAGTTCAAGAAGAAATTAGAAACAGAAAAACCGGGAAATCTCTTTTTCTGCGTCGAATTTGATGCAAATGCTTATCTCAACCTCTCTCTCACTCGTTGAGACCTTAGAACAAGAAGCAGGAAGGTGTGAGAGAGTAAAATTACTGAACAAACCCCCAATTATGGGCATCCTACTGGTCGTAGTTCTGATGGTGGCGTCACCGTCTTGCAGTGGACCCTCGGAATACGATGCAAAAGGGAAAAAGAAACGTACATCGTGATGATGGTGGGGATGAGACGGTTTAGTTCCTTCAATAATCGAGCTTACGTTCGAAGTATCCATCAGCATAATCGTCCGGAAGCGAAACCCGAAATTTTTCTACATTTATACCACTGTTGTTCTATGATCTCGAATACTTCCGGCTCGTACGTAAGTTCTACTGAGTTCTCGATAAACCCCCAAGGAATAACCGTTTCATCCCCGAAGTTGGAACGAAAAAAACGCATCCAAAACAAGAGCGTGTTAAATATATAACGAAACAAATCTTGTCTCTGAAAGTATAAATCATTGTAGGAGAAGGGAGCAAAAAATAAATGAGTAAACACTCAAAGCTATAGTATTTTAAATCTTAAATATTAATTTATAAAGCAAAGTTATTGTGATTCGATTTATTTAAAAAATAAACACGTTTCATAGAGGAAGAAGATTGTGCAAGAGGAAACAATGAAAATGTCAGAAAGGTTAATTCTGTGTAATTGAATCCGTTATTTTTTCATAGACAACAAACAAACTAAAGGCATACGCTATATATATATATATATATATATATATATTTGTACCTTCTATTTTCCTTATATATTTTTTGTAAATTATATTTCCTGTTTTTAAACAAATTATTTATTAAAAGAAAAAGAAAGTGATGCAAAGCAGAGAGCCAAGCGTATAAGTGTGAATCAAAGTTAATTAGAGCATTTTCTCTCTTGACATGCGGAGAGACAAATGTATGTCGAAAATGAAAAAGAGATTTTTATCCACCTAATTCCATCACGTGTGTGATAGTTTTGTTTACTATTTACAAGCGTTGCTAAAGAACAGAAGGAAAAAACTCATCAAGCATTGAAAACAAAGTACTTCATAATTCTCGTTCGTCATTATTTGTCATAGGTTTGTGTAGTGTTGTACTCTTTGAAAGCAAACTCCATGTGTAAATGTAGTCGTCCCCTTACCTCCCCTGTTACTTTATCTTTTTTCCCATCCCGTGAACGACGCGGACGCATATCTCTCCCAGAAAGGTGTCGACCCTCCCGCGATAGAGAAGGGGCCAAGAACGACCAATGTTTACTTTTTATTCTCAACTCTTCTTGACCCCCGGTTGGGTGGTGAAATACAGGGCGCACCCTTCGCCCGCGGAGAAAGCATTCGTCTTTTTATATACTTCCCATTACTTATATATATAATATATTTATCGGTTAGATTAGTTCATAAGCGCCGGAACAGTAAACGAAGAGGAATACACCTGAAACATAGAAAAAGAGAAGATGGAAAATGATGTGAAGATCTATTTTGAAACGGAAGATAGCAAGATGTAAGGTTCAAGAACACACGCATACACACACAAAGGCACGGATTTTTAACAAATGTGAAATCATGATGAAATAAGTATGTATAATTTATATCTCATAAGGTATCTGATGGATACAAAAGAAGAAAAAAGAAAAAACGTGGAAATGCAATTACATTCATTTGGAAAACAAATGAAGCAAAAATAATAAAAAATCTATGATTTATTTATACAAAATACATGATTAGTAAGTTATTGTAAATCATATCCGAAAATTTGTCATGCAACGAGAATGATTTGCTAGTCCCAAGCGTCATTCTGTGTGTTCTTTGTGCAATTTGGTTGGTTCAGGTCAATCACGGAGAGCGACTACGAATTGTACAGTCTACCCAAGCTCAAGCTCAAGCTCACATCCGAAAATTTGTCATGATAGTGCCTTTAAACTTTTCAATTCATTTGTCTTCTAGCCTTGTATCGTGGTTTTTCAGGATTCAAATTTCATTATAAACCAGAGACTCATGCCTTCACCCACAACGGCGCGGCAATCTACACTATCCCATTCGCTATGGGAACAAATGATAACCGGCCGCTAGGTGTTTGGAGTTGAATAATCCTGAACACCCCCCATTTTGTAGACGTGTGCATGTGGAATGATTCCTCTTGGACTTGAATTTTGATTTGGACGTTTGCTCTTCAGTTCTCAAAAGCAAGAGAAGTAACGCTTAGAATTTTTGCTAGCACAACGCGAAAATCCAAGCTGTTTTTTTTCAAAGAGGTGAGGAATGGTCTACCAGCCTTATCTAGGAAGGGTTAACCCAGACGCCGAGTGGGTCTCTCACCTACTAAAATTAAGCCCTCTACTCGTTGCCGAACTACCCCCGGGACCACACCTAGACGATGGAATGGTATTCCGAGAATAACGTGATGATGGTGCACAAAAATCCTGACCCAACATCTTAGAGCTCCGCCCCACATAGAGACATTCCCCCTTATTCTACGCGGCGAGTGACGTGAGATAGCAAAGTTCCTCGCTTCATTGTTGAAGCTACATTACTTTTCAACTTCTTTTTGATACCCGAGTCGATAACATAAGAGGACACGATTTCAAATCTCACCTAGTGACAAACTATAGTCACGCCATTCGCCTGCAGGAATGCAGTGACTTGAGCCATCTCACCTCATTCGCCGCGCGGAATAAAGGGGATTGACCCAAGCGGAACGGCACTTGAGCTAACGCTAAACGCTAAACGGTGGAAAGCGAAAACAGTTCAGAGCAAACTCGTTCTGCGGCTGTCTCCTATTCAGCCATTTGTTTCTAGATTTTCCGATATTTTTACTGGAACTCTTATAATATAAAATCATTATCAGACACAATGATCGTTTAATATTTTTTCAAAATTTTCAAAAAGACTGTGCGTCTATCATATAAAATATATATTTGACACAGAATAAATTTTCACTCATTTTTCTAAGAGCATATTTACGATGGTTTCAATGCGCGATTTGACCAAAGTCATAGATAATCTTCGAAAATTTTAAGTTTGATAATGCATACAGGTTATGAATACTCTGAATAATGGCGATGAAATCGAAATCATATTCACCCCTATTCTGTATTTCAATCGATTCGAAATATTTCGAGCGACTTGACTAAATTCCATTCTGTATTCCGTACGAGTTGTTTTTTGCATTTCGTTCGATCTGTTTCTCTTAGAACATTAAAGGGAAATCGTTCGAAATAGGTGAGGCGAAATTCTATTTATTACAATAATCAACAGGCAGAATCTATGCCCTATTGATATTTAAGTTGGTTAATATTCTCTTAAAGTTACGTTTAATAGCTACCCTACATAATTTGAAATCAAAGCCCTCTGCAACTCTGTTGAACATTCTGAGCAGACCGGATATACAACCGTAGGTCGCGTAATTTGTTCGCCGGACCGGTATACGCAGTACATTTTGGTTCCGCAGACTTCTTGGAGGCACCTGTAGTTGGAATGAACGGAGCAAGGCCGGACACTCTGTTTTCGACGTCAGGACATCAGACACTAGCATAGCACGGGCGACATTGCGGCGAACAGCTAAGGTGTCTAAATTGATTAGAAAGCATCTACTATCATAGCTGGGTAGCCGAAAAGGATCCCTCCACGGCAAGCGTCGAAGAGAAAAGCGCACAAACCTGCGCTGTACAGCTTCAATTCTGTCGACACCATTTTGGTAGTAAGGACTCCAAACTTGACAGCCGTACTCAAGAGTCGAACGTACCAGCGAGCAGTACAAAGACTTCAAGCAATATATGTCATTGAAATCTTTACCGATTCGAAACAAAAATCCCAGACTTCTGGAAGCTTTGGCAACAATATATGAAATGTGCTGCTGGAACGATAGTTTGCTGTCTAGAAGTACCCCTAGATCTTTGATACAGTTGGTTCTCTCGATGGAAGTATCCAAGAGTTTATAATCGAACAAGATCGGTTCCTTTTTTCTTGAATAGGTGATAATGGCACATTTATTTGGGTTCACCTTCATGCAATTAGCAATACACCATTCGGCAAAACTATCCAGCTGTTGCTGAAGTAGGCAGGCATCGGCAGTCGAGTTGATTATAAAATAAATTTTCACACCGTCGGCGAATGACAAGCGCGGAAGGTTCAGCTTAAAATTGACGTCATTGAAGTACAAGAGGAAAATCAACGGCCCAAGGTGGCTGCCTTGAGGAATCCTAGATGGCGCGTCGAATTTGCGCGAGAAATGATCACCAATTTTTACTGCTAGCTGGTGACCGATTAGATATGACCGCAGCCAACTGATTATTCTGCCGCCAAACCCCAAATTCTCCATTTTAGAAATCGCAATTTCGTGATTAATGCTGTCAAACGCTGCTGTCAGGTCGAAATATATCGCATCTGTTTGTTTGGCGCTATTGAAACCTTCCGTTATATAAGCCGTGAAAGTCAACAGATTGGTTACAGTACATCTCTTAGACCGATTACACATTATCCGGTTTCTGCCGGACCGGTCTGAAACCCGAATGGCAATTTTCGACCGTATCAACCTCTTCACGGCGCCGTGATGCAGCCGTCTACTGCGACTGCATTGTCCGATGACCGGACAAGTATTATTCGTGATGACAGTAGCATAGTATCGATGGCTGGTGGACACATCAGTTTGGGAAAGCAAATCATCCTCTATAAGATTATTAGACCTTAAGACAGTTTTAAGTTGCTCAATTTTTAATGAAAATTTTTACATCATGTTCATTACTTTCATTAATTTAAACACGTAGTACTGACCCTTACTTAACCATTTCTGTATATTTTTCTTGATATTTTCACAAAAAATCATCATTATAATATAAAACCATTATTAAACACAATTCTTGTTCAGGGGTTTTTCCCTACTTGCAAAAGAACGTTTACTTCATCACATAAATAACATATTTGTTAAGAAAAAGTTTATTTTCATTCATAATTCTTATTTTGTATATGAGTTTACTGCACCTGAAAATCCATTATCACTATCATTTCCCAAAAGCGGAGCACGAAGCTCCATGCCATCAACACGAATTGACAGTTGTTTGCCATGTCTGTTAGTATTAGTACAATTCAGGCAATTTTTCGTCCCATGTAATAGTATGTGTGCGCTATTGACGTTTGTTTATTGATTTTGAAACCAATAATAATTTTGATAATTGATAATTTGCAAGTGATATGAATGCTGAAATTTTTATTTCACTTCTTCAGCAACTACCAGTGCTGTGGAACAAATTCTGTGATACAAGTTTCTGTTCAAAGAGAAGCAATGGTCACAGGTGCACGATGTCATCATTGAGCATATTGCCACGGACTGTGTTATTAACGGTGAGTGGTGTCTTTCGACAAGCAGATCGAGTTATTTAATTAACTTCTATTTTTTTGTTCACAGGCAACATCCCTTATTTGAAATTATTCCTGAATTTCTGGGTATTCTAGTTTTACCTGACCCGGGACGCGATCAACGACGAGACCGAGGCACTCAAGTTCAAAATGTTCCCATGCCCGATGCCAAAGCATTGGTTCTGTCAGAACAAAATTCCAGCTTATCTGATTCGGTAATTCTTTGCCCCGGATCCGCGTATGGATAGCTGTGATGCGAAATGGGCTCGAGAAGCTGCCCCTGCCCCAGGAGGCATATGTTGAGCGCGTTCTTGGACGAGGATCTGCGGAAGCAGCAATGGAATAGTGTTTGAACGAATTATAATGTTATTTTTATCGTATTTTTTTTATTGTAATAGTGAAATAAAAAACACTCTAGAATGTATGTATGACATACATTCTCTTGCAGGAAAATTCCATGATAATTACAGGAAGTGAACACATTATTGATGTAAATAAATAGTGCTCCTGGCTTGTTACGGAATGTTTTTATTATTGGCTCATCAAATTGCACCCCAGCGGCGCTTTTTGAAACCGGTCCGGCAGAAACCGGATAATGTGTAATCGCCCTTAGGCATAAATCCATGTTGGTCTTCTACAATGTAATGCTGTCAGAAACTAAAGATCGGTTCCAAGACAACAAGCTCAAGCAGTTTGGCGACCAAGCTTAGTGCGGAAATTCCTCGGTAGTTATCGATTTGAGTCTTGGCACCCTTTTTATGTACAGGAATCAAAAACGCCGACTTCCAGGAAGTTGGAAATTTTCCACTAATCAACGATAAGCGGAAAATGCGACAAAGAGGAATCATCAGATTAGCTGCGCATTTCTTCAATAGAATAGACGGAATTCCATCAGGACCAACTGAGCAAGACGCCTTGAGTTTGTTCATAGCAAATTGTACCATTGGCTCGTCAACCTCGATATGGGAGCAAGACTGGCCGAAAAAAGGTACGTTTCCAGCAGCAGATTCAATTTGCTCGGGTGTTATCGACTTATCCGAAAACACGCTTCCAAATTTATCAGCAAATAGGTCACATATCGTTTATGTGTCAGAACTCCAGCGCCCATTGTACTCCATTGTAGAAGGTAGACCGGACTCATTCCTTTGCTCGTTTACGAACTTCCAAAAAGACTTAGGATTTGATTTCAGTTTCAGCTGCATGTTAGTTATGTAACTACGATAACACGATTGAGTAAATCGCTTGTATGCATTGTTTAGCCGCACATAATAATTCCTAAGTGGCACGGTTCGTACTTGGCAAATCGACGTAATGCCGCTCTCTTAGCTGTTTTCATTTGACTTAGTTCCCTAGTCTGCCATGGAGTATGCGAATGCTCTAAAGTAGTTCGCTTCGGTACATGCCTGTCAATAGCATAGTTCACGATAATGGAGAACATTTGAACTGCATTGTCTACATCGTCACAATCTAAAACATCTTCCCAGTCGATAGTAGACAGGACGTTAGAAATGGCGTTATAGTCAGCTTCTTCGAAGTCATAGTACACTGCAGTTGCGGTTTTGCGGAATTGATTTGAAGCACGGTTTTCCAAAACAAGGTGCAGAGCGGGGTGGTGAGGAACGGTTGTAACTAGCGGAGCAGCCGCTGCTGAAATAACTGGAGCTGAGTCTGCACTGCTAACGAAGCAGAGGTCCAGAATTCTTCCGTTGTTGTTCTCGACATGGATGATCTGTTGAAGCAGGCTGGTGCTGTAAGAATCCAATAGGGAGACTGTGCATGTCGAAAGTGTTGAGTGATTGGCATCCGGGTACAGAAATCCTGATCTCGAAGGTCTCCATTTGATTCCAGGTAAATTGAAATCCCCGATTATCGCAATTTCATCCATCGATTTGAGTCTAGAACGCACTGTTGCGATCGAATCCGTGTGAACGGTCATCAAAGCTACATCACGGACGCGGTCTGGTGGTACATAAACGGCACACAGAAATAGCGAGTGATCAAACATCTTAATTTCAACCCACACTTGTTCGATGCTTAACCAAGAGTCATTTGGAACGATGCGGGGTTTTAGCTCACGGCGGATGGCAAGCAGCACTCCACCTCCAGAAGCTTTCGAACTGTTTGACTGACAGCGATCGCAGCGAAAAACATCGTAACTCTTATCAAATACCTGAGATTCTAAATAAAAATAAGATAAAAGATAAAAATTCTAGCTCGAACGAAACAACGATTTCGAACGAAATGGAAATCTGTCGGAATACAGAATAGGGCTGATTGAGTTGGCTGATCATTGATTATGTAGGGGCCGATACGAGAAGGATTTGCATTATTTTTAGCGCAACACATGCTACTCATCGTTTACTTAGTTGGAAAAAATAAAGTTTCAACACTTACACCAAGCCATCCTTCATAATATACATACCACATTGTAAAATGATGATTTTCTAACATTTTCTAACAGCGTGGAAAGAATAATTGAATCCGGGAAATTTTAAGGAAAACTTTTCTAACAAATTAAAAACGAATTTCATACCGAAGAAACAAAACATCATCATTTTACTAGCTGCGCCATCTGGTTGTAAATCTAACGTAAATTCGTCAATTGTCGTGCTTGCATATTAGTTCCACTTTTGTATATACGGTCTATCTCAAAATTGAGTGTACAAATGCTACTTGACGATGCTTTCCATTTATTTAGTATTAAATATTTTGAATACATTGATTCTTTTGATGCATATTAATTACTCACACATTTAACTAGCTGTACATGCAATAAGTTTTCTGCTAATTGTTTACTCCTAAAAATTGAAAACAACGTACAATGATAATAAATATGAATTGTCATGGAAATACATTGCAGTAAATAGCAGATATAGTCGAAAGAACCCACTATACAGCAAAGAAAATCATAAACAAGTGGAAATACGAAGGAACCTTGGAAAATTTCCCGAGTAGAAGACACAAACGTATCCTGTCTTCTGATGATGAACGAGTAATTGTGCGAACATTTCGAAAGAACTCTAATACAAACATTCCTAAATTGACTACCGAAGTAGTCGGCATCATTGGAATATCTGTCAGCACAGATACTGTCCGGAGAGCAGCATACAGGAACAATCTGATAGATATTGTTGGCCGTGAAAAGTCATTCATCTCAAAGGCGAATATGAAAAAACGACTACAGTTTGCTAAGACATATGTAAACTGACCTAAGGAACTCTGGAACAAGGTCCTTTATACGGATGAGATGAAAACCAATCTCTTTGAATCGGATGAAGGACAGATAGTGTGAAGGAAACCAGGATTGGTGCTTCAGATTCAGCATTTGGTTCCCACAGTAAAACACGGCGGCGGCAGTCAGATGATGTATGGTACGATGGCGGCCTCTGGAACTGGAACCATGGAGTTTATCGATTCGGCGATGGATAGGATGGCTTCATTGAACATCCTGATACGTAACGTCCCGTGCAGAAATTGGCTCTCCCTCGTGATTACTGCTTTCAACAGAATGATGACCCGAAGCAAACTGACCTCATCATGCGGGAATACCTGCTCTATAATGTCCCTATCAACTCAAAACACCTTCGAAATCACCGGACTTCAACACTATTGAGTATCTTTGGTGGGAAATCAAGAACCATCTGAAGAATAAAAATCCAGGGAACGGAACTCGAAACGACGATTACGGAGATCTGCGAGGCACTTCCGTCGACGGTGTTCAGAAATCTCGCTTCGTCGCTTGCAGGAAGCGTTGGACGCCAAAGAGGGGGCCATACCAAATACTAGGGGCTTGATTTTTGTTATCTGTTAACTTTTATGAACTAATTTTAATTTTCTTGTTATGAAAAATTTGAACTGTACACTCAATCTTGCAACGTCTGAATCGAAGATTTTTTGTTTGTTTTTTAAACATGAAGCAGTAATGTGACCATTTCAATTTTTTCTTATCACTACATGAAGAGGATCAATTTTACGATGAATATGAGTCGCTTTCAATTATTTACTTTTTAACCCCGAAAAACTCAAAAATTAACAAATCAACACGGGGTGTATATTTAATTTTGCTATTGACTGTATATGTCAGTTAGGCGCATCATATGCACCCAAATGGGATATATGATGCTGTATATACGCTAGTTATACGATTGGATGTTTGCTGGGTAAGCATAAACCAAGACGATTATTTAGAACCTAAAGAGGGACATTAATAAGCAGGTATTGGCTAATCCTACGGGAACATAAATTAGTTTGAACACTTTTCCGTACACACGTCTCGTAAAAAACTATTCGCTTGGAACCGGCAGCGCTAATTTGGATTACTTGGCTTGTCGCCGGTCGTTCTTGACATTATCGAGGAACAAGATTAAGATTATTTTTAAGTTTTACCAATCTCATCGTTAGTTCTCATAAATTTTCAATCCTGTTCCCATACTTTCATGAAATTTCTATTTGCAGCCATTCCTTGTCAAACCGATATAGTGGTTCTCAGATTTTCGTGAAAAGTGGCAGATTTGTTCTTCATCGCAAACAATTAGACCCGTATTTTTTATTTTTTTATTAGGGTGACTATTTCCGTTTTAGGATGGTCCTAAGAATAACTTTTTTTACACTTTTCCTTAAAATGACTTTTTTTTTTAAATTCTTAACTTTTGAACTACTGGACCGATTCTAGTGATTAACATATCAAATTGAAGCCAATCACCTCGTCTTTTTAGAAAAACTTTATACTCTATACAAACTTCAGTTGCAGAACATTCAAATTTTACTTCCGTTATTATTGATTGTATTTGTTTTTATTATTTTTATGGTCTCGGGACCAAGGGCGCTATATTTTTTTCTACTTTTTCTCGAAAGCTGAGGATGTTTTACATAAAGTATCTCAAAATCAGAGATGTGTTCTTTTTCGTTTTATAAGCTATGATTTTTCAAATTTAACCGACGGCTCAAGAAATCATTTTTCATCTTTATCCCAAAAATGACTTTTTTCAAGGAATTACTGAACTGAATAAAGAACTTTTTTTTAGCCAGTATAGTCGCATATTGAACGAAGACTAAAAACGTGTTAACTTTGAAAAATCATAATTTAAAAAAGAAATGGAACACATCTCTGATTTTGAGATATTTTATGTAAAAAATCCTCAGCTTTCTAGAAAAAATATAAAAAAGCGCCCCTGGTCCCGAGACCATGAAAACCATAAAAAACAAATGCAATCAATAAAAACGGAAATAAAATCGAAATTTTCTGCAACTAAAAAGAAAAGGTGATTGGCTTTAATTTGATATGCCGATCATTTGAATCGGTTCAGTAGTGATGAATTTTTGAAAGAAGTCATTTTAAGAAGAAAGTTATTTTTCGGACCACCCTTAAAAGGAAATGGTCACCCTAATGAAAAAAACAGGAAGTGAGTTATATCTGTGGTATAACCGCAAGGTTGACGTAGCACTATCGTTGATTTAGTGATCATTTGTTTGAAGTTGAATCTGATTCCAATCTGAATGAATGAATAAATGAATATTTGGGAGAATTCGAAAACGAGAGCGTTACGTTGGAGACATTTATGCATCCAATATTGGATACGGAAATATTTCACTGATGGGGAAGAATAATCTTCAGAAGCTTTCCTGTTAATTGCACTTGATTGAACAATCACAAAACGAAATGCATTTGATCGCAGTATTATATGAATAGAAACAATAAAATAAATTCTTTCACTTGAATGTAATTTACAGTCCCAAGCGATAACTGACAGATTATTTTTCAGCAACGAGGACATACTTCCGGATTCTTTTCGATGCTCGATGCTCGCCAGTGGCTAATGCAAACTCGATAACCACCTGTTTATTGCATTTGATTAAAAAATCACAAAACAAAATGTATTTGGTCGCATTATTATATGAATAGAAAACATTAAAATAAACTCATTCGCTTGAATGTAATTTTCAATTCCAAGGGGAACTGGCAGATTATTTTTTAGCAACGATGACATCTTTCCGGATTCTTCTCAATGCTCGATAACCACCAAACGAAAAGAGTTGCGCGTGTGTATGTCTGTGTGTGTGGCGGCTGCTCCGATGCCTCAAGCGGAACCAATTTTCGATGCTGTTACTTTCTTGTTCGCCTTTTCAGTGGTATCACTCTCCTCCCGATGGATTACCTTATGGCCTATGATGCCTAAACAGTGTTAATATTTCTTGTTTCATATATTCTTGAAAAACGTTGTTTTTTTACCAGAACTGCAAAATAAATAGAATATTTGAGAAAAGACTGTGTTTTATGTATATCCAAAATTAACGATATGGTCATTAATCACTCGTATGTTGGCGTAACTGAAACGATTTGGAGAACATCTGACCACAGAACTGGTAGTGATGGTTTTTCCAAACAAACAAAAAAATTCGATGCTCGCAATCCTGTATGCAAAAAGCAAACAAGATGGTTTGTTTGAAAGGTTTTAGAGTAAAAAAAACGCTCATGGAAGCTCTATGAGAATTTGTTGACTAGTTACGACTGCGTTGTTATGGTCGTCTTCGGACAAATTTATTGGCTGACAAGAATTCAAGACCTCGTTCAATCGGCAGAGTGAACCAAATAATAAAGAGGTCGAAGTTCTCGAAAAAGTTCTCCATTTGACTAGCGATATGTACCTAGCTGCAGACTAAGAAAATTGAATGAAATTGATGGTAAGTAAGTGGTAGCTAATAAACTAAGCGACAATTTTATGCCAAAACATTACCATATGTTTACTTTCCAAAGCCATGACCAATTATCAAAGTTGCTGTTCGATTTTTGTGTAGGAAATCTGTTATTTATATTATTTAAATCTATTTTTTTCGAATCAAATTAATAAGTGAATTAAATTAGTAAGAATCGACACAAAATCAACCGAGTTGCGGCTATTTTCCTGACTGTAAAATGAAAGACACCGGTATTTCTCCTCACTTGTTGGAAAGAGTCCTCGGAACTTTCGAATCGCTACCCGTAATTCGTTATACCTGCAGTTTCTTCCCTACCGACATAATAGATCAAATATTCGTGCTGAAGAATCGTTAGCACAGACACCTAGTTTCTTCCTCAGCAGAAGCATAGGCAGTGAATATGGCTTGGAATACGACGATCGGAAATATACCCCACTTATCCGAGCGAGTTTTCGGGAACCTGACCCTACCTGACCGATCGGTGGCTTCCCTCGTCTGCAAACAATGGGAGCGAGCTATTTTCCGATCGCCGCAGCTGAAGAAACGTGTGGCGATAAAAGTGGTGCGGATTGTTGAACCTCGGACTCAGCAAATAATCAGCCCCATTAATTTGGTTGTGGGTCGACAATATGATAGTGTAGTTGTGTCCCCGGAGACCAGGCTGGCTTTGAGTGCACTATGGAGTGCTCTGAGGATGCTCAACAGAAAATGCACCATAAAATGGGTGCGTATCGATGGGAGACATGTGCCGGATATTGTAAAACCAGCTTCGCTGAAGAAGCTTGGACAACTTCTACCTCATGTTGAAGAGCTCGAAATCACGCTGTCCATGTATTCATTCTTGACCGAATCATGGGATGAAGCTTTCGAGCGATTCTCAGGCTTGAAAGGTATTACGATCTACGATGGAAATGGATCTGTGATGCGGTCGATTCAACGGTTTTGCCCTGATTTGCAAAAGATACATCTTATACGATTTGGGCTTACAGAACCGCTTGGTGGGCTATTGAACTTCCCTGAGCTGGAGGATTTAGTTATCGACCAAATAGACGAGCTGAACCACGAACCCCCCTACGAATCGTCACGTGTAGAACTACCTAGCTTGAGGCATCTCACTATACTTATAGCTATTTGTGCCTCGCGTTGTGGATTTTCAAAGCTACCAGTGAACATCGTTGCACCGTATCTTCGAACTGTACGTCTGTCGGATATGCTCCACAGTTTTGTACGAGTCGAAACGGGTCCACTGCTGCACAGCTACACGTTGAACATCGCCACACTGCAGCCGGAGTATTTCATACCGCCGAATTTCTTCCAAGGCGAGCTGAGCAGCGTTACGTCGATCACCATTGAGTGTAAGAAGCTTAAATTATTTGCTAGACTTGTGCTGCCGTCGCTGAAGCAACAGTTTCCGAATATCAAGTGGGTCACTATCGATAAGACGCAGGATGAGGGCGAAATTAACGGGGAACGTGCACTGATCGCTCTCGAGATGCCAGGAGTGACAATCGTGACCCGCAACATTTCTCCACGGAACTGTTACTTATCACTTAGAGCGCTCTATAAGGCTGTCATACGTGATATACTGTTATTGGCCGGTTGAAGGTATCGGAGCTGATATGACTGATTTCGAATTTGAATCGATCCCACATCTACTGGGAACGGATAAATGAATATTCTGGAGATTACTTTTATTAGTAGGTAGTTATGTAAACGTAGATGGATGTAGTTATGATATTGAGTATGATCATCATAATAAAGCATGTGTTACAAACATTCTGGTTTCATTCTTGGCGTCATTACGAAAACAAACATGGAAAACGATCCGAGGAATGCAGTAATTCTCATCTTTGTAAGTATAGTGTCGCCGTCGACAAAAGTTTTGAGTTACACGAGACAGAAGTGAATAAACGGTGTACGGTGTTGCCACTGTTTTTGAAGTGGAAAATTATCTATGGGCCCATTTGCCAACAATTGGAGCGAAGATAACACGGGTTGCTGGTTAAAACAATGGTCCTCCAGGTATCGACAAACGCATGGATCACGGGTTGAATGTAGGTCGGGACTTCATTCGCATGATGTCCAGGTTTATGTCAAATAATTACTTGTTAGCTGCACATCTGTATAGTATTGGGATTGTTAATAATAATCGAGACCGAAGAAAAAACGCAAAGTAAATAAAAGTAACAGAGAGAACCACAGAAAAACAAGGGTAATGTCACAAGTAGACTATAAATGTCACATGATCCGAGTCGGCCGCTGACCCGCCGTCGGAAGCTGCGGTCTCTCGCAAGCAAACCTGTGTTCCACTGACTGCCCGGTTAGTTTGAAACATAGGATAAGATCCTTTAGTAAGGTCGTACCGAACATAAGCGAGCGTCGGGCGGCAAACGTTTGCTTGGTGCATTACGTTTGCCCGGTTCATTTTTGTTTTGAAATATATCATTCATTGCAATTCAAAACTATTGTACCACAATCTGATGAAATTACCATAAATATAGATATTTTTGGAAATGTTAGGTTAACCCTCATGTACTCGCGTGCAAAATCGTAGTTCGTATTCTCGCGGACGGTATCACAGGCCGCGCGTATCATTATAAGTGTGTGCTTTTTAGGTATTGGTTATTGGTATTAATCTAATGGAAAGAATATAATTGAATGAACAAATTCCGGAAAATATTTTTCCTCAACTTCATTCAGTTTCAATTTTCTACATTCCGATTTCCAAGACGCATTACAATATTTGGTACATGATTTTTTCTACTAAATGTTACAGGATTGCATTTTTTGCATTCAGTTTTAGTAGATTCTTCCACCATTACACGTCTAGCTTCGCTTCGGTTCCTTGGGACTGATACTAAATTTTCTTTTTCGCGCCGGTCCTATTCGGCTGTTGGCTTTTCGTCAGCGCTGGCGCTGGGAACGACAGTAACAACGTAACAAAATGAATTTTAGAAAAGTTATCCACTGTCAAACTGTAGAGGCCGATGTGATCCAGGAGAAATGTTTATTGTCGGTTCCTTTGCTCGGTCGGGGCTCAACGTGTTAACGTACAGAGTGAAGAGAAGAGAACTAGGCAATCACAGCATTCACGGTTCATCAGTCATCCAGCTATCCACCAGACGGCAGAGAGGTTTTCTAAATGGGCTTTCTCAAGATGTAAAGTTTAGTTTTCCCAATTTTCTAGAGAAGGCTAGAGAAAAATGAGTTTAAAAAAAAGATTTAACGGCTCTTTAATGCAAGCCAGGATCATCATATTCAAGGCGCAGTCTCGCTCAAGCTAGCAGACAGCAGTCTTTCTGAATTCTGATGTCAGACACAGCTGATTTGCTCTATACAAAGAAAGAATGAAAGATAGATATCACAGATATCACAGATATAGATAGACAGTGGTACAATTTTGTTCGATGGATGCGCCACGCTGATTCTCATGTCGTTTGATGGAGAGTGCTTCTGTATTCTTACATTTTCCTGTATTGGAGTGTAAGTTTAAAATTTCCAAAAAGAGAGCGTTAATTGGGGTGCGAGGATTAGAATGTTAATTCATCTTTACCGGCTGAACGAAGTGATATGAGAATCACCTTCGAAAGATGAAAGGTGTATGAATGATGTTTGTTACTTATTGATCAAAAATCTAAAAATATTGATTAAATCTCAAAAATCTATGAAAGTTCATCGAAGTCAAGATTGGTCAGTGCTTGATGCATGTCGTCGGGTGGCCGTAAAAGCAATATAAATAACGTGCTCGTCCTGGCGAATCTAAGTTTCCATTTTGCTATCATGTAGATCGGACACAAATCGCTTGTACTGTCTTCACGAGAACAAGAATGAACAACTAAAACGGTAACTTTCTATTAAAATAGTCATATTTAAAATTTTGATGCATTCTAAAGTAATATTTGAAATAATCAAAAGCGAATCGAAATTTTTATTTTTTTTACTGGAGAAGAGCTTTTGTGTGTTTCAGGAGTTTGTACGGATTTATTGGTGTTATGATTTTTGTTTTGAGTTAGAGAAGCTTTCTCAGAATCTCGTAGTTTCTCTTATCATCCGCTTTTAGCCTTAAGAAAGGGCCGATTTGGAAAACTAAACTAAACACTTTGCCTTGAGACTGTAGGTGAAATTTGTACATCATGTGAGATGATTCCCGATTCCGTTCGGATTTTCTGTTGTCGTTCTGAGTGTTCTTTTGAGCGTTATTTTTGGGAGCGGTTCTTCTTTGTGGAGGCGATCTGGCGTAGTAGTAACATCCGTACCTCCTTAAAGGTCGCTTTAAAGGTCGCGAGTTCAATTCTTACTCCCGACATTCTTCCAAAAATGAAAGTAAGGTGACGAATCAGCCAAAAGTGTTGAAAGTCACTACAATACAGGAAAAAAACCTTTTCTTTTCATCTAAGATAATATCAGACAACTAGTTTCTTACTCTTCTTCGTCGTCCAAAAACGAAGCCATGACATGAAGATGCCAAAGTTGCCAAATATTATAAAATTTCTGATTTTTAAAATTTTTGTTTTTATGAATTTTTAACCTTTGGTTGGTGCGAATTTAATGATTTTGCACATTTTCAACTAGGCACTCTCAAAAATATGTTTTAAAAGGATAAAACAAGTCTTTTAAATACCCATATCTATAATATAATGATATCCATAACAACTCGTCCAAGATTGCCTGGAGATTCTTTCCTCGTTGATTCATGCAAAACAACCGCGCTCAACTCCATTGCAATTCAGGAACAATTTGAAAATTGTGACTCGAATTCGACTATGAGTACACCGTCGATGAAGCGAAAACTTTCCTCGACAGAACAGAACAAAATTCGTTGTTCTATATAGCTGATTACATCATCAAAATTAGTCAGCGGGAAAGAACATGTCAGCAGTGTAACAAGAGATTGGTAGTCAGCAAAACACAACCTGGATTGTATCAATCATCTCTTTTTTCATATTTACGAGCTGAAGCTAACAACTCTTCCATGTGCATATTGAAGGATGAGACTTTCCGTTTCTTTTTAGCAATGGAAATTATATTCCGAAATATGAAATCGCATTAGGGACCTAACTAAGCTAAATTGACAATGAGTGTTTTGCCGTTCTCTTTATTCCATTGTGGAAAAAACACATACACAAACTTGAAAAAATTCCTTCACATTTCCTTTAAACTAAATATCGTAATATTCATTAAATTCACTATTTCTAAATTCAATACAAATTCAACGCTATTTATTTTTATTGACAACACTGAAAAAATCGACTTTGTTCTCAATATTTATCGAAATTAGCCAACAGAAAAACTGACAGAAATTTGGCCCGTAAAAAACCCCTATTGTCTGATCTTATCCTACCTTTTCATTAGCCACAGAATCAGGCGCTATGTCGCGCCAAGTTACTCGCGCTAAATGCGTCTTTATTTGCGCCTAACCTCAGACGAACTAGAAAAAACGTTCGTATGTTGAAGGTGTGCTCCTATGACCGAGTGGTTAGCGTCCCACATTATCATGCCGAGTGTCGGGTTCAATACCCGTTCAGGCCGGGGAATTTTTCGTTAATGAAATTTCTTCCGACTCTCACTGTGATGATGCGTATTCTAGAGCTTGCCACTCCAGAATGCACTCAAGGCGTGTTATCCGGTATAGAAATCCCAACTAGGTGAATGAGCAATAGTACACCCAAAATTGATCTTTAGCTCATGTATTGTCATCCCGATTTATGACATTAAATGAGACATAACATAACAGAAAATGTCATGACTCACAAATACTGGTAAGCATTTGTATTATATACATGGTACAGCAATATAAGATTAATACGAGCGAGCGAAACAAAAGACAAATAAGCTTTTTCAATACCTTTCCACATACATGGCCCAGACCGAGATAGATATTGTTTTCCTTCATGCGCTCCTTTTTTACTCTTAGAAAACACTTTCCAACTTCATTCTATAATCAGGTGCAATATTATCACGTATTTGCTGAACAACTGCTGAAGCATAATTAGCCATGTGGATAGCGTTGTCGTGTAAAATAGCTTTGCATTCCATCCGGCCTTGGTTCGATCTCCATTGACGTCGTATGGACTTTTTTTTGGCACAATCCCAAATGAAATGAGAAAAGAAAACAGGAAGAGATGTCTGCTCGCATACATACAAACCATTTTTAAGCTTTTAAAATAGCTCATTATTTGCGCATTTGACTCTCTAGCACACGGAATGGCATCATTTCTGCCAACGCTAGACATGCGTTGGCAGAAATGATGCCATTCCGTGTGCTAGAGAGTCAAATGCGCAAATGACAGCTTCGACAACTCGCAAGCAGATCGGTCGAACCTATATTTGATCCGATACAGGTGTTTTTTTTACATCCGTTTCTAGTGTGTATTTTTTCATCTGGTGCGCTGCGAGCGAAGTAAAGCTCATAAAAAGTGGTGCGCTATCGAGACAATCCGGCAGCAAGACACATCATCACACAAAGCGGCGGCAAGTAGAAGTTTATTTTCCTCTTTCTTCTTCCATCATTCTGTATAGCTTCTGTGCACGATTTACACCATTGTGTGTTTGGTAAACTTTGTGTTTACCAAATCGGCAAGCGTTGGCATTAGGGGTGTCCATTTTGATACATCACCGTTGAACTATTATTGGAACTTTTTTCATTTTCAAATTACACATAATAACAAAAATTGAAATAAATAAAATTTTCAACAATAACTAATATAGAAATATAATTTCTTTTACTAATTTATATTTTCCAAATTATTATATTCTGTTCATATCGAACAGTTGTCTACTTCTTCGTTTTTATTAAAATGGCAGAGGGCGGGGAGGATCCCCCATCCACGCCAAAGAATATATCAGATAATGAACCTCCTCCTGAAGAGCAGGAGGATTAAACAGAAGATGAGGAGGAAAATTCTGTTTACGAGATAGAAAGCTCAGAAGATGAGGAAAAAGACGAGAAGCAGGATTTTCGTCTAAAAGAATACCCTGATGGCGCCAAAGGTCCATTTATCGTATACTTTAGACGAAAATCCAAACCTCTTAACGTCATTCGCATCTCAAAAGAGTTGACACAGAAATTTTCCGAAGTTACCGAGATTACTCGGATGGGGCCAGACAAATTACGAGTTGTCGTCTCCAGCAGAACCCAAGCCAATGAAATAACGCGCTGTGATCTCTTTGCGATCGAGTATCGCGTATACGTACCCTGTTGCAACGTTGAAATAGACGGTGTAATAAACGAAAAGGGTTTGACTCGAAAAGAGATACTCGATGGTGTCGGTCGCTTCAAGAACTCTTCACTTAAAAGTGTGAAGATTCTTGCATGCGATCGACTGAAATCTGTGTCACTTAAAAATGACAAAAGAGTCCTCAATCGGACAAACTCTTTTCGTGTGACATTTGAGGGTTCCGCCCTTCCTAACTACGTTGCAATAGGTGCACTTCGTTTACCTGTTCGGTTGTTTGTACCCCGGGTAATGAAATGCAACAAATGTATGCAACTCGGTCACACGGCCGCCTATTGTTGCAACAAAAAACGTGGCGCAGATTGTGGAGAGAGCCATGATGAGAATCCTTGCCCGAAAGAGCGCAAGTGTCTTAATTGCGGCGGGACTCCTCATGATCTTACTCAATGCCCGGTGTACATACAACGAAGGGAAAAAATCAAGCGTTCCTTAAAAGAACGTTCCAAGCGGACTTATGCAGAAATGCTTAAGAGTCCCGTTCCAACGACTCAGGACAATCCCTACTTCATTCTGCAGAACGACGAGCCTGTTGCTGACGCTCCCAATGCAGGAAGTTCCGGTACATCGCAGGGTGCCATCAGGAAAAGAAAAATTACTTCTTTTCCATCACTCCCCAGAAAGAAAACCGAAACTTCCCAAGTTGGAATGAAAACTCGAATCGAACGTGCTGAGAATAGACCGAAGCAAGTACCTCCTGGTTTAAGCGGTTCTTCTACGCACCAGGGGTCCTCAGCACTTCCCGGAGCAGCACCCAACACGTCTGCTCCTTTTTCGCGGTCGAGGCAACAGCCAAAATTTGGCTTGCTTGCGCTTTCTGACCTGGTGGACAACATTTTAAATGCTTTAAATATAAACGACCCTCTTAAAAGCATAGTATTATGTTTGCTTCCGATTGTGAGAGCATTTTTGAAAGAAAAATGTGGTTTTTTGGCAGCGTTCATTTCCCTCGATGCCTGATTCAGTGCAAGAGGTCAAGGATTTGACCACTGTAATACAGTGGAATTACAGAAGCATCATTCCTAAACTAGATCAGTTTAAATTTTTAGTTCACAGCTCTAACTGTGATGTATTTTCTCTCTGTGAAACATGGCTTTCTTCAGCCGATGAGCTGAATTTCCACGATTTCAACATTATTCGCCTCGATCGAAATGACTCGTTTGGTGGCGTACTATTGGGGATTAAAAAATGTCACTCCTTCTATAGAGTCACTCTCCCATCGATGACAGGCATTGAAGTTGTTGCTTGCCAGACACAAATTAATGCCAAAGACCTCTGCATTGCTTCGATATATATCCCTCCCAGAACTACGGTAGGCCTCCATCACTATCGAGGCAATGCCGGAGCCGCGGGTAATCTTAGGTGATTTTAACTCCCATGGAACAGCATGGGGATCACTCTACGATGACAACCGTGCCACTTTGATTTATGATCTGTGCGACAACTTCAAATTGACAGTTTTGAATACTGGGGAAGCAACCAGAATAGCCAACCCTCCTGCACGGGCAAGCATGCTAGACATATCTCTATGCTCTTCTTCGTTATCCCTGGATTGCATGTGGAAGGTAATCCAAGATCCCCACGGTAGTGATCACCTACCAATAATTTTATCGATCGCTAATGAATCAAGCTCTCGTGAGTCAGTCAATATTTCGTATGACCTCACGAAGAATATTGACTGGAGAAAATTTGCGGAAATAATATCTGAAGCAATTGTTTCAATGCATGAACTTCCTCCACTCGAAGAGTATAACTTTATATCGAGTTTGATTTACGAAACCGCACTTAAGCTCAAAAGAAACGTGTACCGGCTACCACTTTCCGACGTCGTCCTCCATCACTTTGGTGGGAAAGGTGTTCAAAGGTCTACCTTGAAAAATCATCCGCTTTCAAAAAACTCAGGAAAACTGGATTAGTGGAATGGTTTCTAAAGTACCAAGCACTAGAAGCCAAACTAAAAGGTTTGATTAAAGCAAAAAAGCGTGGATATTGGCGGAAGTTCGTCATTGGTTTGTCAAGGGAGACCGCTATGAGCACTCTTTGGAATACGGCTAGGAAAATGCGTGGCTGGAACCATACAAACGAAAGTGAGGAATACTCTGACCGTTGGATTTTTAACTTTGCAAGGAAGGTTTGCCCCGACACCGTTCCTGCACAAAACGTCGTACGCGACATTCCACTTCAAAGCGATTATGAGAATTTTTCGATGGTGGAATTCTCAATTGCCCTTCTCTCATGTAACAATTCAGCTCCGGGGTCGGACAAGATTAAATTCAACTTGTTGAAGAATCTTCCCGACTTGGCAAAACAGCGTTTGCTGAACTTGTTCAACAAGTTTCTGGAGCTGAATATTGTCCCGCATGACTGGAGACAAGTGAGAGTGATAGCCATACGGAAACCCAACAAGCCGGCTTGCGATCACAACTCGTATAGGCCGATTGCAATGTTATCCTGTATTCGTAAATTGTTAGAGAAAATGATTCTACTTCGTTTGGACAAGTGGGTCGAAACGAACAATTTGCTGTCAAATACGCAGTTTGGCTTCCGCCGAGGTAGAGGGACAAATGATTGTCTCGCGCTGCTATCTTCTGAAATCCAAATCGCATTTGCTCGCAAAGAACAAATGGCTTCCGTTTTTCTCGATATCAAAGGGGCATTTGATTCAGTTTCCATGGAAATTCTCTCAGAGAAGCTTCATAATCGTGGACTTTCACCAATTCTTAACAATTTCCTGTACAATTTACTGTCAGAAAAGCACATGATTTTCTCTCATGGCAGCTCGAAATCTTCTCGTTACAGTTTTATGGGCCTACCACAAGGCTCCTGCCTAAGCCCCCTCTTGTACAGTTTTTACGTCAATGATATGGATGATTGTCTAACTAGAAACTGCACTCTGAGACAACTTGCAGACGATGGAGTTATTTCCATCACGGGTACTAATCCCGTCGTTCTGCAAAAGTCGTTGCAAGATACCCTGAACAATCTGTTCACGTGGGCCCTCAAGCTGGGTATCGAATTCTCTACGGAGAAAACTGAAATGGTCGTTTTTTCTAGGAAGCACGAACCCGCCCAATTCCAGCTTCACCTATCCGGCAAAACGATCAAGCACTCTATGTTTTTCAAATACCTGGGTGTATATTTTGATTCTAAATGTACCTGGGGGAGACACATTGCGTATCTGAAACAGAAATGCCAGCAAAGAATCAATTTTCTCCAAACAATAACCGGAACATGGTGGGGTGCCCATCCAGGAGACCTCATTCAGTTGTACATAACAACGATATTGTCAGTGTTAGAATATGGCAGTTTTTGCTTCCGATCAGCTGCCAGGATTCATATTCTCAAGCTGGAGAGGATACAATATCGTTGCTTGCGTATAGCCATGGGGTGTTTGCATTCGACACATACGATGAGTCTCGAAGTTTTGGCAGGAGTACCCCCGCTTACTCTTCGGTTCACAGAATTATCCTACAGATTTCTCATCCGTTGCAAGATCATGAATCCATTGGTAATTGATAACTTCGAAAATCTACTCCAACTGACTCCTCAGTCAAGTTTTATGTCTTTGTACCATGAGTTCCTTACCCATGAAGTGCACCCGGGCATTCTCCGGGCATCTCCAACCAATTTTGCTTCCCATACTTTTGCAATTCCTCTGTCACTTTTGATCTGTCCATGCGACAAAAAATCCATGGAATCCCAGATCACCTACGCTCCGATTCTATTCCGTCGATATTTTCGGCAGAATATGGGAAAGTTAGATCTGATAAAATGTTCTTTACTGACGGTTCATTCATAAACGGGTCCACTGGCTTTGGCATCTTCAATGAAAATTCCAGTGCCTCTTTCAAACTCAAAGATCCTTGTTCCGTGTATGTCGCTGAACTGGGTGCGATATATTACGCATTAGGGATCATTGAAACATTGCCCATCGACCACTATTTTATTTTTTCAGACAGTCTCAGCTCAATAGAGGCAATCCGCTCAATGAAAGTTGATAAACGCTCATCTTATTTCCTAACAAGAATAAGACAACTATTGAGTGTTTTGGTCGAAAAATTATTCAATATTACCTTAGCATGGGTTCCCTCTCATTGCTCGATTCCGGGGAATGAGAAAGCGGACTCGCTAGCTAAGGTGGGCGCTTTAGAAGGCACACTTTTTGAAAGGCAAATTGCTTATAATGAATTTTTCCACATTCCTCGTCAGTATACGCTCGTAAGTTGGCAGCGCATGTGGAGTGGTGATGAGTTCGGTCGTTGGTTACACACGATTATCCCTAAGGTCTCGACGAGTGCATGGTTCAAGGGATTGAATGTAGGTCGTGATTTCATTCGCGTGATATCTCGGCTTATGTCCAATCACTACAACCTAAACGCGCATCTCTATCGCATTGGGCTCGCAGCAAACAATCTTTGTGATTGTGGCGATGGCTACCACGACATCGAGCATGTTGTCTGGTCGTGTATCCGGTTCCATGCTGCTCGCTCTCAGCTCTCTAGAGCACTGAGAGCACAAGGCAGACAATCGGGTATCCCCGTCCGGGATATCTTAGGTAGCCGTGATCCTGATCTTCTGCTTCATCTATACCTGTTCCTCAGAAACGCCGATGTCAACGTTTAATGATGTTTCCTTCGTTGTGTCCCCGTTTCATATCCCTCCTATCCGATCGATAAACTTTTACTTAGTCGCGGCAATACATACACACACTCTTTACAGATGCACGGGCCGAAGGTTGTGCAGTCCACTGATCATTCAACAAGAGCCAAAGGTTGTACCGCTCATGACAACTCTACACGAGCTGATGATTGCGCCGGCTAGTGACCATTCTATCCTGGATTCCTCGAGTCGAGAAAGACGCACCACGCTAGATATGGGGTACAGACTAGGGGGGCGTTGCTGATTAATGGTCAGCTGCATCCCAATAGGAAGTATCCCGTGTCGGGCACACGTACAGAGCATCGAAGACTGCGACATACCAATTATGAGAACACTTGTAATACTAACCTCGAGTCAACCGCGAGTAATCGGTTACATATTACTAACATAGTCTAAGCAAACATTGTCAAAATATTGAACTCCCGGCCCCGTTAGGCTGACGCCATATGAGCCTTAATAAAATATATATTTTGGATAAAAAAAAAAAAAACGCTAGTTTGGGTGTAGTAGGTGTTATAGTGTTCCCGCGGCCGATTGGTTAGAGTCACACCTAAATTTTTTAGTATGGAAGAAAAAATACGTGGGATTCTATGTACCCGCCGATATTTGGTTTACCTACCATTATCATGCGATATACCAAGCAAAACAACTGTTAGTTACCCGTTGACGTGAATTTTCTACCGACTCAAAGGATATAACATCCTAGGATTCATGGATTCGTCTAGTCAGATAACCAACTTCTTCCACATCGTCAAACATTGAGTTTATAAGCTGTGAAGATGTCTTGGAGCACAACGATCGGAAATGTGCCTCACTTATACGAGACAATTTTGGAGAACCTGAGTCTACCTGATCGACTGGTGACTTCCACCGTTTGTAAGCAGTGGGAGCAAGCTGTTTTCAGATCGCCGAAGCTGAAGAAACGTGTGGCGCTAAAAGTAGTGCGCTCTGCTGGATCACGTAATCAGGAGATAATCAGCACCGAGGATTTAGCTGTAGGTCGACAATATAATAGTATAGTTGTGTCCCCTGAATCCACGCCGGCTTGGGAAGAATTATGGAAAGCTATAAAAATGCTGAACGAGATGTGCACAATAAAATGGCTCCGCGTTGATGGGAGACACGTGCCGGATATTGTGTCACCAGCTTTGCTGGGGAAACTCGGTGAGCTTCTACCCAATTTACAAGAGCTGGAAATCAAGCTGTCGCAATATTCATTCATGATTGCTTACTGGGATGAAGCATTCGAGCGATTCATGCACTTGAAAAGCGTTACTGTATACGATGGGAGCGGATATGTGTTGCGATCGATTCAAAGGTTCTGTCCAGGTTTAAAGAAGTTACATCTTATACGCTTCGAACTTACAGAGCCGCTCGATCGGCTGTTGAAGTTTCCTAAACTGGAGGAGTTAGCTATCGACCAGATGGATATTGATGAGATGCAATATGAACCCCTCCATAGAATGTCACAAGTAGAACTACCTCAGTTGCGGCATCTCACCATACTTTTAGCCATAAATGCATCCCATCACTGGCTTATCAATTTGCAAGTAAAAATCATTGCACCATATCTTCGAACTCTACGTCTGACGGATTTGCTCCATCGTTTTCTACGAATCGAATCGGGTGCGCAGCTGCATAGCTATACGTTAAACATCGCCACGCTGCAGGCGATATTCTACAGAACACCGTATTTTTTCTCAGGTGAGCAACGCAGTGTAACATCGGTCACCATTCAGTGCAAGGATCTTCGACTGTTTGTGGCGCGTGTATTGTCGAAGATTAAGAAGCAATTTCCGGAAGTAAAGTGGCTCACTATCGATCAGGCGCAAGACGAAAGCACAATGAACGAGGTGCGCACGATAACCGCCCGCAAGATGCCGGGAGTGGCAATCGTGACCCGAGACAACCCGTACCGGCATCGCTACTTTGGTCTTTATCTGAAATATCTCAACCTGGAAAAGACGATTTCGTTTGACGATGACACCTACTTCGAACGGGAAATAAAACCTAAATGTATGATCTACGCGTAACAGCACACGAAAACAACAAAAATAAAACTGGGAGAAATAAGAAAAGAAATGGTAGTTCAACTTGCTAGTTAGTTCGATTAAAATAAAACAATATGAATTTGCTTTTGTAAATGCTAGGATTTTTCAAACATATTGCTTAACAACCGACCGAACAATTCATGTACCCAAATCCCCTCTAAAAGATTGTACATTGATGATAGGTTCTATATACCGTTTTCAGGTTTCAGCCCACCAAACATTAAATCGTATAACTATAACGTATAACATCATGTACTTTATTTTTTGGGTGATATATGATACGCCTAACTAATGGCGGGTTTACATTAGAGAGATCTATAGCTATAGATGGATTTATTCACGTGAAAATAGGTGTAAACGGGTGAGAATAAATATGATACACTTATTCGAGGTATATATAACTTGAATAAATTCAGCATATGTAAACGCTTGTGAATTTCTCACTGGTGAGTTCTACTTCAGGTGAATAAATTCACCGAAAATATGTATATATTCATTATAGAAGTTCACGCTAGTGTAAACGGTTTATGTGATTTCTATAATTCTCATCATATTTCTTCACATGAATATATCACTAGTCTAAACCCACGCTAACATATACACGCAAAAGTGGAGGCGATATACATACCTAATACTGCTATTCGTCATAGGGGAAGTGCGGAAATGAGTGGAAAATTGGAATTATTAAAAAAAAATGTACTGGTGGGGCGAAATGGTCAGTGATGTGCTGTGATCACATCTAATACTTGATGGAAAGTGATGGAAAGAGTATTCAACTCTTTTTTCGCTCGTTTTCTCAGTTTGTTCTATTTCAGTTGCTAGAAAAACAAACGATGAGAGAGAGAGAGAGAGAGCGATTACTCCTCTCGTGAGCGATAAACTTCTACGCTCTGTATATTACAAATCTGTTCATACAATATGTCCATATTACCCGCATCAACAAAAATGTTCTACGGTCTGTTTTAATTTCATTGAAAAACACTGTTTGTGAAACCTTTGACCGATTAATCCGAAAAACAGTATATTGAATTGCAAAACACTGCATTTAAGTTTTGTAGAGCATGAGTGTAATTGTGATGAGATGTGATTGAAGTTCTTCTTAACATGTCCGTATTAGGCCCATTTCCCCTACGTATATACGATTTATTACAAACATAGAAAAAAGGCAAATGGCGTAAAATGTTTACGTAAAACATTCAGCCTTACGAATCATCATTTGAATTATATATATTTATATATGAAAATATATTAGAAAACATTCATGTTTGTAGAAATAGAAATTATTCGATTATTTTGGTGGAATTGAGATAAAAAGGCTATCTGAAAATATAATTCTAGAGCAATTAAAACTCGTACATACTATACGCGATAGATGTATTCGGAAACGTGTATGTGGAATGTGTTTTAGTGAAAATATTTAAAAAAAATATTTAAAAAATATAAAACTACTACCTGGTAAGGACCTCATTAGAAGGGCGAACAATTTCGTTCTTCCCATTTGAGAGGCACTATGTACCAGGGTAATCAAAAAGAGGAGACCGCGCCTACCTGAAATGATTACCTACAAGTATTGTGTAACTTTGAGTGGTTGTTCCGGTGTGTAAGGGAGAATAAAGAGACGAATATTTGCCATATCACTCAAAGTCTCTATAATTCAAAAGAACAACAACCACCAGATGTCGACATTGTATATACGTCATTGCGGATATTGATGTGTCACATTCACTATATGATGAACATATCCTCATTTACGATTTAATATGATTTACTGTTTTTTCATAGTAATACACTGATTTAAATCTGGGTCATGCTGATAGAATTGAATTGGTTGTCAAAAAGAATCCAATAGAAATGTCAAAAGAGATCCAATAATCAGGAGGGGGAAAATCAGTTACTTTTCTTATAATAATCCACTACTCAAAGAAAGTATTATTATTTAAGGCAAAAGTAATCGAATTAATAAAAATTAACGAACTACATTTCTTCATCAATTATTGCTAGCGTTCAAAAATATGAGAACCCAACTGACATTTTGGCAAGAATTGATATGTGTTCAATATGTACTGTAAGGTATAATTGTTGAAGCTCAACGCTAGACACCAGAACGCTAAAGAATACGTTACGTTAGAAGACGTGGTCAATGAGAAATCACAAAGATTTCTGCAGAAAGATAATCTTTCTTGAGTAAAATTCTGATTCGGCCAGAAAGGTACATAAACAAAGGCCGAGTCACGAAAACGTTTCTTTCTTTGATCGGAAAAACATTTGACAGATAGTGTGAGGAAAAAAAGTAGCAAGAATTTTTTTTTCGAGCAAAATATACTTGAAAAAAATGCTTCATTGAGTCCGCATGACCCAGATTTTAATTATACATTTATGCTGATACATCTCATACATCTCATGCATCTTCCTGATATGCATATATGGTATCGAATAAATCGATTTTACGACAGTGTATATCATGAAACCGAGCCTTGTTATACTGAATTACCACTTAATCGTTTTTTTTTTTCAAATTTTATATGATTTTAGATGTCAATAATGGTTACTTTACTCGACATTGAATACGATTGTAAGTCGATTCCACGATTTAGAATATGCGAGTTATACGATTGAAAGTTTGCTGGGAACACACACATCGCTGATGAAGCGCCAAAATTGAGGGAGCTTGGTTGAGAAACATTGATACAGTTTCCGTATAGTCAGGACCAAGGAAAGTGAAGTGGAAGGTAAAACGCTAGGTAGTGCGGACTGAATCAAAACGGCTGTCAAAAAAGATCCAATTGAAATGTCAAAAGAGATCCAACGATCAGGACTAAGTGGTGCGGACTCAATCCACTTCATTTTCAAGCAAATTCATGCATGTTTTCAAGCGATTTCTTGCAATAAATTCTTAGACCACCAGAGATGCCAGATTTACAAATATGTTTGTAAATTTACAGACATGTCTGTAAAACACTTTTTGTTTTTGTTGTAGACTTTTTGGATATAACAATATTTCACAGGTTTTTGAAAAATAAAAGGGCTCTATTCATCACATCAAAAATATTCGACTCACCATATGACATTTTCCACAGTTTTAATACAGAAAAGTTATTATATTTAGTTTATATCAATACACATGACGTTAGACCAGCGATTCTCAACCTGCGGCCCGGCAGTCTTTCTGGTTGGCCCATCTGGTGTGTATGAAGTTTGGAACCCGTACTTTTGCCCTGACATCATTGCAGACGAAAGAGAGGATACGGTTATTCACAATTAATGAAAAATTGCATTCTCTGCAGGTAACGAAAAATCTTGAACGAAAATTGTCTCTGATAATTATTTTTTGTTCTAGATAAGATTGTTTTGCTGAAATGCAAGGAGATTTATTGAAAAATAGTAAGGCTAGGGTCAGGACTATGTCTTCTTAGTATTAAAACAAAATCGAATAGAAATTTTCATTCTATTCTCAACAATTTACATTCGCTTTCGGGCCTGCTTATGACGAAATATGGGTTACTGTTCGATATTGTTACTACAGACATAGTTCATGGCTAAGTGGGGATCTAAAACTTGTATAGCCTTGCATGGCGGATGGAAAATATACACTGTATTTTCTTATAAGTTTCATCAACGACAAGACCGCAAACCTTGGTGGATGTCCAATATATCAACGAAGAAATACCGATTTTTATAAAAATTAACAACGCGTATGTATGTGTATGTATGTATGTGTAGATCGTTGAAACATTTAAACACACTCACAACACATAAGTTATTAAGTGGTCCGAAAAATCAATTTTTTCCACTTTTTCCCAAAAATGACAAATGAAAATTAAAAACTTTTGAATCACTGAATCGATTTAGATGATCGACATATAAAATTGAAACTAATGACTTAGCCTTTTATTAAAAAATATTTAACTTGCGAAAAAAATAATTATATTTTAGTAATTATTGATCGTAGTCGTTTTTTATTTTTTTTTGTGACTTTGGACTAGAGGGCGCTATATTTTTATATTTTTCCTTGAAAACTGAGGATTTTTTACATAACATATCTCGATATCAGAGATGCTATTTTTTTGTTTTTTTAGATATGATGTTTCAAAGTAATCCGGTGGTTCAAAAAATCATTTTTTCCCCTTTGTCCAAAAATAACTTTCTGCAAAAAATCATAACATTTGAACTACTGAACCGGTTTTGATGATCGATGTATTAAATGGAAGCCAATAAGCAAAATTTGAAAAAATATCACACTTGCGGGACGGATATTAGTAGCATAGTTCTAGTTTAGTCACATATGAATATTGATCGAAGACTTAAAACATGTTAAATTTACAAATTTAGAACTTAAAAACGATAATTATAACATCTCCGATATCGAGATATGTTAGGTAAATAATCCTCAGCTTTCCATAAAAAATATTAAAAAAATATAGCGCTCCTATCTTTAAACGAGAAAACTATGAAAAAATAACTCAATCAATAATTACAAAAACAAGAATTAAATTTTTTCGCAAAAGTAACATTTTTCCAAAGAAAAATAGCTCGTAAGCTTCAATTTGATCATGTCGGTCCAATAGTTCAAGAGTTATGTTTTTGTAGTGGGAAAAATGGGTAAAATTTGTTTTTCAAACCATCGATTAGTTTTGAAAAATCATATTTCAAAAACGAAAAAAATAGCATCTCTGATATCGAGATATTTTATGTAAAAAATTCTCACGTTTCAAGAAAAAATATAAAAAAATATAGCGCCCCCTAGTCCAAAGCCATGAAAACATTAAAAAACGAGTACAATCAATAATTACGAAAATAGGATCCATGTTATCTGCAAGTTCAATATTTCTCAATTAAAGCTCATTGGCTTAAATTTGATATGTCGATCATCTAAATCGGTTAAGTGGTTCGAAAGTTATAAATTTTTGAAAAAAGTCATTTTGGGAAAAAGTGGAAAAAAATGATTTTTTGGATCACCCTAAAATGGAAATGGGCACCCCAATGAAAAAATAAAAAAATACGAGTCTAATGTTTTGCGATAAAGTACAACATTACCACTTTTGACGAAGATCTGAGAACCACTGGTTTGGCATGGAATGGCTGTGTATATATACAAAATACAATTTTACGTGCATCACGATGTACAAAGTATTAATGAATATGTGAAAATTAACGTTAAAAGACATTTCTATAGATCTGCACACTTTTACAGACTTTTCCACATTTTTAACAGACATTCACATGTTTTTACAGACTTTTTTTAAAAATCATCTGGCATCTCTTCCTTCCACTTTTTATGGAATATTTTCAAATCGCAGGAGTAAACATTTACGTGACTCTGACTTCGTTTGTTTTTATTTCGTTCGGAAAAACGTTATGTCAAAGAGAGGGGACATTAAAAAGGCGTAGCTCAGTGAAAGGCTGAGATGCTCTTTCAGAGATGCAATGGTTAATTAAACAATTTACGGTAGTTCGTTCATTTTATTGTTTGAATTATTTTTGCCCCTGACAACAATACCTCTTTTATAGTGTTGATTATCATAAGAAAAACACTCCTGATCCTAGGTAGTGCGGACTGAATCAAAACGGCTGTCAAAAAAGATCCAATTGAAATGTCAAAAGAGATCCAACGATCAGGAGTGTTATTTTTCTTATGATAATCAACACTATAAAAGAGGTATTGTTGTCAGGGGCAAAAATAATGCAAACAATAAAATGAACGAACTACATTTTTCCGTAAATTGTTTAATTAACCATTGCATCTCTGAAAGAGCATCTCAGCCTTTCACTGAGCTACGCCTTTTTAATGTCCCCTCTCTTTGACATAACGTTTTTCCGAACGAAATAAAAACAAACGAAGTCAGAGTCACGTAAATGTTTACTCCTGCGATTTGAAAATATTCCATAAAAAGTGGAAGGAAGAGATGCCAGATGATTTTTAAAAAAAGTCTGTAAAAACATGTGAATGTCTGTTAAAAATGTGGAAAAGTCTGTAAAAGTGTGCAGATCTATAGAAATGTCTTTTAACGTTAATTTTCACATATTCATTAATACTTTGTACATCGTGATGCACGTAAGATTGTATTTTGTATATATATACAGCCATTCCATGCCAAACCAATATAATGGTTCTCAGATCTTCGTCAAAAGTGGTAATATTGTACTTTATCGCAAAACATTAGACTCGTATTTTTTTATTTTTTCATTGGGGTGCCCATTTCCATTTTAGGGTGATCCAAAAAATCATTTTTTTCCACTTTTTCCCAAAATGACTTTTTTCAAAAATTTATAACTTTCGAACCACTTAACCGATTTAGATGATCGGCATATCAAATTGAAGCCAATGAGCTTTAATTGAGAAATATTGAACTTGCAGATAACATGGATCCTATTTTCGTAATTATTGATTGTACTCGTTTTTTAATGTTTTCATGGCTTTGGACTAGGGGGCGCTATATTTTTTTATATTTTTTCTTGAAACGTGAGAATTTTTTACATAAAATATCTCGATATCAGAGATGCTATTTTTTTCGTTTTTGAAATATGATTTTTCAAAACTAATCGATGGTTTGAAAAACAAATTTTACCCATTTTTCCCACTACAAAAACATAACTCTTGAACTATTGGACCGACATGATCAAATTGAAGCTTACGAGCTATTTTTCTTTGGAAAAATGTTACTTTTGCGAAAAAATTTAATTCTTGTTTTTGTAATTATTGATTGAGTTATTTTTTCATAGTTTTCTCGTTTAAAGATAGGAGCGCTATATTTTTTTAATATTTTTTATGGAAAGCTGAGGATTATTTACCTAACATATCTCGATATCGGAGATGTTATAATTATCGTTTTTAAGTTATAAATTTGTAAATTTAACATGTTTTAAGTCTTCGATCAATATTCATATGTGACTAAACTAGAACTATGCTACTAATATCCGTCCCGCAAGTGTGATATTTTTTTCAAATTTTGCTTATTGGCTTCCATTTAATACATCGATCATCAAAACCGGTTCAGTAGTTCAAATGTTATGATTTTTTGCAGAAAGTTTATTTTGGACAAAGAGGAAAAAATGATTTTTCGAACCATCGGATTACTTTGAAACATCATATCTAAAAAAACAAAAAAATAGCATCTCTGATATCGAGATATGTTATGTAAAAAATCCTCAGCTTTCAAGGAAAAATATAAAAATATAGCGCCCTCTAGTCCAAAGTCACAAAAAAAAATAAAAAACGACTACGATCAATAATTACTAAAATATAATTATTTTTTTCGCAAGTTAAATATTTTTTAATAAAAGGCTAAGTCATTAGTTTCAATTTTATATGTCGATCATCTAAATCGATTCAGTGATTCAAAAGTTTTTAATTTTCATTTGTCATTTTTGGGAAAAAGTGGAAAAAATTGATTTTTCGGACCACTTAATAACTTATGTGTTGTAAGTGTGTTTAAATGTTTCAACGATCTACACATACATACATACACATACATACGCGTTGTTAATTTTTATAAAAATCGGTATTTCTTCGTTGATATATTGGACATCCACCAAGGTTTGCGGTCTTGTCGTTGATGAAACTTATAAGAAAATACAGTGTATATTTTCCATCCGCCATGCAAGGCTATACAAGTTTTAGATGCCCACTTAGCCATGAACTATGTCTGTGGTAACAATATCGAACAGTAACCCATATTTCGTCATAAGCAGGCCCGAAAGCGAATGTAAATTGTTGAGAATAGAATGAAAATTTCTATTCGATTTTGTTTTAATACTAAGAAGACATAGTCCTGACCCTAGCCTTACTATTTTTCAATAAATCTCCTTGCATTTCAGCAAAACAATCTTATCTAGAACAAAAAATAATTATCAGAGACAATTTTCGTTCAAGATTTTTCGTTACCTGCAGAGAATGCAATTTTTCATTAATTGTGAATAACCGTATCCTCTCTTTCGTCTGCAATGATGTCAGGGCAAAAGTACGGGTTCCAAACTTCATACACACCAGGTGGGCCAACCAGAAAGACTGCCGGGCCGCAGGTTGAGAATCGCTGGTCTAACGTCATGTGTATTGATATAAACTAAATATAATAACTTTTCTGTATTAAAACTGTGGAAAATGTCATATGGTGAGTCGAATATTTTTGATGTGATGAATAGAGCCCTTTTATTTTTCAAAAACCTGTGAAATATTGTTATATCCAAAAAGTCTACAACAAAAACAAAAAGTGTTTTACAGACATGTCTGCAAATTTACAAACATATTTGTAAATCTGGCATCTCTGGTGGTCTAAGAATTTATTGCAAGAAATCGCTTGAAAACATGCATGAATTTGCTTGAAAATGAAGTGGATTGAGTCCGCACCACTTAGAGGTAGTGCGGACTGAATCAAAACGGCTGTCAAAAAAGATCCAATTGAAATGTCAAAAGAGATCCAACGATCAGGAGTGTTATTTTTCTTATGATAATCAACACTATAAAAGAGGTATTGTTGTCAAGGGCAAAAATAATTAAAATTATAAAATGACCGAACTACATTTTTCCGTCAATTGTTCAATTAACCATTGCATCTCTGAAAGAGCACCTAAGCCTTTCACTGAGAAACGCATTTTTAATGTCCCCTCTCTTTGACATAACGTTTTTTCCGAACGAAATAAAAACAAACGAAGTCAGAGTCACGTAAATGTTTACTCCTGCGATTTGAAAATATTCGATAAAAAGTGGAAGGAAGAGATGCCAGATGATTTTTAAAAATAGTCTGTAAAAATATGTGAATGTCTGTTAAAAATGGGGAAAAGTCTGTAAAAGTTTGCAGATCTATAGAAATGTCTTTTAACGTTAATTTTCACATATTCATTAATACTTTGTACATCGCGCCAAACCAATATAGTGGTTCTCAGATCTTCGTCAAAAGTTGTAATTTTGTTCTTTATCGCAAAACATTAGACTCGTATTTTTTTAATTTTTCATTAGGGTGCCCATTTCCATTTTAGGGTGATCCAAAAAATCATTTTTTCCACTTTTTCCCAAAATGACTTTTTTCAAAAATTTATAACTTTCGAACCACTTAACCGATTTAGATGATCGACACATCAAATTGAAGCCAATGAGTTTTAATTGAGAAATATTGAACTTGCAGGTAATATGGATCCTATTTTCGTAATTATTGATTGTAGTCGTTTTTTAATGTTTTCATGGTTTTGAACTAGGGGGCACCATATTTTTTTATATTTTTTCTTGAAAGTTTAGAATTTTTTTTTTTTCATAAAATATCTTGATATCAGATATGCTATTTTTTCGTTTTAGAAATATGATTTTTCAAAACTAATCGATGGTTCGAAAAACAATTTTCCCCATTTTTCCCATTACAAAAAGTCATAACTTTTGAACTATTGGACCGATTCATATCATCGGTATATTAAACTGAAGCTTACGAGTAATTTTTCTTTGAAAAAATATTCCTTCTGCGAAAAAATTGAATTTTTGCTTTTGTAATTATTGATTGAGTTAGTTTTTCATAGTTTTCTCGGTTAAAGATAGGAGCGCTATATTTTTTTATATTTTTTATGGAAAGCTGAGGATTATTTACCTAACATATCTCGATATCAAAGATGCTATAATTATCGTTTTTAAGTTATAATTTTGTAAATTTAACATTTAACATATTCATATGTGACTAAACTAGACCTATGCTACTAGAATCCAATCTTCCCGCAAGTGTGATATTATTGGCTTGGCTTATTGGCTTCAATTTAATATATCGATGTATTCAAATCGGTGTATTCAAATTAATCAAATGTTATGATTTTTTGCAGAAAGTTATTTTTGGACAAAGGCGGAAAAATGATTTTTTGAACCACCGGTGAACTTTGAAAAATCATATCTAAAAAAACCAAAAAAATAGCATCTCTGATATCGAGATATGTTATGTAAAAATTCCTCAGCTTTCAAGAAAAAATATAAAAAAATATAGCGCCAAAGTCATAAAAAATGAAAAACGACTAAAATCAATAAATACTAAAATATAATTATTCTTTTCGCAAGTTAAATATTTTTTAATAAAAGGCTAGGTCATTAGTTTCAATTTTATATGTCGATCATCTAAATCGGTTCAGTGATTGAACAGTTATTAATTTTCGTTTGTCATTTTTGGGAAAAAGTGGAGAAAATTGATTTTTCGGACCACTTAATAACTTATGTGTTGTATGTGTGTTTAAATGTTTCAACGATCTACATATACACATACATACGCGTTGTTAATTTTTATAAAATTCATTATTTCTTCGTTGATATATTGGACATCCACCAAGGCTTGCGGTGTTGTCGTTGATGAAATTTATAAGAAAATGCAGTGTATACCATCCGCCATGCAAGGCTATACAAGTTCTAGATCACCACACGGCCATGAACCATGTCTGTGGTAACAATATCGAACAGTAACCCATATTTCGTCATAAGCAGACCCAAAAGCGAATGTAAATTGTTGAAAATAGAATGAAAATTTTTATTCGATGTTGTTCAAATACTTAGAAGACATAGTCCTGACCCTAACTTAACTATTTTCAATAAATCTCCTTGCATTTCAGCAAAACAATCTTATCTAGAACAGAAAATAATTATCAGAGACAATTTTCGTTCAAGATTTTTCCTTAACTGCATATAATGCAATTTTTCATTAATTGTTTATAACCGTATGCTCTCTTTCGTCTGCAATGATGTCAGGGCAAAAGTACTTATGTGTATGAGTTCCAAACTTTATACACACCAGAAAGACTGCCGGGCCGCTGGTTGAGTATCGCTGGTCTAACGTCATGTGTATTGATATAAAAACACGGAAACTCTAAGTAGATGGAATTACGGAATAACCAATATATACTTGATTAAAACTGATTTTCAATATTCAATATAAATTTAAAGCAAAGGTTCATACTTTTCAAATGACCCAAGACTTTGATTTGTACATGTGCCGGTTTCATAAACCCTGACTTTCGCTAATTACCTAGACCAAGGAAATTTAGCAGCTAGATGCAATATTTCAAATCGAAATCATTCCATCAGCGAAACGTTTCATTCGTTTCATTTCACATACAATTTTGACAGTTGTATCTCTTTCTGTGGTATGATCCCTTCATGCATTGAAATTACTGCGATTTGATTGCAATTTTGGCAATTTTTCGTCAGTTTTCCGGTATTGTTTGTTCGTTGTAACATTTTCCTTGGGTCTCCGGTTCGGACTGTACCGGTGAAAACTACCCCGCGATATTGTGTGCTCTTGCGATTGCGTATCGATTGTTACATTAAGCAGATTCATTGTTTCCGTCTAGTTGGCTTATTTTTGTTTACATTGTCAGAAGTAGTGAAGCGTATACTGTTTTTTTTTGTTCGCAAGTAAATTGTGTTTGGTGAGGAGTGCTCCTGTAAATCCGTGGTAGTGCCGCATTAGCCGGAATATTACTGAAAAGATAGACGGTGTGAAGAGGTGAGACAACAGCAGAAAATTCGAAATCGTGTCGCTAGCAATGATGTCTGCGAGTAACATCAGTGTGGGGGCGGGAACAGGCGGAAGTAAAAGTGACACGTCGTCACGGGCTGCCCCTCTAAAGAATCCTCTGCTGAGCACGCAAGTGACGGGTCTGACGCTGGACGATTTCACCCACAACGCATTGCTGCTTCCGGCGGCACCACCGCAGATGCTCGAGGTCAGCCGGGAATTTGGAACAACAGGTAGGTGGGATCATGTGCGCGTGCTGGAACAAAGTGCACTTGTACAACAATGTATGGGTTGAGGGGAAGCCAAAGGAAAGTCGACAAGGTTTCGTGTGGTGTTATTTTATTTAAATTTAGAACTATGTTTTGGCATTTGATGGGACTTACAAGATAATTAAAATACTGATTAGTTTCGTCTGACTTAGGCCGTCACCGTTGATAGGTTTTTTTTTGCGTGTGAAAATAGTGTTAAGAAATGGCATCTTGCTTCAGAAATATTTTGCCCACATTTATGTTTGACGCGTTCCCCGTGCATCTCCCCTGTAGATAGGCAACTCGCGCGACTGTCTCCGTCGGATGCACCAACGAATCAAAATTATCAACAGAATTATCAAAGCAATTAGCAGAAGAACGCCTAAAACCACAGCCGCGATCCCGGCTTCGTTGAGCCAGATGTCCGTGACGTCTAGATTGATGCTTCGTGCATTCTTACTGATATCGTGCGCCGTTATGGAGACCTTAGGCTGACAACAGGATGCTGTATAGCTGGCTTTAACCTCATCTCTGGTGCCGATGGTGAATGGAGCTTTGTACACAATTCCCCGAGGACTGGAGGAAATTCTCATCAGCCCAGTCTCATAGTCCCTGGCGGTAATATCCACTGTCCAGAAAGCCCCGGTGCAAGTTCCAGCGGTGGAACGCCCCTCGCATCGGCTAGTGTACGTATACCAAATCGACGGTTGATATGCGTCTGGGAGACCCGCTGCATCCGTTACTGTTACCCAGGCGGATTGCTGTACACGATCGGCGCCCTCGGTGCTGAAAGTAACCTTGTCTCTGGCGCCTACCTCGGCGTTGGTTCCGATCACCATCGTGACCACCACACTGATAGTTTGCTCTGGTCCAAGAGTTGCGCTAGAGAAAAAAAAGTCAATCATTTCACTCACTCTCATCATTACGTTTGTATTTACGATCCTGGATTGAGCGTACGCAGGAATCCCAGCTCATCATTAACCCGGAAGTAGTAGAACATTGGCGCCTGCCGAAAGTTGGTCACCTCGAACGACAGCTGAAGTGTGGACCCACGGGTACCCATCAGCTGGGAGTTGATTCCGATATCTATTTTAGTGATTGGCTGAATGGCGGCCCTCCCAAGGGAGCCGCTTTCTTCCTCCTCCGGGGAGGTCTGTTGCTGCGCGGAACGCAGCTCCTCGTCGTCGCTGGTTGAGGTGTGTCGTGTTTGCTTCTGGCTACGACGGGAGTGTGATGAATCGACCAGAGCATCCAACTCGTTGTCCAGTAGAATGCTCTCCACCTCATTGCTGCTGTGGTCATCGAAGTGTCGCTCCATCGTAGCGTTGCCGAGTTCTATGGGAGACGGGAGTAATGCGATGAATCACAAATATTGCTGCTCATACACAAGGGTGATGATTATGGTCTTGTGGGGAAAAGTTCAACTGTGATATGAGTTTGCGATAATGAAGTGTTACGCTAATTTTTGCTGGATGGTATGCATCATCATCGGTGATACATGCAAAAGAGTGATACCGCCCAAGAATAATCTGGCAATATCCGAAGTCTCACTCAGCTGTTTTCGATGTAGATGGAGCCTCGCACATGACGATCCATCTCAGGTAGCATTGGAACGTTTTTGGCATACATATTTATCTGAAAATGTACAGATTTTTTCGTTATTTTTAGTACAGATTCTGTACGGTACAGAGTACAGATTTTCGTCAAAAAGTACAGATTGATACAGATTTTTTCCGTTTGTTAAATTTCTTACATTTGAACAAAGCAACATTGAGGTATATGACGACTTTTACGCCGCAGTATCACTTGGTGCTCCTGATCATAAAAGCATTTACAATTAATTATACTTGATCAGTTTCATAAGGACGAAATTCGTTGGGTTAGAGTTGTTTCCAGGGTTCTACGATGGGAACATACAAGATCTGGAGGATTAATTCCGTACCCTAAAGGTAAAATTACTCCGTAGGGAAATCACAGATTCAGAAAACGAGCATGTACATGATTGGTGGACAAATATTTGATGTCTAAAAAGAATTGACGGTTCGATCGCATTTTCGGCACTTCGATGCCTTGTTTGTGACGTTCTCACTACGCCTCACTGCTTGGATTTTTTTTCTGGGTTTAATCAGAACAAAAATGAGCTCCGAAATCGGGTCAAAATGAGATTTTTTTTAAATATGATTTTTTACTTGAAAAATTTATACTCATTTTTCTCAAAAACATTTTTTTTGAATTCTCCAAAAAAAAATTATAAACAGCCCTTACGATTTCCAACACTTTTACAGGGAAAAAGATTTTCCAACAACATTTTCATGTTTTCTTTACAAAAATTACAACTAATCCTAATTTTGTCAAAATGAGCTTTTTTTTTAAATATGATTTTTTACTTGAAAAATTTATACTCATTTTTCTCAAAAACATTTTTTTTGAATTCTCCAAAAAAAATTATAAACAGCCCTTACGATTTCCAACACTTTTACAGGGAAAAAGATTTTCCAACAACATTTTCATGTTTTCTTTGCAAAAATTAATAGCGATATAGTGTATTCGACAAAGTTTTAGATCTTATTAAAATATGAACTTTCGTCGAAGACGTCAACCAGGGCTCAGCATAGTCATAGTCAACTGAGGATAGTCAGCTGACTATCTGACTGACTATATCCGTATTTAGTTGGATTCACGCTTCTTCACGCAGTTTCTCCGCCAAACGAGTATCTTATTTAATTCGTCCCAGTCAAATTGTCTTCATTGCATTTTGAAGTGACTTCCCCCAAAACGAATTCGTTCCTCTTTTTCTCACATGTATCACGTATGCATGCATCGATGTTTAAGTTCAACGTGGTTTGACATACGCTACAGGTTTGCTAGATTGTTGTGTATCGTACACGAAAATTACTCACATGTATACAATAGCGTGCAGTGTGTGTGTGCTATTTGACACGCTATTTACTAATACTAACGCGAGGACCTTTATAGCATACTTGATAACTGTGTAGGTTCGTTGGTTTGAGTTCACGATGGGTAGACAATAAACCATCCATTGATGGGGTAACTACTTTTTTGCATCAGAAATCAAGTTTTTGTTTCTCTTTATATGGACGTAAAAAATAAGATCGCGTACGCAGGTAACAATTTCGTTCCTAGGGGGGTAGAAATGCGGATTGAAGTCAGTTGAATGAAGAAGCAGACTTATATTAATTAGTCACGTCAGTGAGAAGAACCACTGACTGGACTAGTTCACCAGTCATCCTCGTTAGTCAACGCTAGTCAAATCATTTTCTAGTCAATTCACTTTTTGCTGACGGCGACTGTTGAAGCAGTTCTAGTCGAAGCGAAGCTACTGAGAGTTGAGTTCATTTTTCACCTTCAAAGATTTCGGTCCCTGACGTCAACTTTCTATCTTTTTTTTTTTACAATACCTGGAATATAAGGCATTTTCGTATGAAGACTACTGAAAAAATAATCTTTTACTCGTAACATTTTTGTGTGCAAATTCTCGCGTTTGACATGTTTCTAAATAGAAAAAAGTTAGCAGAGCATGTAAATCGCGAAAATTTATACACAAAAATGTTACAAATTAAACATGAATAGTAACTTTTCAAAGAAAAGCATAAAAAATTGTTGTTCGAATAACTTTTTCACTTTTACACCCATCTTCCGATGTATGGGCGACTTGCTGGAAATTGTATGGGCTAATTATATCAATTTTTTCAGAATAAAAAAAACATGTTTTCAATAGAATTTTTTTTTCAAAAGTCGTATTTTTTTATGAAACATAAATAATTTCCTACATTTCGTTCTTAGACTGAAATTTTGTAGGTTTGATAGATTTTGTGTGATTTTTTTTTTAAATTTTGAGTTTTTTTTCGAAAAAACTTAATTAAAAAATTATAAGATCTGACGAATTTCATGCCAACTCGACTGACCGTTGGCAGCACCATTTCAGATAGCAGTGAAACGTTGTGGGTGGTAAGACATGGGTCATTTAAGCAACTTTGCATACTTGGAATATTCGAAAAAGAATTAGACTACTTTTTGGGAAAAGCCATTTTTTTTTTCTTAATTTTTTACAAAAATTTATAACATAAAAACTATGATACCTACAAAATTCATGTCAAAGTAGTCAAAAATGTAGGAAATTGTTGAAATTTTCACATAAAAATACCAACATTTTTTGGAAGAAAATTTCGCTGACAAAAAAGTTATCTTAAAAATTAAAATAATTTTTTAAAAAACGTATTATTTTAAAATTCCCGAAAATATATATATATGAATAGCCCTTACAATTTCCACTAAGTCGTCCATACATCGAAAGATGGGTACTTTTACTGGGAAAAAGTTTTTAGAACAAAAACTTTTTCATGTATTCTTTGAATAAATACAACTAATCCTAATTTTGTTTAAAGTCAAGATAGCGATAAAGTGTATTCGACAAAGTTTTAGATCTTATTAAAATATGAACTTTTCTCGAAGACGTCAACATTCTATCTGTTATAGTTTTTGGAATATAAGTCATTTTTGTATGAAGACTCCTGAACAAATAATGTTTTGCTCGTAACATTTTTGTGTGTAAATTCTCACGTTTGACATGTTCTTGACATATTTCTAAATAGAGAAAAGTTAGCAGATCATGCAAATTGCGATAATTTATACATAAAAATGTAACGAATAGAACATTATTAGCATTTTTTCAAAGAAAAACATGAAAAAGTTGTTGTTCGAAAATCTTTTTCCATGTAAATGTACCCATCGTCCGATATATGGAAAACTTGTCGGAAATTTTAAGGGCTATTTATATCTATTTTTTTCAGAATTTTAAAAGCATATTTTTTCGAGAAAAATGAATTTTAATTTTCAATTTTTTTTTTACAATAAATTTTTTTCACAAACTCTAAATTTAAAAAGAAACCCACATAAAAATCTATCAGATCTACAAAATTTTAGTCAAAGAATGGAATGTAGGAAATTATTTTGGTTTTCATTAAAAATTACCCAATTTTTTTTTTGAAAAAAATTTCATTGAAGAAAAATATTTTGAAAATTAAAATTCATTTTTCTCGAAAACATAAGTTTTTAAAATTCGGAAAAATAGATATAAAAAGCTCTTGAAATTTCCAACAAGTTTTCCATACATCGGACGATGGGCACATTTACATGGAAAAAGTTTTTTAGATCTTATTAAAATATGAACTTTTGACGAAGACGTCAACATTCTATATGTTATAGTTTTTGGAATATAAGTCATTTTTGTATCCAGAACAAATAATGTTTTGCTCGTAACATTTTTGTGTGTAAATTCTAACGTTTGACATGTTCTTGACATATTTCTAAATAGAGAAAAGTTAGCAGATCATGCAAATTGCGATAATTTATACATAAAAATGTAACGAATAGAACATTAATAGAATTTTTTCAATACTATTAATGTTCAATTCGCTACATTTTTATGTATAAATTATCACATTTTAAATGCTCTGCTAACTTTTCTCTATTTAGAAATATGTCAAGAACATGTCAAACGTAAGAATATACACACAAAAATGTTACGAACAAAACATTATATTTTCCAGGAGCCTTCATGCAAAAATGACTTATATTCTAAATACTATAAAAGATAGAAAGTTGATGTCTTCGACAAAAGTTTATATTTTAATAAGTTCTAAAACTTTGTCGAATACATTAAATCGCTATCTTGACTTTAAACAAAATTAGGATAAGTTGTATTTTTTCCAAAATAAATATGATATAGTTGTTGTTCGAAAAACTTTTTCCCTGTAAAAGTGCCCATCTTTCGATGTATAGACGACTTGTTGGAAATTTTAAGGGCTATTCATATACATATTTTTGGGAATTTAAAAAAAATACGTTTGTGAGAAACATGAATTTTAATTTTTGAAATAACTTTTTTGTCAGCGAAATTTTTTTTCAAAAAATTTTTGGTAGTTTTTTAAATTTAAACAATTTCCTACATTTCATCCTTTGACATGAATTTTGTAGGTATCATAGTTTTTCAGTTACAATTTTTTGTTAAAAATTAAGAAAAAAATTGGCTTTTTCCAAAAAGTAGTCTTATTCCTTTTCGAATATTTCGAGTATGCAAAATTGCTTAAATCACGCATGTCTTTACACCCACAACGTTTCACTGCTATCTAAGATGGTGCTGCCAACTCCTAAGACGAGTTGGCATGAAATTCACCATCTACAAAGTGTAGGTTAAAGAATGAAATGTAGGAAATAATTCAGTTTTTTTTTCAAAAATGTAAAAAAATTTTTTTTTTAAATTCATTGAAAAAAGTATTTTGAAAATTAAAATTCATTTTTCTCGAATACATTTTATTATAAAATTTGAAAAAAAACATACGTTTTTGAGAAAAATGAGTTTTAATTTTTTAAATAATTTTTTACTTTCAGCCTTTGGCTGGTTCGCCACTTGGACCAACGGATTTATTCCGTTGGAAGAATGTTGGGAGTGAGAATTGAACTTATGACCTTTAGCGTGAGAGGTACGGATGTTAACCACTACGCCAGATCGCCTCCAGGCTACCTAAGATGGTGCTGCCAACGGCCAGTCGAGTTGACATGAAATTCGTCACATGCTTTTAATAGAGCAGCCAATTCATACCAAACCGATATAGTGGTTCTCCGATTTTCGTGAAGAGTGGTAGATTTGTTCTTTATTCAATATATCAGATCCGTATTTTTTATTTTTCATTAGGGTGCCCATTTCCATTTTAGGGTGGTCTGAGAAATTTCTCTTTTTTTTTTTTTTTTTTTTCCAAAAACGACTTTTTTTGAGAATTTATATCTTCTGAACTACTGAACCGATTCAGGACCAAAGACGCTGTATTTTTTTATGTAAGACTGCGTCTTTGATTTCTATACAGGGGGATCCCTCTACGAAATTGAAAATGAGGCATGTAAGGATTCATTAATGGATTTCAAAGGCATATTATGCAAAATTATTATTACGATATATGTTATGTTGTATACCATTAGACAGGAAATTTATCCAGCTGCAGCGTTTTGCAAATATTCGCGAAAAATTGACCAAATTATCGGGATCTAAAAGGACGATTATTCGACGATTTCCTTTTACCCCGTCGAAAGTGGACCGTCTTCCCCCCAGAGCACTGTATTATTTTGCACTTTTCACGCATTTTATATTACATTTTACATACCTTTCAACGCAGAAAGAACCGGAACAATCTACTGAAGGATGGGACACTGTCAATTAACTGAATACACAGTTTTTGCTGGAAAATTCCTTATTTTGATTGCCTTGAAAATTAGATCGCTTGCAACCGCAATGGACGAAAACTGTGTTTTGTTTACAATTTTGATATTTCGTGCGCTCAAGTGTTGCCAAGTATTTCGAAACGACAAAAATAGGCTAATCATGTTTCTTGCGTAACATATTTGCCAAAAAACTGAGGATTTTTGATAAAACTAGAAGTGGTCCGTCTTACGTCGCCGGGCGGTCTTACCCCGTCTTCCCCTACAGGTCGGACTCGATTATATACCGACTCGATTATATGGGATTCGATTATATACAATTTTTGACTCGATGATATACAGTTCTAAAAAAATTATCATTCAAATATGACTTAGTTCAAGAAAAAAGGTGAAATTTAAGTGGCTATTGTAAGAACAGGAGGTAAAAATCGCGATTTTTAAAGATTTTGCTTGAATTTTCTCCAGTAGGGGAAAAGGGGGGAATTTGGACCACCTAAGCAAATCGCCTAATATTTCCAAACCAATACGGTCTAAATAAAAAATGCCACATTGAATAGTAAGCTACACTTGTTTTCTCTCAATAAATAATGTTTAATTATTATATCAAGCTTTAAACTACCAAATATATCATAAAATAAAAGAGATGATTTTTGGACATTAAAATTTGATGCGGGGTGATTTGGTCCAGTATGTGTTTCATCGAAAAAAACATACTTATGTTTATGTAAAGTATTTTGGAATAATGTTACAATCAGTAACAGTGTTCTGGGATCGATACGAGTGTCTTGGCCAGATTCCAGACCAGAAAAATTGGATTGAGACCATCTCGAATTCTGCATGGATTTTTTCACTGTTTTTGGAGCATTTTCAAACACTTTCGATGCTTGGTAAAAGAAAATCCGTTCTTGATGACCTTCGTTGTTTTTTCAGGCTCCTCCTTCTTCCAACGTTGTCGGTCCATCCTCTTTTTGTAATTCAGCGGCATCTGGAATCAATTAGACCAAAGAAAAGCCTCAAACCGGTAGGACCAATTCACCCCACAAAAACGTGTCCATGTCACCCCACACAACATGCAAAAATTGAAATGCAATTAATTTCATTTATTGTTATCAAACTTACAGTTTCGCTGCATCAAATTGTTCCTCTTCTGTAGGCGAACAGAACTTTACTGCGCAATACACGAAAAGTTTGTTTAATCAGCGGGAAAACTCTTAAAACCACGATCGGAAAATTCACATTTTTTGACAATCAAAGTGCTTGCTGTGTTCATGCTACCATTTCCTTCCACCTGTCGAATTTCATCAAAGCTTTTTTTATGTTAGTTACATACGGTTCATTAATAAAAGAAAATGGCATTATAAAAAATCCAAGTTGAGCCGTACTTTTTGAGATAATGGGGTGGTCCAAATCACCCCGTATGTCCAACTCACCCCGTGTTACCCTAATTGTTTATATCGATATTGCAGCGAAATTATGTTGGATGTCAAAGAACAAATAGTAGAGTGATTTGAGAGCTTTAATTTATTTGATAGAAACAATCAAGTTTAATATGAATATTTGGGATAAAATGAATAATTACACATTAAAAATTACTAACTTTTCGATTTTCACTTCCAGAATGTTATTTAATTCCACTAATTTAGATGTTCCACTACTATATCCTGGACTAAATTTTCTCATCTTTCAAATGAAAGCAACAGAATCGTCTCCGTAGTGTACTTTTTAATGTAGAGCCAGTTTGAAGCAACAGAGTCCGAAACAAAACAAAAAGTTCTATAACTCAGTCATTGTTGAAATTCTAACATACACGTAGAAGGATTTTTTTCATCAAATATGATCATCTGAGAGATTCTGGAAAAAAATATTTTTTTCATGTGAGAAAGTTGTTATCTGCCTTTAGGGGGATGAACCAAAAATTAGATTTTTCTTTTATTTTCAATAAACAAAAAACATATGCATAAAAAACGAATAAAAAAACTTTTTTTTGACTCGATTATGTACAGGATTCGATTATATACAGTGGAAAAAAAATCAGAGACTGTAGATAATCGAGTCCGCGCTGTATATGAATACAAACCCTTTGATGGAAATGCATCTATTGGTCTGAATGCCCCTTTTGGAGAAAGGGAAAAGGCAAAACGATTTGATCCACTGCAATAAACACATGGGAAAGCATTTAAAGCCCACAACAGGCAACCTTTCACTTCTTACGTAGAAAAACGGTTCGAATTCGATGGTTAAGAGAGCGGATGGTAAACTGTAGTCATATTTATTGTTTTGAAACAACTGCCTCTCGTTCTACGCCATCGATGTCGGAGTCTGCTTCCTGTGATGATGCAACTGGAAAAAGTGATAACAGACGTCAACCGAACAAAACTAAAAAAGCGATCGCTCAGAAACGCTCATTCGCGTCAACGAGTGCCGGCGGAGCATCTGAGCGAAAGACTCTCACATCTACATTTTTAACCGGCATGGTAAACAATATCACTATTTCGCGCGAACACCACACTCGCTAGTAGTCTAATAATCCCGCTCGTTCGTGATGCACCAGTACCTAGTAGCAGCGATCGTTTCCACCCGCGAAAATTGCCGAACCGTGAAGAGTTGCAGTTGCATATTTCGTTTTGACCGGCCTAGGCATAGTAGTGAATAGTGAAAGTGTTTTTTTTTGCCTAATGACTGAAAACTATCTAAGGTTGGTAGTGGATCCTAATAGCAAATTTTAGTGTAGAACTTTCCTAGCAAGATATTTGACGCATTAGTCTATCGGCTTTACAGTAGTTCGGGTTGGGTTAATGGTTTTGCGGTGCTTTGACTTTGAGAGCAGCGGAAATAGAACAGTGTGAACTTCCACGTGCTGAAATTAGACTGACAGAGCGGGATATTTGTGGAGCGGCATAAATTGTAGGGGCTCTTAACCCAAGGCAACTTTAACTGGGACGTCATTGGATTGGTGAGTTTATCTCCGGAATCAAAGGTTCCACTATTCTAGATCGACTAGTATTACCTATGTTATACAATGCGCACTCGGTAGCGTCTTATTTGTTTACCTCAACCCCATCACTATGTTGTGTTTCGCTGCGATCGCTGCTGACGCGAATCAGCTTGGCGGCTACCACACGTCACAAATTTCATCCCGAAGCTGACCGAGCATAACCCACTGATTCGCGTCCCTCCTCCCAAGGCTTTGTTGATTAGAAGAGTGGACGGGGATGCGAGTTTTTTTTCTTGTTTTCGTACTACTCGAACCGGCAAAGTCCTGTGAAGTGCTATCGGCCTCGGTTGTTTTCGAACTCATCATTGCTATTTTTGAAGCTGTCTTCTGTGTTTACAATAATTAGATTAATTGCCCCGATAGAGGGCAGCGGAGAGTACGCCTATCAGTCATGATCGATTCGAGCTAATTTAGGCATGATAAAGAAATCTTTTGGGGATGTTTTTCAGTTTCAAAGTCCATCTCACCTAGAAGCTCGATACCGTGGCGCATGTTGTGTTCCGCCTTCACGATCACACCGTAGACAGAGTACGCTCTGTTCGAATCATCTTGATGATCTGCCGGTAACAATTCGGGCAAGTCCTTGATGGCGGACAGATTTAGGTAGTGAACGCCGGCGGTGACGATGCGCAGCCGGTTGACTATTACGAGATAGATCCGGTCTGTGTAGGATTTCGTGGCATTCTTTCCCGGCTGATGCTGGTGGTGATAGTGGTGTTCTGTGCGGTTGTCCGCGATGATTTCCAGCAGGGGAAGTTCAGAGGGATCAGTGTAGAGGGAGTCGACTTTGGAGACGTCACTCGAAACTGTGTTGCGCAGCAGGTCGATGATGTAACCTGGTGGGGTATTTCAAAGTGTGAGCAGTATGGTCATTTGAAGAAAAGTAGTGATCGTCATGAAAATACGAGGACAAGGTTTTTACAGAACCATAGAATTACAATTTTCTTCTAAAATATGTTCTAACCATATATTTAAAAAAAAGATTATAATTTCAATCAAGAGATTTACTCAATGTATAAAATCGCTCAATTTAACCATTTGCGGTCGTATGTCTGCTCTCAGCTATCACAACAAGAAACCATACTGATTCTATACTTTATTCATTTATGCATTAGTATACACATTTTTCTGAACGAATCCCAATGTTTAAAATTAATACGGAGATCCTATGAATGATAGATACCGGTACTCGGTATAAACAAAAAAAAAATTATTGGCGTGGAAAGAGAGGATTGTCGACATGACACCACAAAGGGTTAATCCATTAGGAAAAAAATGTAGGGGTGGTGTCTAGGATACTACAGCGCTGTTGACGTAGGACTGCGGATTTATTTTATTCAATTCGTTTGACTATCACTTCGAATAGAATTCTAGACTCCATCGAAATTTGCGCATTAGTTCTCTAGTAGAAAGTTGACTTGTGTGAAACAGCTAAAGATGGCCATATGTCGCAATTTGTTTCGTACGTGTGATTCAATAATACACAAACACTCTTTTTCACCTCGGATGTGACAAGAAAAAAAAAAGTTCAAATGCATCTCTCATTCACAACCCACTATCGACCTCGCCAAGTAATTTTTTTTTCGCTTTCAAACACTGCGTGTGTCTCAAGCCTGTTCGCTTGCTGGAGCCGAAATAGAATACAAATGATACAAATGACTTTCTCAATTCATTCGTTTTTGTCTTGAAAAAGGCCTATTTAGAGAACTAAACTTACCACTTGGCCTTCAGAAATGCCTTTTGGAAGGACTCGAAAAGAAATTCGTTTGTTTGCTTGGTTCGTGGAGATCTTAAACTTTTTTAAACTGTGGTACGATCATTACAGGCCAAACCGATGTCTCAGAGTGTCGTGAATATTGGTAGGGGTGTCCCTATCGGAAAATAAGGACCTAAAAAAGGGTGGTCCTAAAAACACATTTTGCCTATTTCCAAAAATGCGATATAGAGAGATTGGAGGAGAAGAAGAGATTGAAGGAAAGAAAAAGAGAAACAGAAAAAGGGAGAGAACCAAAAAGAGAAAGAGAGAAAGAAAGAGAAAAAGAGAAAGAAAAAGAAAGAGAGAGAAAGGAAGAAAGAGAGAAAAAAGAAAGAGAGTGAGAGAGAGAGAGGCAAGGAGACAGAAAAATTGAGAGAGGAAAAAGAAGAGAAAAAAATGAGAGAGAAAATGAGACAGAATAATTGAGAGAGGAAAAAGGAGACAGAAAAATTAGAGAGAAAGAAAGGTAGAGAGAAAAAATGAGAGAGAGAGAGAAAAAGAGAGAAAAAAGAAAAAAATAAAGAGAGAGAAATAAAAAGAAAGATAGGGAGAGAGAAACAAAGAAAGAGAAAAAGAGCGAGAAAGAGAAAGAGAGAGAAAGAAAGAGAAAGAAAGATAGAGAAAGAAAGAGATAAAGAAAGAGAGAAAGAAAGATAGAGAGAGAGAGAGAAACAAAAAAAGAGAAAGAAAGATAGAGCGAGAAAGAAAGGAAGATTGAGCGAGAGAGAAAGAAAGATAGAGCGAGAGAGAAAGAAAAAGAAAGATAGAGAGAGAGGGGGAGAAAAAGGCACACATCGATACTAATTGCCCAGTGCTCTGAGCCGATAAAAGTTCATGCAATGTAGGGTTTTTGCAATCAAGCGAAGAAGGTGAAGAATGAACCCATGGTATGGTAAACGAGACTGTGGGCCTCATCACGAACGTCACTTCACGGTGAAAACGATTTGAAGTGCATACAAATTGCATACAATTCATTTCGTTTTCACCGTGAAGTGACGTTCGTGATCAGGTTCTGTATCATCTGTTTCACAGGTCAGTCTTGGCTCGCTCTCGGATTTGAAGGAACATTTAAATGACACTAAACATTTGGCGGAACCACTCGCTGAAAAACTATGGGTGGGTTACATCTAAGATATAACCGCAAGGTTGGTGTGGGAGTCCCGTTGGCTTAGTAATCATTTGAATGTATTGATTAAATTATTGATTAAACCAGTAATTGAATTTGAGTCAATTCATGCATTGTGATAGATTACGTTTTTCGTTGCAAGTCTGACGTATGGCATGATGTCTTGTTCACTTCATTAATTTTTCGTGGACTTCCAAAATATGTGATCGGAAGAATGACTAAACGATCAATGTATTTTACATTTCCTTCTGAAGTTATTGCATCTCTTAAGCATACGTATTTCTCGAACCACAAATTTGCTTGATTTGACGAACTTTAGGCATCCAGTTTTAGTTTTGACATGTAAGTAGAAAGCATATTGTTCAATCGACGTTATCAACGTTATCGCAGCAATTTGTTATCAACATTTTGCTAAACGGTTTACGTAAAAGTCAGTGAGCTGAAGACATGAAGAGATATCTTCCAATGCAATCTTCACTAACCGAACTAAAGTGTTTTCATAGTGTTTTTCGCACACATGCCGAAGTGCAAAACCGGTCTGCAGAAACGCATGCGAGTACAAAAGTATTCGCACAATGCATATATTTCGCAACGCCTCTATCCCCAGGCTCATTAGTTTTGGAATCTGTGTTGGAGAAACTCATTCTGGTCTGCAGAAATGTATGCGAGTACAAAAGTACCTGCAGCTTGCATATATTTTACAATTCGATTTCCCCAGCCTCATTGGTTATGAAATCTGTGTTAGAGAAACACAGATACGATCCGTCGATTTGAAAGCCGCATATGACACAATCGCCCGACGACTGCTATGGAGAATCATGGACGAACACGGCTTTCCCCAAAAGCTGCCAACATTGATTCAGGCAACGATGAATACTGTACGATCTCAGGCGATCTGTCTCAATCGTTTGAGACTCACAGGGGACTTGGACAAGGTGATGGACTCTCCCGACTGCTCTTCAACAAGTCTAGTTAGTTTATCTGCTTCGCCAACGACGTGGATCTGATCGGAAGAACACATGCGACTGTAGCGCCTTTGTATCTCGACTGAAACACGAAACAGGGCTGAGGCAGGGCTTGGGATCAATGCGTCTAAGGCTAAATACATGCTAGCAGTAGGGACTGATCTTAACAGAATTCTTCCGTGTAGTAGTGTTGTGATCGACGGCGACGTGCTCGAGGAAATTGTCTACCTTGTCTCGTTGATAACAACTGACAACAACAACAGCCGTGACATTCGAAGACGCATAGTCAAAGGAAGTCGCGCCTACTATGGGATCCGCAAATCCTTCAGGTCAAACAAACTCTGACCCGTACGAAGTGTTCCATGTGCAAATCCCTAATTCGGCCGGTTGTTCACTGTGGGCACGAAGCATGGACAATGCTTGAAGAGTACTTACAAGCATTTGGTGTTTTCGAACGCCGAATTCTCAGAATAATATACGATGGTGTACGGGAAAATGGAGTTTAGAGAGGGAGAACGAGCCACGAACTGGCGTAACTCTACGGACACAACACGAACTGTTGTGAATCAGATCCAATATCTTTAAGCGATGTAGCATCATTGTAAAATGAATAAATAAATAAATAAATAAATGAATGAAAAAACGTAGCCGGCTAAATGCAAACTCGTACACTACGTGCTTCATAGAACGCAGATCCTTCCAGTGGCCCTTTATGGACATGAAGCATGGGCGCTGAAGAACGCTGATCGACGAGTGTTTGAAGCTTTGGAACGAAAGGTGTTGCGTTCAACACTTGGTGATAAACTGGGAAATGAAATTTGATCATGATTTATACCAAGCATACAGATGTGGTTGTATTGTGAAGGTAAACGTGGACGTGGCAGGATGCTGTAGGCTGTAGATGTGGCTAAAATACCTGACGAAAGATCAGTCAACTCTAAGTTCCTGGATAGGTGCTTGGTGCCACTGAAAATATTGATAACAGGTGTGGAAACCTAACGAAAAAAACCAAAAATTTAAAAAAGGGTGACTGAGAGTATGAATGGCCGCAAAAAGGCCCACGACTTATGATCGATATGAGAATGAGTATTATAAATAATTTACAACTACATATTTCCCGAAAAAAAAACTAAGCATAAGTACACTATGTGCTCGAAACACCACCGTACGCATGAAATATGCGCCAAATTGCGGTGATACAACAATTTGTAGAGGGGCAACGAATCGAGAAAGCAGACACTAAATGAAATGCTACGCATCGAACCGCGCACATGGCGAAACAGCTGTTATCAATACACCACCGCGCGCCCATTGAGAGAAGAGAGTTGGGAAAGTTTTTGCTCCGGGTTGTGTGTGCGTGGGTCAATTTTCTATGATGTACGAAATGACGCGCCTTTCAAAACTGTGGATGGTGATACTTGAGATGTTCCAAATTCTTAGCTCGTGTTTACTTTATAGCGTTATATTATTTTTGTATATTGTTGTGGATCGATAGTTGCTACGCAGTTTATTGCCCTGTTTGTTTGTTTGTAAACAAACTGAGTTCTTGAAAGCGTTGGCAGCTGTTTGTTTACCGCGAGTGATGCCCGACAGTTTCCACACACCTCAGTCAATTCGATGTGTTAAAAAAATCCTCTGAATCCGACCGTGCACGTGTAACTGCTGAAAATTACACGCTTTCTCGGTGAATGATCAATTCGGTCATTGGCAATGTGTGTTTGACGATACTAACTTTTCATGCGTTCACCCAAATGTGAGTAACTCGCGAAGCATATCGGATCGAACTGAGTAGTTCGAGTCTTTCTTTTTCTCTAGTATGCGTAAATCTCTTTCCCCGAGGTCCATCCATAAAGGGTGCACTGATTATTCACCGTCTTGATTCACTGTTCAAAGTCGAATCCAGCTGAATTACGATTCTATTGGGGGGCGCTCCCTCTCGAACGGTGATCTCCCTTGTGCGCAGTTTCTCCGTCGTGTTCTGCCGGTGCTTCACGACGGGCTGACGTCATGCCTCTGTTGTGTTCACTCAGTTGTGGCAAAGGCGTCCCGTTACTGCTGTTGTATGTTTTTTTTCGTGTGTGGAAATGTCAGTTCTAATAGACACCAGCGGTTAGTGACAGTACGTCATTTAGCGTTGTGCGAGGAAAATAAGGTTGAATTCTCTACTGAAGTTTGTTGTTGCGAATTTGCGTTCCAAAGTGTGATTTGTATTTGGTGGAATTCTTCGCAGTCGCGCGTATGTCATTGTCGTGTCGATTTGTGTAAACGTCTGTCGAAAGTGTGATGTTTTGTAGTGAAAAGTTGCTGTGTGTAACTCCAACAACAGCCAAGAAGGCCTTGAACGTCGAACGAAACGTCATCGTCATATTTCGCAACGAACGCTAGAAGTTTGAAATTTCTTTTTGGAAATAGTTTCGAGGCGTCAAAATAATCGATATCCATTGGCAGTGGTCCTTGTTTTTCCTCACCATCCGCAGGAATTGATACTCGGTGAAACTTGCGGCGTTCGTGTTTTGGTAGTGTGTGGGGACGCACTCATGCGCAGCTGTAATGTGTTCCTGCTTTGTTGACACTGCCTGTCTGTTCAGCAAAGAGAGGAAAATGTTTGTGTTTACATTTTCCACCCTATAGACGCTCGGTGTGTGCCGGTGTGAACGAGGAATTCATGATGGGTGTTTTTCATTGTTAAAGGGTTACTGTCGGTGGTAAAGTTAATATTGTGTCTAACTCTTGTCGTCGTGATTCAGTGGATTTGAAAGGTAAGAGTTTTGGGTTATCCCTCTATGAGCATACTATAAGTCAGGTATTAACGGCTATTGATTCAGGATATTTTTACTACCATGGCGTATAGAATTCTCCAACAAATTATAGCAGCAAGCTGCAACATCGAAAATTTTAGGTGATTTTGAAAGGCCGCAACTTTGTTTAAGTGACACTTTAGAGATGAAATGTACATCTCTTTAGTGCTTATTTTGTGTGCTTATTATAGTGTTTATTTTCATTTTTTCAAAGGATAATGTGACTTATGAATTAGGTGATTCGAAAATTAACTCTTAAGAAAAATGTTTGTAGCCTTTCGTGTTGTTATTGGAGTTGGTGCTGCTGGATCATAACTTTGGAACTGTTGATGCTTCTTGGCCGGGAAATTTGTTTTAGTGATGATGGTGATGTTGACTTGAATTATAGAGTATTTAAACTTTTTCAATCTACAGGGAAACTTCGATATAACGTACCCTCGTTATAACGTACCCTCGATATAACGTACACATTTCCAAAGTGTAAAGAAAATTTCTTTTAAATATTTTTTCAATTCAATTAATCAATTAATTATCTGTATTGTGATGCTAAAACAAGTTTTGTATCTTCAATCAATTCCGAAATGCAGCTGGTTTTGTTATTCCGGATTCTAAATGAATCAAGCCTTAATCAACAGTACGAAGGGAAACCGCATGAGAAAGTCTGGCTTCGTCTTCTGATTGAAGTTATTCAATAACTTTACTAAAACAGCAACACAATAATGTATTATAGACTACGTTTGTGAGTACTTTATTATGCTTCGATATAACGTACAATTCGATACAACGTACAATTTTGAAAGTGAAATGTACGTTATATCGAAGTTTACCTGTATTTCTTCCTACCCTTGGAAAAGGCTAATCGGTAAAGTCGGCTTTGAGAAAGGCTATTTTGGAAACCCTTGCCGCCACCGCCGAATGATTGCTAGCTAGATGACTGCTGATTCATGAATAATATCTTGGCAAATGTACATATTGTGTTACCACAATAATTTCTGTGATCGGGAATGCATAGCGTGATCATCATCCCTATTACAGATTTCCTTATCGAGCACATCACAGTATCTTAAAACAAGGTTTTTTCATTAAGATTGATAAATGGCGTGGAAAAGGTGCGAAATTCGAGAAATCAGCACCATTATTCAACAGTTTGTTCCAAAAAGTATATAATTTTCTTTATTTAGCCATTCCATGTAAAACCTATATAGTGGTCTTCAGATTTCCGTGAGGAGTGGTAATATTAGACCCGTATTCTTTTATTTTTTCCTTAGGGTGCCCATTTCCATTGTATCAATATTTTTCAACTTTTTTCGAAAAATGACTTGTTTTTTTACATAACATATCCAAAAATCAAAGATGTGCCTTTTTTCGTTTTTGAGTTATGATTTTTCTAATTTACCTTGTTTTCAGTCCTCGTTCAATATTCCTATGCAACTAAAGGTAGATCTATGCGCCTAGAATCCATTTTTTCGCAAGTGTAATATTTTTTCATTACATTTTTTGTATTGGCTTCAAGTTTATGTGTCGATTATCTGAATTGGTCCAGTAGTTTAAAAGTCATGAGTCATTTTTGAAAGAAAGAACAAATAATGATTTTTAACAAAAAATGATTGACTTTAAAAAATCAACTAAAAAACGAAAAAAATCACATTTCTAATTTTTGGATATGTTATATAGAAAAACCTCAGCTTTCAAGAAAAAAATATTAAAAATATGACGCCCAAAGAAATAATCCACAAATTATACTATACAGCGTCTTTCATAGAACGGCAACAGAAAATCCGAACAAAATCGGTTTGTGTGATGGCGGCAGAGATGATGGAGATGATGAAATTGAGTGATCGGTACAATAAGCCAAAACACTCCTGAATTCACATAAGAATTCTCCTGACAAAAAAATTTTAGCATTAGCATTAGCATTGAGAAAGTTGCACAATATCGTAGGTGGTACGAATTCAAAACTGTTATGTTAAAAAACAAGCCTCCACCCGTTGCTGATGATTAGTAATATCTCTTAGGTGAAAGTATGTTTTCTCCAACAGTTAAGAATTGTCCACGTCCTTGCAACTGCTAAGGAAAGGGAAGGAATGTTAGTTCGACATTTACTTAAGAGAGATGCAGAGAACTCTACAACCTCTCATAAATGTCTCGGGAAGTTATGAATATGTTAGTAGGGAAGGTAAGCCATAGGATACACTCAGCCAGTGTTACTGGCAAAGCTTGTTATTACTATTACTATTACTATTACTATTACTATTACTATTACTATTACTATTACTATTACTATTACTATTACTATTACTATTACTTAATGCAAGTGATATCTGCTGAAAGAATTGGTCAATGAAATTCTATGATATTACATTGTAGAATGATATAGATGCATTCCGGCCTTCCGATCGTTGTCATGTTCAATCTGCGGGAGTGAATGTGTTTCAATTATCAATGCGAGACTAAATATGAAGTGTCAAAAGTCCTCTTCGGTCTTCCGATCGTTGCCACGTTAATTGTTGCGTTAACCACATCTAGAAATTGGAACATGAATTGAGAACCAAAAGACACTCAGAAACAAAAATATGCGTCCAGCCATGTTCATGAATCTCGAACGGAATTGGAAACATTCAACACGAAACATGCTTCACACGACGAAATATGCTATAGTAAAATAAAATATTATTCAAATAAATAATAAATAAATTTAATATGTATGAAATGAATTAAAAATGAATGAATATTGATCTACAGTAAGCTACATTTAAGTCGACAGGCCGAGGCACCACTCAGTGTCGCATTGGAGGCGATTTTGACTTGTCATTGGACAATCGCGATGACAATGATACAGTATCGATGTCTGATGGCGACTTTCAATGTGGGAGCATAATTTGGGCCCCGAACTCAATGTTTACAAAAATGTCCAATCAGATGTAAAAATGTCCAATTAAACGATTCGCATTACAGGTCTGTCCAATTAGCTAGATGTCGAATTGGATGCAGCTTACTGGATAACAATAACATAACAAATAACAATATTTCGAACAGAACTCTCCAGAGAATGAATTACACATATATGTAAATATTTTGATATACTCAATGGCTCTGCAACACGAATTTGAAAATAAAATAATGTTGCCACAAGGGCTGGTTTGATATAAAGGTTTCCTTTTTTTAAATCACATTTTATTTTTATCGAATAATAGAAAAACCTGCTGGAGTGAGAATGCTTTAGCTTCTAACATGAAAATAATGTTGAACATGAATATAAACATTACATTTAAACATACTATCTGCGATATGGAATACAAAATCAGAACCATATAATCCATTCGCCACTATCTGCCTCTGGAATGTGAATTCATATTAAAACTATAAAGTTGATAATATGATGTTGCTGAAGTATGCAAAAATCGACAAAAACAAAATTATCACTCCTATTCAGGTCCAAGCGAAATAACACTTCTACTACATGATTGGATATATGTGAAATTAAATCCAAAATAAATTTTCAAAAAAATGAAAATGACTATGATGATAAATTTCTGAGACTTTTCGAAAATGTCCCCGAAAAACGGATGTATTTCGTTGCCCGACTACGAAGGCTATTTTGGGTAACCTCAAAAGTCTTGCGAAACGTTTCCTCTATTTTCGTAATGTGTTTATCAAACGTAGTCTCTAAAATAGTCAAACAAATCGCAACACATATACATATACAAGTTATCTCTACCAAAACACTTATGCATCCATGAACACATGGATATTTGTGCAATATGTAAATTAACACACTTTTAATATACATGTAACAAGTAATTCCATTTATTTGCATAAATTTTGAAAAAACAATCCTCAAAAATGTTATTAATTATTTATGAAATATTTACAAACGATAAAACAATCTCAGAAAAATAGGAATCACCATCTCTTAGAGCCTGACTTATCTTTGGAATTGGGAGGCTCATAAACAGATGCAAGTTTCTATTAAACTGATATCTATACTTAAGTAGTGTAAAAACGAAAAACGAAAAACATATTGTTTTTCATTTCGATATTCCTATGCGGCTTCAAACTACAAATCATCATTAGAATGAAAATACGAGATATGAATCTGACGCATGAAACACCAATAAGTATCTCTAAAAAAACCAAATCTGAATTCAAGAGCAAGAATCCGAATTCTAAGAGATGAATGCGAAAACCTAAATCGAATTTTAATGTTGAAAACACTTATCTCTTTTGCAAGTCTAACGAAATCGAAGAAAAAATAGAAATGCAATACATTAATGCAGCACGCCAATGTCAAGTTATAAATAGAAGAAAATTAGAGAAATAAAAATGAATTGAATCTCATGCCACTGTAAATCCGGTTCCGTCTTCCTTCTGTGCGTGTGTCGTTCGCTGGTGATAGTGTTACTGATGAAATTATAAACGAGTGCACAATAAACGCGATCAAACGCATTCGATCGATACATGCCGCTGGAGTATCTACCACGGGATTTGATAACCCAACCACCACGAAAATCCTATCTCTTTCAGTCGCTCATTCACAACTTATTCCCAAGCAGCACTCGCGCGAGAACACAAACCAGAATTCTCCTGACAAAAAAATGTATAAAAATTATTTTGCTGATTTATTATTTCGGATATTACGTGAAATTTAATTCTTTAGTGAATTTTTGGAGGCCCTGAAATGGACCGATGGTTTGGGTGGTTTTATCGAAATAGCTAGAGATGATTGATTCATGATTCATGTTTTTTTCTCGTGAGAACAATACACAAGCTGATCATATGTCGAAATTTGCGTTTTTATTGGCAATGCCAAAAGTTATTCACCTCTTCTTCTAGATACACACACTGCTGCCACAGGCGATTCTATAATTGTACCTCCACCACCATTGACAACACGTAAAAATTATTTAATTGTAAAATTCCAGACATACAATTTTTTATTGTGAAAAAGGCGTAGAAATAATTCCAATTAATTGATGGAAACATTTTGCGATGTATCAATAAATGTTTGAGCTATAAGCGTTCGAAATCTTTCATAAATTTTTACATATTCAGTTTTTAGATTTTTTGAGAGAGAACTTTCACACATGGATGATTTTTTCCGATCGTTCATTCAATTTTCATGAATTCGAACATTGTTCCCGGATTAAGAGTGGCTTCAAAGTGTAGTGCAACTCAGGCCGAATGTGAAGAAGGCATTTTTGTGTTTTTCGGTGGAAAACTAAAAGAGAAAATTTGGAGTCACCATAAACACCAAGCATAAACGACAAAATCCTCTCCAGTGAACAACCAAAAACCAAAAGAGGTTTCAAATTCAATTGTTCATCCATCACTAAAACTGAAGCTTCCCTGCATCGTTTCGATGCCTGATTTTCTAGTTCGTGTTACGGAAACGTATTGCGGTCTGTGCAAATGTGTGGAAACTTAGAAGCTCTCATTTCAGTACAATTTAAACAAATGTACTAATGGAAAATGTCGAATGTCTATATTGCAACACATTGTTAGTAAGTTCCAAATCAGAAACATATTTTCTTCTCAAAACCATCATGCATGTCCATTTGATTCGGTGTTCTTATGACAGTTAATTGTTCATTACTAATGGAAACAAATGATAAAAATTCTAACATTTGTTTATTTTTCTATAAAAAAACTATTATGATTCTCCATATGACAAGTTTTTCATATGACAATCAAACTTTTGAGCAATGAAGACGCAAGATAAGAATTTAAAATCAATTTTGTTTGCATAGAGCTCAAAATCATGCGCCTCCATATGCTAAATTCTTCATATAAGGCGGCGGTGACACTGGATGCAGAAAAGTGGTCGTACGAATTGTATGCAATAGTGAAGCTAAACAACCACATTGAGTTGTATTGGTGTGGTTACATTGCTTCCCCCTTGCTTCGTTCGTATTCGTCAGCTTCTATCGAACAAAATTGTTTGTTTCTATTCGTACAATCAAATTTTCGTGCGTACTCCTATCCAAAGTAACCTTAGCCTAACAGTGATGTCACTTTTGAAATCTATGTTTTATGAGAAATCTGAACTATAAAGCGTCTCCATATCACAAGTTTTTCATATAACCATGAAACTTTTTTTGAAGATTTGTTTTATTCTGAAGAATGGGAAAAAAAAATCTTTTTTTTTGCAATAAGGACTCGAAAGTTTATGCGTCTCCAGATAAAAGATTTTCCATTTGACAAACAGACTGTTTTTGAGCATGATAAGAATTCTAAAATCTATCTTGTTTTTACGAAGACTCAAAATTGTTGTGTCTCCATATGACAAACTCTTCATATGATAGTCAAACCTCTTTTGAACAATGGAGACGCATGATAAGAACTCTAAATATGTTTTGTTCCTATGAAGACTCAAATCTATTATGTGTCTCTAAGCGATTAGTTCCTCATATGACAGCGAAACTACATTTGAGTAATGAAGAGTCATAATAAGAATTATAAAATTTATCTTCTCCTTTCAATAAGGGCTTTCTGACGATAAGGACTCAAAACCAAATATCTCTCTATATGATATGATCGGTGTTCAGGCAGACCGGACTGTGTGACATTTTAATGATTAAAAAAAAAACGAACTGTTAGTGGTATAAGGGGTTTTCGTTGATCACTTAAACAATATCGACCCGTTATTCCTACTGTACGCTTGATCCTAATCTGAAAAATGTGGTATTTAAATGCTTACCCTGATGCAATCAATAACTCGAGATTTTGGATTTTGTTACATGCTTCTCTCTGACTTGACACCGACCATATGTTCCTCTCATGACAGTCAAACAACTTTTGAGCAATGAAGACACATCAAAAGAACATTAAAATATTTTTTTTGACACATGACACGTTCTTCATATGATAGTCAAACCACAAATCAAATGGAGACGCATGATAAAAATTTGAAAAATCTTTTTTCAAAGGACTCAAAACTAATATTATGCATCTCCATATTACAAAATCTGCATATGACAGTCAGGCTATGCTACGCGAACGCATGGCATATTTATTATTCTTTGAGAGGCTTTTAGCCTCCTGGGCTGGTTCGCCTCTCAGACGAAGAAATAAAATTCTGTCATTCTGAAACTTCGAAAGGCTATAAATAAATAGATAATATTTTGAGTAAAATCGGGGAAATCTTATGAAATTTCGTCTATGTTAATTGAATTTAAATTATAAATTAAATCACAACAAATAACAGAAGTGGACCTTTGTAGTCGAAGAGGATGAATACATTGTGTTAGTTGAGCACATGGACAAATTTAGATTTTTCCACAGGGTCGGTCATCACGGGGATAGCCAAGGGAACATAATTAAAGGACAAAACAAACACAAACACAAAAAAATAGGGGGATACAAATTAACCATATAATATACATTTATGTATGCTCACTGATTATTTGACATAGTTGATCCTACACCTAGAATTGCTTTCACTTCGACAATACGTCTGTAGAAATACAGAAATACATTTAAGTTCACGAAGCAATGCATATGTATAATTCTCTTATATTCAACAATTAACAGATATTGGTAATATTTTGTTTGTTCTTTTATTTGTTTGGACGATGGTTTATCGTCGCGTTTGGGTTACGAGAAAAATGTTTGTGGTGAACGCACGAGATGATTGTTATTTACAATAGAATTTAAGCGGTTGATGGTGGTGAACGATGATTGAGCAAGTTAACACTAGTTCCTAGATTGCAGCGATTTGTACTGTAGCCCTATATCATCCTAATACCTATAGCCTTAACGCGTAATGTTATTTGAAGAATTGTCCTTGTAACAAACACTACTAAAACAGCGAAATAATATCTTCATATCTTGATCTACGGATTTGAAGGCGTTTGGTAATAACCGGGAAGGAATTATTTTTGAAAAGGCAAGAGTTCAACAAAATATCATCGAAGAATAATACTTTTTGCCTGAATTCGAGCTGCTGCTCTGTCCCCAGATGTGTCTGAAAAAGCCCGCCGATAACGCTTACCTTCGGAAAGATGGAATTCCCATTCTTGATCTTTGAATTGGCTTCGTTGTAATGTTTGATATGTTACTGTCCAGAAAGTTTGAAGCTTTTGCAACTATGGCGAGAAGTGGTTGTTATTTCCGTACGAGGTTTATTTGTCGATTTATTCGATTCGACTCGAATTCGATTCACATCTAATTGGATCGGATAAATTTGGTTGTTTTGTTCACAGATTCCTTGATCACTCCCTTTTACTTTAAAAAATTAAGCCGTATTTAAAATATATGTGAAAAAAATAGGTGGGTTATATCTATGATTTAACCGCAAAGTTGACGTGGGACTAGCTTAGCTTAGCAATCATTTGTTTGTATTGATTCAATTTTTGATTGAATGAAACAACTTCCGAATTCAATCGAATTCAATATATTTGCTTTGTGAGTGAAGAGAATGAATAAATGCCATGTGAGGTCGATTCATGCATTGTGATAGATTATGTTCTTCGTTACAAGTAAATTAAATGACAGTTTGTATCTCTCAAGAGTACGTACTTCTCAACCGCGAATTTGCTTGATTTGATGAACTTCAGGTACTCAGTGCCAGAAATTCAGCGAGCAGAAGATATGAAGGCATATCCTTCGATGCAATCTTGAATAACCGAACCAAAGCGTTGTGTTTGTACCCGTTTTGGTAATCCGTGTTAGGAGAACACTTCTCGGAGTGCAAAAAAAATGCTGGTGCAGAAGTACCCCCGGCTTGCATGAATCAACAACTTCAACTTATACCGTGTTCAGGAAATATATTCTAGACTGCACAAAGCCAACCGAGTACAAAAGTACTCGCAGTTTGCATTTATTTGCAAAACCGATTTCCCCAGACACCTTGGTTTTGAAGTCTGTGTTAGGCAAACACATTTCAGTCGGAACAAAAATACCCCCGACCTGCATGAATTTGCAATGTCAATTTCCCCACGCTCCATGGATTTGAAGTCTGTGTTAGGGAAACACATTTCAATCGGAAAAAAAATACCCCCGACTTGCATAAATTTGTAATTTCAATTTCCCCAAGGCTGCTTGGTTATGATGGCTGTGTTGGGGAAACCGTAAATCGGGCCAATCAAAACGAGGTAGTTAGGGCGTTTAGATAACGCTTAACATTTTACAGTAATTCAATTGTTTATTCAACTGATTGTATTAATTGTGATAGATGCGTAGAAATATTCCCTATCAATTGATGCAAACATTTTTCCGATACAGTAAGAAATGTTCGAGTTATAAGAATTCGGAATTTTTCATTTTTTCCTGGATGTTCCTGGACGTTTAGGTTTTCATTTTACCCCCCATATACTCCGGTCAGACGTAGTCCCACGTTAAAAATTCAGACAATATATAATCGGATATAAAATTGTATGAAATCGAGTGATATACATTCGCGTTGACATTTGCGATGTCAAATCACAATCTCGCTTGAATAGAAAAATTAAAAATAACGGTGGTGGCACCACATCGATATAAAGGTCGGAATCTATTATACACAGACTCGATAATCTATGATTCGATTATATATAATTTTGGACTCGATTATATACATTTTTTTTATATTCCAAATATGACTTATTTTAAGAAAAATGTAACCTTTTAACTTTAAGGTGAAATTTAAGTGGCTATTATAAGCACAGTGGGGTAGAAATGGAGATTTTTGGAAATTTTGCTTGATATTTCACCAGAAATTGTTTATATTGCAGCGAAGTTACGAAAGATAGATGTTCGGTGTCAAAGAACAAAATTGTAGAGCTATTAGTGAGCTCTAATTTTCTTGATACAAACAATCAAGTTGATAGAAGCAATCAAGTTTGTTATGTTTTTTTGGGACAAAATTAATAATAACACATAAAAAATTAGTAACATTAAAGTTTTTCACTTTCAAAATGTTATTAAAATCTACTAATTTAGATGCTCCACTACTATATCCTTTACTAAATTTTCTTATCATTCAAATGAAAGCAACAGAATCGTCTTACGTAGCGTTCTTTCCAGCGCCGGTTTGAGGTAACATAGTCTGAAGCAAAAAAACTTCTATTAGGCGTCGTGCACAAATTACGTAACGCTAAAAATTCGGATTTTGGACTCTCTCCCCCTACGTAACGCAATTTCCCATCTTTAATAAACAGTAAGTAACGCAACCTTGACCCCTCTCTCCCCTTACACGCCTTAAGTAATTTGTGCACGGCGCTTTATTTTGCCATTGTTGAAATTTGAACATATACGTAGAAGGATTTTCTTCATCAAATATGATCGTCTATCACTTCCTGAGAGATTCTGGATAAATTTATTTTTTTCCAGGGGAGGAAAGTATTTCTGATTTTAAGGTGATGAATCAAAAATTAAATTCTTCTTGTATATTCAATAAACGAAAAATATATGCATAAAAACGAATTAAAAGATTTTTATTGACACGGTTTGATACAGGATTCCATTATATACAGTGAAAAGAAATCGTAGACTGTACATAATCGAGTCCGCCCTTTATTCATGCCGTGTGGTGAAGAGTGCTTCTGTATTTTTTGCATCACACGCACACATTGTTACGGTTGCCGAAGGTATTTTAAAAAGGTCAAGAAATGTGGAACAATGATGGTGGTCGATTAGAGATGTAACAGCTTGTGATTAAGAGGACCGCCACGATAGTGTTCGCGATGAATACCCAGTGCGTGTAATGCGTGTATTGACGTAATGAAACAAATTGCAACGTATAGCCAGCATGTGTATTGTTCTCGCGGGAGCAAGAATTAATCATCAATCAACTTTATTGTTTCGACCAGTCTAACCTAGAACGGACTAGTTGAATGACGAAAGGAAAAAGATACGGGTTTAATTATTTTCGATAAGAAGCCACTCTACCAAATTTTAGGAAATTCTGAAAGATTGTATGATTTTTTTCTGTGGAATTGCTGATAAAATAGTATCCCAAGTGATAATCAGGCAAATTGAAGGAAATATTTCCAAAGACCTACGTAAATATTAGGCTGTCAAAAAAATCCTGCGGTATTTTTTTTAAATTTTCATTTGTTCATAAAATTAGTTACAATCATCTGTTTTAAGTCAAATATGCGCCGTTTTGTTCGATGGCTTGTTCCCAACGAGATGCCAACTTCATAATACCCCTGTTATAGAAGCTCGCTTCCTTATTGGCAAAAAACTCGGATAGCCAATTTTCACAGGCCTCTTTTGTGGGTAACTTCTGACTACCTAGCTCGTTCGCCATGGACAAAAACAGGTGGTAGTCACTTGGTGCAAGGTCCGGACTATACGGCGGATGCAAAAGAAACTCCCATCTGAGCTCCCGGAGGTTCTGGCGCGTTACCAAAGAAGTGTGTGGCCTGGCGTTGTCCTGATGGAAGACAATGCGGCCTCTGTTTATCAAAGATGGCCTCTTCTTCATGAGTGCTACCTTCAAGCGGTCCAGTTGTTGGCAGTACAGGTCCGAATTGAGCGTTTGGCCATAGGGAAGCAGCTCATAATAGATTATTCCTTGACAATCCCACCAAACACACAGCAGAACCTTCCTGGCCGTTAATGAGGGCTTGGCCACCGTCTGAGCCGCTTCAGCGGGCTTCGACCACGACCGTTTGCGCTTCAAGTTGTCGTAAGTGACCCACTTCTCATCGCCAGTCACCATCCGCTTCAGAAACGGGTCGATTTTGTTGCGATTCAGCAGCGATTCACATGCGTCGATATGGTCAAAGATGTTTTTTGCGTCAACGTGTGTGGCACCCATACATCGAGCTTCTTTGTGAATCCAAGCTTCTTCAAATGGTTAATAACGGTTTGATGACTTATCCCCAGCTCTTGGCCGATGCTACGGCTGCTACTATGCCGGTCTTTCTCGGCTAATTCAGCGATTTTGTCGCAATTTTCGACGACAGGCCTTCCGGAGCGTGGCGCATCTTCGACGACCTCTACACCAGAACGAAAACGTTGAAACCATCGTTGTGCGGTGGAAATGGAAACTGTATCGGGTCCATAAACTGCACAAATTTTATTGGCAGCTTGATATCCATTTTTGCCTTTGTCATAGTAGTACTGTAAAATATGTCGGATTTTCTCTTTATTTTGCTCCATATTTGCGACACTATAACTCACGAACGACTTAACCAAACAAAACACTGTCAAGGACTATATTATAGCGCGCAAAAATACCTTTCCAACAAGCTATAGTATGACTTGATACAATGAATACAACTAGAACTACGCACTTACACCGACACCTCGCGGAAATACCGCAGGACTTTTTTGACAGCCTAATATTTGTTTCACCGTCTGCAATTTTTTTTTATTCTTGCACTCTGCAATTTTATTATTGTATACATAGATTTAAACTTGTCTGGAGATGTATCCAATTTTTTTTTTCTTTTTTTCCGGTTCAAAATTTTCATTTTTACGATGCAATCCGTTCATTCGGACACTCTTCTGAAATGTGTAAGCAACAAGGTAGGTTACTTCGGGGATACGCATTTCTCTCGCTTTTTGCAATGGAGACGCGTTTAAATTTGTTTTCAAAATCTACCATGCGTCATCCTCAGAAAATGCTGAAATTCAACTAGAGATGAAACGGATATCCGGTAGCTCTACAATATCCGGCCTATCCGGCTTAGTTTCAAATAGTCTGATATGGTCCTCGGGTCCAGAAAGGATGCATTAAGTAATTTGGATTTTTCCCAAATAGTTCAAATGGCTTCCTAATATAATGTTGAATATGCTTTCTTGCTTGGTTAGTTCGGTGTGCTATGTACAGTCTCGTCTTAGTCCAAATGCTTTTTTAGGCAGCAAAATGTTACATTACCTTTTCTATATACAGGAGAGGCTAGAACTTATAATTCTTGTAATTTCTCCAAACGATATCAGAAGCCAAACGCATTGTTCCATAAAGCCATGAAGCATGTTTTGTAGTGAATATCTCAGATTATCATCCCTGAAGACACATTCCACAAAAATCTCATCATTGTGATAGAAAATCTTTATCACAAAAAAAATCTGTTCAAGATTCCTAATAGACAACTTGATACTCTATTGAAAGACATTGGTTATAAGCGGAAAACTTCAACATTGTTTATTATTTTTATGCAGAAATGTGTTGATTTATCTCCCTAAAATGTAATCATTTATTTGGGTCATGCACAGATGCTGTTTCTTGCAGTATCTTGTTTGCAAATAAAAAAACGAATATCCGGCCGCCGGATATCCGGGTGTCCGGCCACGAAGCTTGCCGGATATCCGGTATCCGGTATCCGGCCAAACTACTATCCGTTTCATCACTAAATTCCACCCAATGTTCATGGCACTCATTTCAACAGGACCAGCATTTCGTGAACTTCTTATTCAGCAAACATATAAAAGTTAGGTGAAATTTGTGAACAACTCCAGGGTGAATTGAATTATTTCTATTCATGTTGTCAAAAAAAGGTCTTCCCATTATGCTTTGGATTCTCGCAGGGTATCGAAAAGGCCGCATGGGTGGTTGATCATTTGGTTCCTACCATCAAATATCGTCAAGTTTGAAAGTTAAAAAAGGATGGCTTAAAAAAGGATGATTGGTCGCAATCAATTTGACGATAAGCTGTCAACGAACAAGAAAAAAATCAGAATCTTCGGAAGTGCCTGTGCACAAACTAGATAAACATTAATGGTGGAGGGTAATTTTTCATTCAGTGTGTTTTTCATTTTGTTACAATGGAATGGAGATCGACTGCGCATTGTCTAAAACATTCTCGAGTCATATAATTGAGTCCTTTTTGCTTTTATTCGCACTTCTCTTCATAGCTCAAAACATCAAACCTTTCGAACAATTTCAAGCTGCACTAATCAACTAAGGACCTGAATTCTGAGATTTTAGGGTATAACATATAAATATCACCGGAGACTGCCTCAAAATTTACTAATCTTCACTCTAGCGATGTCCAACATCGCTTTGTAAAAATGTGTCCATTTAACGAGCCGAGTTCGTAACTCGATATGCGTATTATAATCTGTTTCCGATTCCCGGTTTGCGTAAATAAACTCTCTATATCTAATAGTTAATATATTCCGAAGCATTCGGTAGGCTAAAATGCTGGAATAATCTTATACTCGGAGGTTTCGGAATTTTAATTTTTCTTTCAAAATGTTTTATTGCCTTCTAGATTTCATCTAGAATGGTTCACACCGTTTGCACAATCGGGCCAATTTGTACACCATTGTTCACCTGGGGACCATGACAATCTACACTCTTTCGTTGATAATCGATTCCAATTAACCTATGCTACGCTTACTGGCTTACTGTAATCCTAGTCGGTCAACGGTGTACTTTGTACATAAACAATAACAGCTCTACGGTAATAAAAAATGAGACTTGAATTCGCCAAATATCCCACCTGGCCCACGGTCGAGAATCAGACCGGGTAACCCTGTGGAATGCTTCTCGTCCCGCGCACATAACATACTTTACTCTGTCTCCTCCAATCCAAAAAAAATCAAAAGAATCAAAGTGGTATTCAGTATTCGCACACAACAGGGAATATTATAGCGAATGATCAGAATGTATGGGACTAATCACCGTTGGGCGTTCGGAGGGTTGCCGTGGCCAAGCTTCCGTGCAGCTTGAAGTACAAACTGTTGACGTCTTCCGCGACGGAGATCGGGATGCTCTGGTCGCCGTGCAGTTCGTTCTCTGACACGAGGGTGGTCTAAAAAAAAGAAGATATAATGATATGATTGGCGTTGTTCGATTGGTTGTGTTGGGCGCTGCGAGGAATATTTTCTTATTGCAATTTGCATTTACCAGCACAGGATTGTTGCCAAATTGGTGATCGATCTCGAACCGGATAACCCGACCACCGGTTTTGTACGCAAGCTCGTGCAACCCATTTTGGCTGTCCAGATGCTGGTCGGACACGTTGGTGTCCACCTCGTCGCCAAACCAGACCACGTAAAGCTACAGAGGATGGAATAATAGGAAGTGTGTTACTCTATTTCAACCAGATCTAACCGAGCTAAATAATGATTACCCGAATCCGCTTCTTCAACAGCGTTAGCGCTGCCATTCGTGCGAGCTCCTTATCCGTCGCTGCGTTTGAAGTCGCCAGGAAGATGGCGCTGTCGTATGGGATTTCCTGGGATGTACGCAGGATGCCGTAGTACGCACGGCCACTGCTGTCGTACGAGGGTTGCAACACGTTGATGGCGTCCATCAGGGACTTCGTGTTCCGGAAGCTGGTGGATTTGGCGATGCCTGGTAGTAGTAAGGAAAATGAAAGGTTGTGAATAGCGTGGTATGAACACGATATTGAATATTACATTTATTAAAATTGTAGCCCTTATTCTATCAAACATTACACTTATCCATTACAGACGAATAATATTTTCACACAGTATCTTACTGCATCGTAAACCGTGTCAACACTAAAAAGACTAAAACTTTGTACACTGCGTTTCACAACTATAGAATCACTCATTTTTTCTGAGTTTCCAGAGATATGCAAGAAGTTGGTTGAATTGAAGTATATAGTGTAGAATACATCAACTATCATCATTTATAAGACTGGCCATTTCAACTTTATTGTTGTGTTCAGGTGCGAAACATTCAAAAAACTAAAATTTCAGTGTTTCATAACTATAGAACCAGATGGACTGTTTTACAAAATTAACGTCATTTCAACATGAATTACGATAAGTTCCCAATTCGTAGGTCATCTTTAGTTCTCAATCAGTTCAAATAACTAATTTGGGGTGGTTACGATCAAGTTACATCATGTTGTAGTGTGTATCTTGTCTACGCAGAGGATACTGCTCATTTAAGCTCTTCAAATCACTCATACTGCTTGTAAGCTGCATCTATAGTTCGTCCGATCACTCCTCATAATTTCCTGACAGGGATTTGATTTAGAAAACAAGCTGACGTAATCGGAAAATAATAAAAACTGTCATTTTAATACAAAGCCGAGCTGGTCATATAAGAAATTTGCTCAATTCAACGATTATTTTAATTCTTTATGTATGTACCAGAAATATGTAGCAGAAATATGTACCAGAAAAAAAAGAGGGGAGAGTTAACCGCAATTATTAATAAATGTATTTATATGTTATACAAAAAGTCACAGAATTCTAAAAAGCTTGTGTCATTATATACATTGTTGTTTTTCTAATTGAAATTTAAAATCAGTCAAAATAACTTCCTTGGACAATGGGTGTTAAGCGCTCACGATACTAACTTCAACTACTAAAAAATATTGACATATTAGAGTCTGAAAAATTATCGTTCCTACAGAATAAGGAGACTTTTCATGCAAGTTAAGAATCACAGAATTTCACAAAATCATGTTATATTTGCTCAAAATTTGTAAATTTCTTCATTGTGCCGTGATTTTAAATCCGGACATTTTTTTTTATTCATGACTTAGAGAGGGGGAGGAGTGTCAAATCAACATCGATTTTTTTTGTCCCCTGAGATCTGCTCTTGCCAAATTTGGCTCCATTTGCTTAATTAGTTTTAGAGTTAAGCAGACATTTTTGTTTCATTTGTATGGCAGCCTCTCTAAGAGAGGGGGAGGAGTGTCAAATCATCATAGAAACATTTGTTTGCCCCCTGAGACCAGCACTTGCCAAATTAGGCTCCATTTGCTTGATTAGTTCTCGATTTATGCATAAATTTGTGTTTCATTTGTATGGCAGCCCTTTTTAGAGAGGAGGAGGAGTGTCAAATCCCCATAGAAATATTTCCTGCCCCCGAAAACCTCCACTTGCCATATTTGGCTTCATTCGCTTGATTAGTTCTCGAGTTATGCAGAAATTTGTGTTTCATTTGTATGTTAGCCCCTAGATACTAATTTTCACACCGATCGGTTCAGTAATTTCAAAGATCATGAGAATCAGACAGACATAAATCAATTTTTATATATAGGGGAACCGCGGGTAATATGGACAGGTGGTTGATTTGTATAGTTACATTTTGAATTTCGAATTTCTGTCAATGAGAATACCTTCTACATGTTATTCTATAATATTTAAGTCGCCCTATGGCAATGAATACTGATCAAAAGTGGAAAAGGGAAACAAAAACCGAAAATCATTAATGATTCCTCGTGTGGATGTAAATTTAGCTGCTTTGATTTTAAGCATTTTGAGTGGTTTAATATTAAAATTCAATTCGCTGATAGTTACATTTCGGTTTGTGAGTTAACAGAGAAGCGATATTAGGTATGTACGGAAAAGTGAATTCATTTTTTGAGTGGAAAATTTAAATTATTAAAAATATTGTACCGGTGGGGTAGAACGGACAGTTGCCAGTGGGAGTGAGATGGACTGTGAAAAGTCTGTTTAATCTGGTCCTAAGAAATTCCCTGCGTCTATAAATGGAAATCAAATCGCCAAATGTGGACTTTTTAGAAGCTGACTGGAACAAAACGCAGAATATTTGAGGGTCTGTCCGTTTATACTGCTGAAAAGCGCGATATCACTTCTAGGTGAAATCATACGATTTTTTTTATCATTCAACGGACATTCGTGATGAGTTCAGACCTTGGTTGAATAAAATTATTCCTCTCGCGATCGATAAACCTCTACGCTTCATATATTACAGACCTGTCCATATTACCGCCACTATATGTCCATTTTACCCGTACCGAAAAAAATGTTGCAAAAAGGATAAAAATCAAATCTCTGATTTTCGGATATGTTATGTAGAAAAGCTTTCAGCTTAATTTAAAATATTTTGTAACATTTTAAAATGGATGAACCAATTGGCTTTAATTTGATATGTCGATCATCTGAATCGATTCAGTAGTTATGAGAAAAATTGATTTTTCTGACCACCCAAAAATGGAGATGGGTATCCTAATGAAAAAATAAAAAATTAAAAAATGCGGGTCTAATGTTTGGCGAAAAGGAACAAACTACCAAACAAAAATCACAAAAATCTGAGAATTACTATATCGGTTTATATATATATATATCGGTATATATGGCATGGAATGGCTGTTGAATGAGATCAACATAGAATTGAAATTCATATCCATATTCCATGTTTCAGATAAAGTTTCTGAGAAGTTGGCCTAAATTTCCATTCCTAGATGCTCGATTCCAGATCTAAATATCTGATCTAGGTTACAGTTTTGTGCTCCCGTGGACGGGTTGTTAGCGTCCCACATTATCATACCGGGGGTTCGGGTTCGATTTCCATTCTGGCCGGGGGATTTTTCGTCCGACTTGCACTGTGGTCACGCGTATTCCTAGAGCTTGTCACTCCAGAAAATATATTCGAGGCGTGTTGTTCGGCATAGAAATTTTAACTAAGTAGTACTAATAAAAATGACGCCAGTAATACTTACGTTGAGAAGGCAAAAGTTCTACTGGGAACGTTATTGCCATCCAAGAAGAAAAAGAAGGTTACAGTTTTGACTTAGGTTTTAAAATCAGATCAGGGATCATGATCCTTTTTTTTTTTTTATCTTCGCTTATTTTTCGTCGGCCTATTCCGCCACTATAGTGCCAATCACCGACATCAGGGAGGCGACTCCACCTGTTCCTACCTATCATACTCAACAACTCATGAGCCGGGCCAACTTCTTTTACTTCCCTTCCGAAGGAAGACGTAACCAGAGATTTTTCGCCTCAGAAAATCCCAACGACGCCAGCTGGGATTGAACCCAGGCCGATCGGATTGTGAGGCTGTTACGCTAACCATACAACCACTGGCGCCGTCAACAAGTATTAGGAAAATGATCCTTAAAATAGAATAAATTTCAGATCGAAGTGTAGATTCGAAACATTCATGCCTAAATGCTTACTTCCAGACAAATCTAAACCAAATAAAAATTTTTTGAAACGGAATTGACTTTTGCTTTTTATGATTCCTTGAACTTGAAATCTGCATTGAACAATTCCCAAGCGGGGATTTCCGTGGTTGAATTTGCCTAGGTACAAACGATTCGCATCGTTAGCCCTTTTCGACCTTTACGGTGTCATTGAAAAAAAAAGGCCTAGCAAAGCAATCATTAGCAGCTGCTGGGGATATGCTATCAACGACTTGTTCGGTGTGCCTATTTATTTTGCGTTCGCGGCGCATTTCGATCTAAATAATTGTGATCGCAATCACACTCGCCGCGCGAAAACTGGTTCCCCAGTGCATTCTGGGTCTGGTTCTCTGGTTCAAGCTTGGACACAACTGAGAAGCTGGAAACATTGAGTGTGTCAAGTTGCGGTTTGATCGAGCCAATCAATACTTCCTAGGCTCTCTAGCACTAGCCGCCCCGAGGGGGTTAACAGGTGCGAGGACACACCGAATGCTGCCAGGGGTGTTATTACCTCTGTTTAAACTGTGACAGTGTGTTATCCGCGAGGAAGTTATATAAGCGATTGTTTTTGTTAGTTTTTCGCGCCACTTCCTACCGGGTTTGCAAGAGGAATGCACATTTCTGCATATCAGTCGGCAAAAAAACGGGGTGTTTTCACTGTTTGTTGTGCCCATTACGCTAAACAAAAAACACTTACCGGTGCTGTTGTACCGCATCAGAATCACCTCGAGTGGGCTCTTCGGTATCAGTGATGCGTCGAAAACCTTCTTGGAGTAGCTGAGGGAATCGTTGCAGGTGTCCACGAGGAATGCGATCGGCAGCCGGAGATTCTTGTCGGATATTATCCGCGTCAGCAGTTCGGTTTTGGAGATTTTACTCTCGTCGAACTGGGGCTTCGTTGGCTTCAGTGCGACATCGTCCGGCACGGAGAGCGCTGGGATGTTGGTTGTGGTGGCCAGCGTTTGGGCGTCGTCTTCGACGCTATCTAGCGCCACCTCGTCGGATGTTTTCTCCGAGCTATCGTCCGGGTTGGTTAGGTGGAAGCTATCGTTGTAGGTTCCGCTTGTATAGAGGAAGTTGCTGGATAGACTGGTTTCCAGTACCGTCGAAGATTGCAGCGAATCTGCGGCTTCGTGGTCGAGACTTCGACTACTGAGCGCATCCCGGCTGGAAGCTATCTGTGGATCATCACGGACGAACGCTTCGGCTACACTAACTTTGCCCTCATGGTTGCTGATGTGCTGCTGATCTTCGGAGGAAGTGTTCCGGGTGCGCTCGGTTGCCGATAGCTGCTCTTCGCTGGCGCCACCTAGAATAGTATTGCTGGTGGTGCTGCTGCTGCTGCTACTGGAACCTTCACTTTCATGACTGGTAGCTGAAGTCACCCGGTAATAGACCTCATCCAGCTGCACCGAGGGCTGCTCCTGGTTTTGTTGCTGCCGTACATCTTCGTATTCATCTGACTCAGATGCCAGTCCCTTGTCTTCGTCGTAGAAAGTACTGTATGTATCGCCGCCCCCTCCCTCACCATCCCCGTCGAGGGCCTCCAACCGGAGCACAGTTTCCAGCGAGAATGTTTGCTTCGTGAAACTTGTTAACGCTAACACTACCACTATGATCGGAGGATACATTCTGCTCGATGTTTTTTTCGTTATTCTTATAAATTCTCTAGCTAACACTACAATTTCACACCCACTTATCACGCACTTGTTCGATGGTTATAGAAACAATTATCACTAGAGTGTCGTTTGCACTTCAATTTGGTACTGTTCCGCCCCGTTCATCGATTGTTCTAGCGGTTCTAGCGTCCGCTTGTGGGATGTCCTTCGGTTTCCTCACAATTTGATTGACCTGTGTGGGGTGGGAGGACGAGAGAAAAGAATACAAACTGATTAGTATTTCGCACATCTTACTCGGAAGAGTTCGTCGTGCTGCACAAGAAGAGAATCTAATTGATTCTTCTTCGCCTCCCCCTCATCTAGCGCATTAAAGTTTTTCGTGCATAATAAATCCGACCGCGGGGCGGCGTGATTTATCGCCCAAGAAATCGTAATAGACAACAGACAACACAATTGGCAACGTTTCCCGTAACGCGCGAACTGATCAGTATTCCATGGGCAGCACCTTCTTGGAGTTATCAAAACACTTAACGATTCGTTTGTGTTCTCTTTTTTTTTGTTTGTTTCATTCGCCGCCACCGCCACCGCCACTCGGTTAACTGAACAGTAGCAGTCGGCAGCGGCGGCAAATTTCAGCGCGCGCGTTGACGGCGACCTTGAACGCCGCTACTGGACACTATACCCAAAGCAGCTCCTCCACGCCACCGGTCCGGACCACCTTTGGGTCGGGTCCTGTTAGCACCTTTTACCCTCACCCGAGTAGCGTGGAAGATAGATACCGTTGCTCTTTCACCAGCACTCTTCTCAGCGCACCTGTGTGTGACGACTGTCGCGCGGTTAACTCGAGACTAACGTATACTTCTAACGCCGCAAAGTCCATCCAGCGAGAGTGAGCGAGAGAGAGAGAGGGAGTGTAATGCAGAAATATGCGGCTCTCATCCGCGGGGTGTGTGCGCTCGCTACTAGCCACAGAACTGAACATTAGTTGAACACCTTGAACATGGTAACCTAACAGTGGTCCCGTAGAATAATCATCGGTAGTAGATCCCAAATACCGCTGCTACCGCTGCCGTGGTTTGTTATTGTTGTTGTCCCTCCGCAAGGTAATGCTCTGTATATCACCTGCCAGCTGTCTCCTGCTCGCTGGCCAGTGGTGTCCGGTGGCTCGCGAAGGCGACCACCATCTCTTCGGTCGGAATGAGAGCGTGATCAAAGCAAGCGATTTATTACATGCACTTCCCAACTTTCATTGATGTTTTTGTGCTCGAAATGTCAACAACAACACACTCGGGTGACCCCTCGTGCGCAAACAACCAATCAACAGGCGATGCCGAGGCCGATTTGCTAGTGGCACTGTCGATCGGATCGGATACTGGCGGCTGATCTGGTTTCGAGCTGCCACTGCTGCTGTTATTTTATGGTTCTTGCTTGGCCGGTTGTGTTATTATTTTTAGCCGTGGCGGCTTGTTTGAAAATGTATAACTTTTTGTCACTTACTATTCTCGACCGGGAAACCGGTCTTTTAAAGGTATGGCTTTTGTTTTGCAGATTAGAATCGATAAATTCCACTCCCGCCGCCGCACACAGCCGTGTACAGGTCGACATGTTGGGCTGGTTGTCGAACGGAATCGATTTACGATCGATGGGTGGTGGGATTTTCAGGTCCTCTGTGTTTGTTTTGCTTGGAAGCAATTTGCGAATGACGTTCGAAAACATACGACTGATGATGAGCTTGTTAGCATGTTTCTCTTCGCGATCAGATGAGGCGAATTTTTCGATCAGACGGATGATGGATTTGGCTGAATTTAATTTCGAGGTTGCGTGTTAATTAGAAACGTAAATATCACAGCCAAGTCGGGTGCCCAACTGTGGGGGAATTTGTGTTGAGCAAATTTGCAGATTTGGTTGTAGCTTGATTGTTTAACACGACGTTTTGGAAAGCATCGGGGTGTCGTGATGACAGTGAAACACAAAAGAGAAGGGTCGTTCTTATAAAAAATCACACACAAAATTGTAAACTTGTCTCAATTAACAAGGTGTCGATGGTGTCCAAGACACAGTCGCAATGTTAACGTAGGACAACAAAAGTATTGCAGATGAGATATTATAGAAATTCAAGAACATAATCCTTAGCAAACATACTTGGTAACATTTTGCAAGGGCCGATAAATAGGCTGACCAGACTTACCGTTTTGAACCGTTTTTTCGACCATTTTTGATCGTCCCGTCTTTTTATCAATGTGTACCGTTTTTTGAGTATGAAGCAAAGTATCTGTAATAATTCCTAAACACAAAAGGGAAGAACTATTTTTGTCCAGTGAGGAGCAAAGTTTTTTTTTTTAATTATAGAGGGTTGTATCCAAGAGAAGACCTCGTTGTTGACGCAGGACTACGGAGTTTTTTTTTATTCGATGCGCTTGTTCACCACGTCAGCAGGAGAGGAGGTAGAAAGGCCAGTGCCAATGCCGTCTTGCGATTCCATTTTCAATCACTATAATAGTTTTGTCGGGTGAAAATCAGGGCTCCGTGATACCCGCCTTTTATGGAAACAATAAGTGACTGCAAAACAAGGAGACCTCAGTCGACATTGTGACATCCCATCCCCAGGACCGGTCCCCGATTCTTAACACATTAAGGACCGCCCGTTTTGGGGCAAACTTGAACGCTTCATTTGTTCGGATTCCACGAATGAGATCGTTTCTTTCGATGTGGATGAGACGAAGGCGAGGCATCGGTAGGCCTTGTTAGATTCTTGGGGAACCAAGGATTTAACCTTCAAGTGTAGAAAATACTGGTTATTTCGTGATCCATTCGTAACAGACGGATCGCGGAACACGAGAAATCTCGTGAGCGGTCCGCAATGTGTTAAGGCAATTCGAACGGGTTTAAACTGTGTGATTGCTACCGGAAGCACAATTCTGACGGCACAATTGAAGGCATAGAAGTTGAAGAACGTCTGAAAATGTGGAACGAATGAGAATTTCAATTGAGCAGTCATTGAGACGGTATGTGCGCAAATATGTCGTATCATAGTTAATGATCGCTTCCACCTGAATTGAGGTCTTAAAGAAGCATAACTCTCTGTATTGGGTGGATGCTATCCAATATACTATATTTACACTCTCCGAAGGTAACAGTATACAAATTTTGATGGGGTTAATTTGCAATATCTCCTCTCACCACAGTGTCCGTACGGATTTACATTTCTAGTGAGCGATTTAAACACGGCTCATTCGCAGTGGTATATAAAAATTATATCTCACGTATACCCGGGTACGGGTGGATAAGGACAGAAATTCACAGAGCAAATGTGTGGGAAAATGAGTGTGTTCCCGATTTTTTGTTAATTCAAACCATTTACTGATTGGGGAGTCGTAATGTATCTCATATCAAACAGTTCTTAGAGAATTTCGAATTCAATTGGTTCGCAGCAAGAATAGTTACTAATTTTAAAACTATTTGATTAAAACGTGGCATGTTTTCTGATTTGGTACCCCTACTGAAAAAAGCAGTCCTACGTCAAAACTAGTTGATTTAGGTGAAAAATAGGAGACAAAATTCAAACCTTAGCAGTAGGATGGCAGCACCATCTCAGATAGTAGTGAAACGTTGTGGGTGTAAACTTATGGCTCTTCTAAGTAACTTTGCATATTTGAAATAATAGAATTAGACTACTTTTTGAGAAGGGTCAAAAAAAATTTCTTGATGTTTTACAAAAAACTATGACTCAAAAGCTATAATACGTACAAAACTCTGGTCAAAGTATTAAATGTAGGAAATTGTTTAAATTTTCATAAAAAATACCAAATTTAAAAAAATTGCCGAAAAAAAATATTTTGAAAAATAAAATTCATTTTTCTCAAAAACGTATTCTTTAAAAATTATCAAAAAATATATTAATATCCCTTATAGTTTCCAACAAGTTGTCCATACATCGGAAGATGGGCACCTTTACAGGGAAAAAGTTTTTTCAACAACAACTTTTTTATGTTTCATTTGAAAAAATTAAAACTATTAATTTTGTTTTGAGTCAAGATGGCGATATAGTGTATTCTTCAAAGTTTGAAATGTTATTAAAATATGAATAGGGAAATAGGGAAACAGGGAAATTTACAGGGAAAAAGCTTTTTTTGACAACAACTTTTTCATGTTTTTCTTTGTTAAATTACTATTAATGTTTAATTCATAAATGGTTTATGTGTAAATTATCACGATTTACAAGCCCTGCTATTTTTTTACCTATCAAGAAACTATTCAAGAACATGTCAAACGCTAGAGTTTACACACAAAAATGCTACGATTAAAACATATTTTTTCAGGAGTCTTCATACAAAAATGCCTTATATTCCAGAAACTATTAAAAGTTGACGTCTTCGAAAAAAGTTCATATTTTATTAAGATCTAAAACGTTGTCGAATACACTATATCGCTATCTCGACTTTCAACAAAATTAGGATTAGTTGTAATTGTTTAAAGAAAACATGAGAAAATTGTTGTTGGAAAAACAATTTCCCTGTGAAAGTGCCCATCCTCTGAGAAAAATGAATTTTAATTTTTAAAGCAATTGATTTTTTCAGCGATTTTTTTAAAATTTTGGTATTTTATGAAAAATTGAGCAATTACCGACATTTTATTCCATAACCTGAATTATGTAGGTATCATAATTTTTGAGTTATAATTTTTTGTGAAAAAAAAAAATTAGGCCTTTTTAAAAAGTAGTCCAATTCTTTTTTGAACATTTCAAGTATGTAAAGTTGCCTAAAAACCCATGTTCTTACACCAACAACGTTTCACTGTTATCTGAGATGGTGGTGCCAACGGAATGTCTATGGTTTGTGGCTGGAGGGTCAAATGCACAAATAATGAGCTGTTTTAAAAGCTTAAAAATGGTTTGTATGTATGCGAGCAGACATCTTTTTCTGTTTTCTTTTCTCATTCAAAAAAAATCCATACGACGTCAATGGGGATCGAACCAAGGCCGGCTGGAATGCAGAGCTATTCCACACGACCACGTTATCCATATAGCTGCCAGTGCTGTGATAATATTACACCTCATCATAATATGAAGTTGGAAAGTGTTTTCTAAGAGGATAAAGAAGAACATGAACGAGAATATATCTTTCTCTGTCTGGGCCGTGCAGTTGGCAAACTATACGAAAAGCTTTCATGTACTTTCATTTATATGTGTCTCCTGTTTCGCTCGCCCATATTGGCTCTAGCATATATATTATACAAATGATGTACCGTCCCACAAAATACATTGAAAAATGTTCTAAGATGAATTAGGCTCATAAAAAGTATCGACTTTTCCTAAATTTTCCGACTTAAAAAACTTAAATTCCACTAGCAAAATTTTACACGGACTGTCTCCTGTTTGATGACCTTTTGTTTTGTTGTTTTGTTTTGATAGTGAAGCGACTTCCGCAGGTATAGGGTGACTCCGAAACGTAAGAAATGGCAAGTGTGAACAGGTTACAGCGAAACTTTTGCGAAATATTGCTTCTAACTGTAAAAAATCAGGGGGTGTCGATTTTACCCTTGTTTACCCTACATTCCCTTTTTATCTCCACAATTTTTTTTGTTATCTTGAAAGAAAATCGAGGTTTTGTCATGTTCGAGTGATATATCTTTCGGGTAGATGGCATTCGAGTGAATTACTTCTTCCTGAATTTAAAAAAAGGTTGGTCTAATATTGGTCTGAAGGAAATGTTATGAAGGGAAATTGTTCCCTTTTGACGAGAGTGCTGTCACCTCCGGGTAAAAATGATTGGCGGTCAGCCGTTTTATGGATGGCGATGATGATACCAATACGAAGATAACTTCTAATTACAAGTGACATTTTTTGTAGCCGATGGAATGACATTTTGTCATTCCATCGGCTACAAAAAAAGGTCATTAGTAATTAGAAGTTATTGGTATCTTCACCGACATGTTTTATGGATAGAACCGGGTAAAAAAATCGAATCGCCGTAACCTGTACAATGAGAAAAGATTGCTAATCCCAACTACTGCTCAGCGTGTTCTTGGTGCAGTCACGAAGAATACCCAGATACTGTATGATCGTGTGTTGTTTTCATTTTACTATCTGGGGGCTTCAACAGCTATATCCGTTCGAATTTCCGCTTTTCCGCTCAGATTGCTTTGCACTTGTCAATCGCACATACAGAGGGCCTCCTCCCGTGACTGTACGTGATGATTGTGCATACCATACACATTCCCCACGCATCATCGGACAATCGAGAAGAATGTATGGGCTCCAGTGAAGGTTATTTCAATAATTTGCTCGACTAATGGTTTCAGATTAGCAGCAGCATATGAGCGCACCAATTTGTACTGTGCACTCACCTGTCCGCCATCATCGGCGCGACAGCTGATTGTGCAATAAGTACAAATTCTCGTTTAAGAACCCACCAACGCATACTCCATCGTCGGTTACATAACCGTGCGCAGTGCTACAAATGAAGCCGGAATTTGTCTGAGTTTCTGCACGGATTGTCTAGGGTCGCTCTCACCTGTATACATCTACTAACTGTCCTCTAGTATTCGCATTAAAGGGAAAGGTGATGTGTGTAGTGTTACAGTGGACGTGCAACTCGTTATGATAATGTTTGACACTTGTCGCGTTGCGGATCTGTCGCTTTTGAGGGGTTGTGCAAGTGTCGGGAAACGTATAGACCTGTTTATTTTTGCGTTTACGGCACCTATTCTGCTCCCCCTTGTGCCTAAGCTTCCTGAGAGCGGCTTGTTTTTTCTTCTTCTTCTCCCTCCGATAAATTAAGTGTTTATGCGCATATTCATGATTTATTATCTTTGCTTCTCTCACTTTTCATCTCTGTTTATTATTGTTATAACTGATTCTTTTTTTTTTTCTTTTGTTTTCTTGTTCCAGGTGAGTGAATTATCGCCCACGCAGCCGCCATTTAATTGCTAATTGGTTGTTTCGAGCTGCGCCAATAGTAATCGTTCGGTTGCGGCTTTGAGAGAGGAAAAATGAAAGTTACAATAGATTGAAATTCCGCAAAATTACCGCAACACAAAACTATCAAGCCGCTGTGTAGAAGCTACTGGAATCGTGTCATTTTCGCGCGTGTTTCCTCAATCAATCGGTGCAGACCACACACACGCACGAACCGATAATCCATCTCCATCAGCGGGTGATGGTCACATTCGAGCTGCAAGTCACGCCTCTTCAGGTCTATCCATGGCTTTGCCATAGAGTGAAGCAAAGCAGTCAGAGATCACCGCCGGCGTAGGCACGAACCACACATTCAATCGGGTATCAGCAATAACACCGCTAAATTATGAACACCTTTCGCGGCACATTATGGGCCATTTATTAAAACACTTTTCTTCTGTGGGTTAGCACCAATGCATACCTTGGTCGCGTTGTGCCCACACTTCTCCCCGAGAGGCTCTTTTCGTTACCGTGGCCGATGTCGGTGTACAGTAGACACCGGTTGCTAAGATCAATAACAACAACAAACTCGCCGCATTTTGGCTTCGGGCTGGTAGTTATTGCCGGTATTCCACCCACCGTCATTTCTCCATTTGCAGCAGGGCAGGATCAGCACAAGACGGGAGCAAATAGTGAAAATGAAGCGAGGTAGAGCTCAACAGTTCAATCAGAAACAGCGCCACAGATGAGCCACTGAATAGCATGAGCCTCTAGAGCAAGACTGGTAGTACCGTTTTGACGTAGGACTACGTCTTTCATTTCTATACTGGGGTGTAAGTTCAAAGTTTCGAAAACGAAAGCGTTACGCCGGAGAACGAGATTTTGAGCATCAATAACTCCTAAACAACTGAACGAAATGGCATGATAGACATTTTATTCGAAAGATAAAATGTCTACGCTTTATATGCTTGTTAGTTTTTGATCCAAAAACTTGTTTCAATAGCCCTAAAATTGCTTTCAAAACAGGCTATTGAAATCACACCAATAGGTATATAAGTGCCGCTCGGAAATCCACTCAGTTATGTCCCTAACACAAACTTCAAAACCATGGAGCCTGAGGAAATCGCCATTGCAAAATAGATTCAAGCAGCGGGTACTTTTGTATTCGCTTGCGTTTCTGCAAATCAGAATATTTCCCTAACACAGATTTCAAAACCATGAAGCCTGGGGAAATCGACATTGCAAAATAGATGCGAGCTGCGGGTACTTTTATACTCGCATTTTTGCAAACCCAATACAGATTCCGAAACCAAGAAGTTGGGAAAATCGGCATTGCAGATACATTCAAGTCGGCAGTACTCCCCCAAGCATTTTTACACTCCGGAATACGTTTTGCTATCACGGTCTACAAATGCAATGCTTTGGCTCGATTGTTCAAGACTGCTTTCAAAGCTATCTCTTCATGTCGCCAGCTCACTGAACTTCTGCGCATACCGTTTGATGATTAGGCAAAATGTTGATAACTATTTGCTGCGATAACTACTACCATAATGCATGAATTGACTTAAATTTGGTTTTGTTTGCAATTGAATTCGTAAATAGTTTCATTCATTCACTAGTTTAATTAATAATTTAATCAATACACACAAAAGATAGCTCTGCGCAGCGGCGATATCGTACCCAATGAGGAACATCCGCGGTGAGATTTTTGCTAATTGAAGGAATACAATTGATTACAAAGCCAACGGCAGTACTACGTCAACCTTGCGGTTATATCATAGGTATAACCCATCCATTGTTCTTGATTCTATTTTGGCAGACGAAACGAATTGCTGAACAGAATGTAGCTTAGCATTTTTCGAATATCAACAATTATGATCAATCTGTGAAAATGTTTTTTGATGCATGTCAAGACTAATTTAAAAATATCTTGGCAGTTCTTGGCAATGTCCCATGTGTCCAAATTAATTCCAAACATACTTTTAAAATTGGTAGCAATAAGTTTCTGTCGTTCTGTTTTTAATTAAGGCAAATGATGTTGGTTTGTCCAGCCGAAAATATAGTCGAGTTTGGTTTATCCACTTTTTTGAATGCTCTAGTTCAGCGCACCTGTGTTAAATCAGGTATTCAAATGTTTCAAAACATATAAATAAAATTGTCTTTTCAATGATTTACAGTAGTTTTATAGGATATTTTTACGGATTCACACGTTTCAAACGATTATGAAATCCACCTTCTTTTTGTGTCAATGCGCCCCTCATTTGAGCTAACTTTTAATTAATCACCAGATGATTATTTGGCACGTATTCAGATCTTTTCTGGATCATAAAACTTACAAACATTGTAAACATCGTGCTTGCACACCATTTGTGTCAGATTTATATATCTAAATCATGTGATTAATGCATCTCGATGACCTCAATTCTGAGCATGGTCTGTTCGATTCGCTGATGTTGGTTTGTCCACATGATTACTATGCCCAAAAAAAGGCAATATTCTGAAGAAAGCCTAAGTTATGAATGGATCAATATGATGACAGTGAATTCAAGCAATAAGAAATGCAACATCTACTTGAAAATTCGATATTTTTCATTCATTTCATTCATTTCTAAAACCGAACAAACCATGATCAGAGGTGGACAAACCATGATCATAATTTCTCTTTGAAGAAAATCGTTAAGAAACATTTTAAAAAATTGGATAATTTGAAAAAATACTCAACGGTGGCTACTGGGACACATCTTCAGTACGAGAGATGGAATGTTGTCGGGTGCAACATTCGTAGATTCCGTTAATCGAGAGCAGGCATCTTGTACAATATTAGGATTGATCGCAGGACAAACTGGGTACATTGCTAACGGTTGCAGAGACTTCATTACTATCTTGCACTGACAAAAACACCACTGAATTGGGTAATTTGAATAAAATACTCAACGGTAGCAAGAGGCTATTGGAATTAGAGATGGGCAAAATGGTTCATTTCAGTAAGCGGCTCAGAGCCATGCGCTCAATGACACTCGATGGTTTTTTCAAGATCTGGTCACGGGTTTCAAGATGAATCATGAAGGAGAAAAATAAGATTTAAAATAATAATCAGTACAGAGAATAGTAAAAATATTACTTTACTGGAGGTTTTCTCTTATATATTTCCATTACAATAAATATCACTACATATTTTGATTTATAAGCATGATATTTTCAATATTATCTGATGAAAGTCTACTACTGCAAACTTGTCCTGCTTTCGTAAAAGATCGCTCACATGATACTAAGGTTTCCGGAATACATAATATTTCCAAAAAAAAACGATGGATAGATATCCTTTCTTTCCACCAAAGCAAAGGGTTGTTTATTCTCATCAAATGTGGCTTCACTAGATTATATTAGTCAAATCATTTCATTCGATACCCCTATGCGGGAGTTGCATGAAAAAAGTAATTGGTCATCTTGGAGTTGGATTTATCATAAATAACTGTGCTCTACTAGTCAAGCCCCCGTTTCATCTGATACCCATGTGATGGGGTTTTCAGAAGTATACTAGCTGACCCGACAAACTTCGTCTTTAGAGAGGGGAAAGGAGTGTCAAACCACCATAAAAACATTTATTGCTCCCTAAAACTTCCATACGCCAAATTTGGTTCCATTTGCTTGATTTGTTTTCAAGTTATGCAAAAATGTGTGTTTCATTTCTATGGCAGCCCTTCCTTGGAAAGGTGTAAGGAGTGTTGAGCCACCTTAGAAATATTTCCTTCCCCCCTAAAATCTTCGCATGCCAAATTTGGTTTCATTTGCTTAATTAATTCTCGAGTAATACAGAAATTTGTTTTTCTTTTGTATGCCAGTCCCCCCCCCTTTAGAGAGGGGGAGGAGTATCTAACCACCATAGAATCATTTATTGCACCCTAAAACCTCTATATGTCAAATTTCGTATCTTTTGCTTGATTAGTTTTCGAGTAATGCAGAAATTCGTGTTTAATTTGTATGGCAAAATACAATTTATAAATGAAAATTAGCTCTACCGTTTCAAATATGTGTTCTGTGTAATAAAACAACACATCCTCGCAAGTGAGAATAAATCTTGAACGAAAATTGTGTCTTATAATGATTTTGTATTATGAATAAAGTTTCGACAAAACTGCTAGTAAATTTATATAAAAATAGTTCAATTAAGGCCAGAATAGTGTCTTCTAAATTGGTTTCAATCGAATCGTGTAATTCGATCGACAAACCAGTCGGATTCCGGAATATGGGAATTCGATATCTCTAAAATGGCTGCATTCAGAAACATGTCGACCATGAGCATTTTTGTATTAAATTACATAAACATTTATAGTTTTTGGTCAAAATCGATTGTTAATATGCATATATCATTCGTTCGATAACTCGCAAGTAGATCGGACAGGTTTTCGAAACGATCCAACAAAGGTGTTTTTTTCCACATCGAATCAGACTGTGTTTTTTTTTCATCGGTTGCGCTTGTGAGTAGAGCGAAGCTCAAAGTGGTGCGCGACCGAGACGCAGAGGATACAATTCAGACAGATTCATCACACACGCCACACAGCAGCGGCAAGTATAAGTTTATTTTTCTTTTGTCCTCCTATCATTCCTTCTACCATCTGTGCTCGATTTACACCATTGTTCATCTGTGTGTTTACCAAATCGGCAAACGTTGGCATTAGGGGTGTCTATTTTTTCTTGGTTACATTACCGTTGAAATTTTATTGGAACTTTTTTTCATTTTAGAATTTTATATAAATAAAATAAATTAATATAAATATTATCCGCAGCATAACCTTATAATATTTTTTTAAACTTATTAATTTTGATAATTATTATATTCTGTTCATATCGAACAGTTGGCCGATTTTTCTAATATGGCTGAGGGCGGAAAGGACCCCCCGTTGACGCAATTGAATATTTCTGATACCGAACCTCCTCCTGAAGAGCAGGAGGATGAAGCAGAAATTGAGGTAGAAAATTCTGTTTACGAAGTTGATAGTTCCGAAGATGAGGAAATCGACGAGAAACAGGATTTTCGTCCTAAAGAATACCCTGAAGGCTCCAAAGGCCCATTCATTGTGTACTTTAGACGAAAATCCAAACCTCTCAATGTCATTCGCATCTCGAAGGAACTAACTCAACATTTTTCTGACGTTACCGAAATTACACGGATGGGGCTAGACAAACTACGAGTTGTCGTCTTAAGCAGGACCCAAGCGAACAAAATAACGCGCTGCGACCTCTTTGCGATTGAGTATCGTGTATACGTACCCTGTTGCAACGTCGAAATAGACGGCGTAATAACCGAAAAGTGTTTGACGCGAAAAGAGATAATCGATGGTGTCGGTGTCACATAAAAATGACAAAAGAATTCTCAATCGGACAAACTCTTTTCGTGTGACTTTTGAGGGTTCCGCCCTTCCAAATTACGTTGCAATAGGGGCACTTCGTTTACCTGTTCGATTGTTTGTACCCCGGGTAATGAAATGCAACAAATGTATGCAACTCGGTCACACGGCCGCCTATTGTTGCAATAAAAAACGTTGCGCAGATTGTGGAGAGAGCCATGATGAGAATCCTTGCGCGAAAGAGCACAAGTGTCTTCATTGCGGCGGGACTCCTCATGATCTTATTCAATGCCCGGTGTACAAACAACGAGGGGAAAAACTCAAGCGTTCCTTAAAGAAACGTTCCAAGCGAACTTTTGCAGAAATGCTTAAGAGTTCCGTGCCAACGACACAGGACGAGCCTGTTGCTGACGCTCCCAATGCCGTATGTTCCGGTACATCGCAGGGTGCCATCAGGAAAAGAAAAATTACTTCTTTTCCATCACTCCCCAGAAAGAATACCGAAACTTCCCAAGTTGGAATGAAGCCTCGAACTGAACGTGCTGAGAATAGACCGAAGCAAGTACCTCCCGGTTTACGTGGTCATGCTACCAACCAGGGGTCCTCAGCACTTTCCGGAACAACAACGAACACGTCTGTTCCATTTTCGCGGTCGAAGCAACAGTCACTACCTGGCCTGCTTGCGCTTTCAGACCTTGTGGATAACATTTTAAATGCTTTAAATATAAATGATCCTCTTAAAAGCATAGTATTATGTTTGCTTCCGGTTGTGAGAACATTTTTGAAAGAAAAATGTGGCTTTTTAGCAGCGTTCATTTCCCTCGATGCCTAATTCAGCGCAAGAGGTCAAGGATTTGACCACTATCATACAGTGGAATTGCAGAAGCATCATCCCTAAACTAGACCAATTTAAATTTTTAGTTCACAGTTCTAACTGTGATGTATTTTCTCTCTGTGAAACATGGCTTTGTTCAGCCGACGAGCTGAATTTTCACGATTTCAACATTATTCGCCTAGATCGTAACGACTCGTTTGGTGGCGTACTATTGGGGATCAAAAAACGTCACTCCTTCTATAGAGTCACTATCCCATCGATTACAGCCATTGAAGTTGTCGCTTGCCAGATACAAATCAATGGCAAAGAACTCTGCATTGCTTCGATATATATTCCTCCCAGGACTACGGTAGGCCACCATTAGTTCTTTGATATTATCGAGGCATTGCCGGAGCCGCGGTTAATCTTAGGTGACTTCAACTCCCATGGAACAGCATGGGGGTCACTCTACGATGACAACCGTGCCACGTTGATTTATGATCTGTGCGACAACTTCAACATGACAGTTTTAAATACTGGGGAAGCAACTAGGATAGCCAACCCTCCTGCACGGGCAAGCATGCTAGACATATCTCTCTGCTCTTCTTCATTATCCCTGGATTGCACATGGAAGGTAATCCAAGATCCCCACGGTAGTGATCACCTACCAATAATTTTATCGATCGCCAATGAATCAAAATCTAGTGAGTCAGTCGATATTGCGTATGACCTCACGAAGAATATTGACTGGAGAAAATTTGCAGAATTAATATCTGAAGCAATCATTTCGATGCATGAACTTCCTCCCCTTGAAGAGTAAAATTTTATATCAAGTCTGATTTACGATAGCGCACTTCAAGCTCAAAAGAAACGTGTACCGGCTACCACTTTCCGACGTCGTCCTCCATCACTTTGGTGGGACAGGGAGTGTTCAAAGGTCTACCTTGAAAAATCATCCGCTTTCAAAAAATTCAGGAAAACTGGATTAGTGGAATGGTTTCGAAAGTACCAAGCTCTAGAAGCCAAACTAAAAGGTCTGATTAAAGCAAAAAAGCGTGGATATTGGCGGAAATTCGTCAATGGTTTGTCAAGGGAGACCGCTATGAGTACTCTTTGGAATACGGCTAGGAGAATGCGTGGCTGGAACCATACCAATGAAAGTGAGGAATACTCTGACCGTTGGATTTTCAAATTTGCAAGGAAGGTTTGTCCCGATTCTGTTCCTGCACAAAGCGTCGTACGCGATATTCCGCTCCAATGCGATTATGAGAATTTTTCGATGGTAGAATTCTCAATTGCCCTCCTCTCATGTAACAATTCAGCTCCGGGGTCGGACAAGATTAAATTCAACTTGTTGAAGAATCTTCCCGACTTGGCAAAACAGCGTTTGCTGAACTTGTTCAACAAGTTTCTGGAGCTGAATATTGTCCCGCATGACTGGAGGCAAGTGAGAGTGATAGCCATACGGAAACCCAACAAGCCGGCTTGCGATCATAACTCGTATAGGCCGATTGCAATGTTATCCTGTATTCGCAAATTGTTAGAGAAAATGATTCTACTTCGTTTGGACAAGTGGGTCGAAACGAACAATTTGCTGTCAAATACGCAGTTTGGCTTCCGCCGAGGTAAAGGGACGAATGATTGTCTCGCGCTGCTATCTTCTGAAATCCAAATCGCATTTGCTCGCAAAGAACAAATGGCTTCCGTTTTTCTCGATATCAAAGGGGCATTTGATTCAGTTTCCATGGAAATTCTCTCAGAGAAGCTTCATAATTGTGGACTTTCACCAATTCTGAATAATTTCCTGTACAATTTACTGTCAGAAAAGCACATGAATTTCTCTCATGGCAACTCAAAATCTTCTCGTTACAGTTTTATGGGCCTACCGCAAGGCTCCTGCATAATCCCCCTCTTGTACAGTTTTTACGTCAATGATATGGATGATTGTCTAACTAGAGACTGCACGCTGAGACAACTTGCAGACCATGGAGTTATTTCCATCACGGGTACTAATCCCGTCGTTCTGCAAAAGTCGTTGCAAGATACCCTGAACAATCTGTTCACGTGGGCCCTCAAGCTGGGTATCGAATTCTCTACGGAGAAAACTGAAATGGTCGTTTTTTCTAGGAAGCACGAACCCGCCCAATTCCAGCTTCACCTATCCGGCAAAACGATCCAACACTCTATGTTTGTCAAATACCTGGGTGTATATTTTGATTCTAAATGTACCTGGGGGAGACACATTGCGTATTTGAAACAGAAATGCCAGCAAAGATTCAATTTTCTCCAAACAATTACCGGAACATGGTGGCGTGCCCATCCAGGAGACCTCATTCAGTTGTACAAAACAACGATATTATCAGTGTTAGAATATGGCAGTTTTTGCTTCCGATCAGCTGCCAGGATTCATATTCTCAAGCTGGAGAGAATACAATATCGTTGCTTGCGTATAGCCATGGGGTGTTTGCATTCGACACATACGATGAGTCTCGAAGTTTTGGCAGGAGTACCCCCGCTTACTCTTCGGTTCACAGAATTATCCTACAGATTTCTCATCCGTTGCAAGATCATGAATCCATTGGTGATTGATAACTTCGAAAATCTACTACAACTGACTCCTCAGTCAAGTTTTATGTCTTTATACCATGAGTACCTTACCCACGACGTGCACCCTTCACCAGGCATCTCCAACCAAGTTTGCTTCCCATACTTTTGCAATTCCTCTGTCATTTTTTAATCTGTCCATGCGACAAAAAATCCATGGAATACCAGATCACCTACGCTCCAATGTTATTCCGTCGATATTTTCGGAAAAATATGGGAAAGTTGGATCTGATAAAATGTTCTTTACTGACGGTTCATACATAAACGGGTCCACTGGCTTCGGCATCTTCAATGAAAATTCCAGTGCCTCTTTCAAACTCAAAGATCCTTGTTCCGTGTATGTCGCAGAAATGGGTGCGATATCCTATGCTCTAGGGATCATTGAAACACTGCCCATCGACCATTATTTTATTTTTTCAGACAGTCTCAGCTCAATAGAGGCAATCCGCTCAATGAAAGTTGATAAACGCTCATCTTATTTCCTAACAAGAATAAGACATCTATTGAGTGTTTTGGTCGAAAAATTATTCAAGATTACCTTAGCATGGGTTCCCTCTCATTGCTCGATTCCGGGGAATGAGAAAGCGGACTCGCTAGCTAAGGTGGGCGCTTCAGAAGGCACACTTTTTGAAAGGCAAATTACCTATAATGAATTTTTTCACATTCCTCGTCAGGACACACTCGTTAGTTGGCAGCGCATGTGGAGTGAAGATGAGTTCGGTCGTTGGTTACACACGATTATCCCTAAGGTCTCGACGAGTGCATGGTTCAAGGGATTGAATGTAGGTCGTGATTTCATTCGCGTGATATCTCGGCTTATGTCCAATCACTACAACCTAAACGCGCATCTCTATCGCATTGGGCTCGCAGCAAACAATCTTTGTGATTGTGGCGATGGCTACCACGACATCGAGCATGTTGTCTGGTCGTGTATCCGGTTCCATGCTGCTCGCTCTCAGCTCTCTAGAGCACTAAGAGTACAAGGCAGACAATCGGATATCCCCGTCCGGGATATCTTAGGTAGCCGGGATCCTGATCTTCTGCTTCATCTATACCTGTTCCTCAGAAACGCCGATGTCAACGTTTAATGATGTTTCCTTCGTTGTGTCCCCGTTTCATATCCCTCCTATCCGATCGATAAACTTTTACTTAGTCGCGGCAATACATACACACACTCTTTACAGATGCACGGGCCGAAGGTTGTGCAGTCCACTGATCATTCAACAAGAGCCAAAGGTTGTACCGCTCATGACAACTCTACACGAGATGATGATTGCGCCGGCTAATGACCATTCTATCTTGGATTCCTCGAGTCGAGAAAGACGCACCACGCTTGATATGGGGTACAGACTAGGGGGGCGTTGCTGATTAATGGTCAGCTGCATCCCAATAGGAAGTATCCCGTATCGGGCACACGTACAGAGCATCGAAGACTGCAACATACCAATTATGAGATCACTTGTAATACTAACCTCGAGCCAACCGCGAGCCAACATAGTTGTAAGACAAAAATTGTCAAAATATTGGACTCCCGGCCCCGTCAGGCTAACGCCACATGTGCCTTAATAAAAAATATATTTTGGGAAAAAAAAATGCATATATTCTACGTTTCAGAAATTCATAAACATCGTTGTTTTACAAAGTTCGTCAATAATAATTTTATCATCTCACATTTTTTTAAAACCTCCTAAAAGACATCTATTTCATGGAAAAACTAAAAAAATTGAATAACTATGTATTCGAGATATTGGACATATTTTTTTTGTAAATATTTGTAAATGTTGTCATTTGTCGATTTAAAATAGATCCGTGGCTCAATGTGGCTCATTTTTTTTTGTTTTTCTGAGTTTTTCAAATAACGTGTAGATTCTCAATATTATTGATCGATTGAATTGTGTTTTTACTTTTAGACACCGCAACTGATCTCGACAACTCATATATTTTCGATTAATTACGCCAACTCGACGATTGAAGCCCATGATCACGAACATGACAGTGTCAATTGGTGATTGCTTCTGAGCTTTCAATGGGGCTTTCGACACAAAAAGGCTCGAAACACAGAAGCCGATTGGTCACAATAAGCCCGAATGACGGTGGCGGTGACAGCTTCAAGGTTAATCTGAACACCTTTCACCGCCACCGAATTGCCCTGAAGGAACGATGGAAAACTGTACCACAGTGGAATTTTTTGGGTTACCAAATAACGGGTTTCAACGGTTAGCCAGAGGTCAAACACCGTTCATGTTCGATCACCTATCGAATCTTGAACCAAAACCAGTATGACTCATCGGACGGGAATGATCGGTATCAGAATCAGTTGAGCGTTGACAGCATTACAGCAATTTAATCAACCATAACAAAAGGAGGAAAACAAAACAATCCGGATCATACTCACGAGGATCCGACCCATCGATCAATCCGCTCGATAAGAATCATCAGCGTTCCATGCCATCAATCACACACACTCGTGCATTAAGCCGCATTACCGGCCGGCGACTGGACCAATGAATCCAACCGTGGCTTTGATAATTACTCACCTCAAACTGATCCCCTCGAAACCCCCCAACCGGAACGCAGGGAGCGGTGGGCGGTGCCCCGGACGAACCGGTTTCGATGACTAAACTGTTGCCTAAAGCGAGAGCCCTGCCGTTGAAAAGTGTCACCGTGAAAGAAGGCGGGTGGATAGCAAAATAATAATATATAGATGAAAAATACAAACGACGATATTCAAATGGGTAGCGCAAACACAAGTCGGGTCCATCGAGTAATTTCAGCAGATAAACAAGTAAACAATCCGATGGTCAAAGATGCATAAACTCTTCAAACTAATTGCAAAGTTTTACAAAATCTTAATACAACAACAAATTACTCAAACTACTTGGAGAAAGAGCTGTCGGCGCGACTTCGATTTGTTTTAGTGATCTTATCTTTGTTGGGCGATATTTCATTGAGTATATTCACTGGTATTTTTCTTAATAGTTGAAGTCTACATTGTTGCGGTAGCTTCTCCGTTTTGGCATATATGAATTGAGAAGCAAAATATCGTGTGATTAGTGTCTCGTATATATTCGTACTTCATTCTGTGGTTCCTGGTGGAATCACTCAAACATTGTATTTGCTCACATTTGTTTACCGATTACACCAATAATTGAACAAAAATTTAAGCGAACCCTTCAGTCTAGCGTTGGCAGAAAACATTTTATCTTCGGCAGTAAAAAATCTTTTCCGCGTGCTGAAGGGTGAAATGAACATATAAAAGCACCCTTTCAAAAGCTTTAAAGTGTTTGTATTTGTTTGAGCAGAGATATCTTTCTCTCAGACTGAACGTCAGCTTGGGGTTGTACTCAAAAAAAGTCTAAACGATGTCAACGGGGATCGAACCAAGGCTGACTGGAATGCAAGGCTGTTTTACACGACCACTCTATCCACATAGCTACTGGCGTGATAATATTTAACCTCATTATAAAATGAAGTTCGAAAGTGTTTTCTAAGAGTAAAAAGGAGAGCATAAACGTGAATCTATATCCTTTCCGGTCTGGGCTGTGTATGTGGCATAGTATGCGAAAAGCTTAACTGGCTGCTTATTTGCAGTGTGTCTCCTGTTTCGCTCGCTCTTATATTGCTATGGCATACATTTCATTCAAATGCTGTACCAGTATGGAAGAGTAACCATTTTTTTTTTTCAAGCTTATTTAATGTAATAAATCGGGATGTCAAAATATGTTCTATAAATAATATTGGGTGTATTCTCGGAGTTCTTTTCCGATGAAAGAAAAATGAGGGATTTCCAAAATAAGTGGTTTTAAAAGAGTAGGCCATAGCAGTCACGCCTACTACTTCACCACCGGCAGTAACTGGGTGCTCATGTTGATGGAAATAATAATGGATCAAAGGTAAATTTGTTACACGCTACCACTACGTCAAATACAGTAAACGTTCACTAACTGGTCCTGGTTTAACTGGTCTGCTTTTTAACTGGGAGAACGTTAACTGGTCTTTGGATCAGTTAAAAAGCAGAATTTCGTAAACAATCGACGCCATATTCAAATGGAAGATTTGCTGTGAGGGGCATTCGAATGTAATTTGAAAAGTTATGAAAATTGACAATATTTTCGCATGACAAAAACATTGATTAAATTACAGAAACATAATTTTCTCAAATTATATTATGTCGCACTCAATGCGGAACTTCCATTGGAATCCTTTCGTTTATCCAATTTCATGATCAACGCGTATCAAACAGAGCACTGAAGCTCCCCTCGTTTTGACCAGTTAAAACGCAAATGTCGATAACTGGTCTTCCTTTTTCGCCCAGTTAGCGAATGTTTACTGTATCTAGAAACGAACACTCCACTTATAATTCGTTTTATTAACTCTGTTTTCTGCCACGGAGGAAAATTGGCTAGTTCAAATCGGTCATCATATTCATGACTGTAATTCGTTTTTTTTCTGTGCCAACGCCGTAGGGCGTATCGAATGAAGACATTCAGACGCCTGTCCAATAAGGGCATCCATTTGTGAGGCAGTGGCTACGGCAGTGGCGCGATGAAGAACCGGAACCCCCCGCCGGAAGGCTACGTGATTGTACTCTAGCTTCCACCAAAACAGATCCAACGCGCGCGCCTGAATCATTCGATACGCTTCAAACACTGTGTTTTGTGTGCTATGTTCGATGGCCCGACGAAGGACCGACGGCGACGGCGGGAGTGTTGTGTATGGTTTTGTGGTCACGATTCACTATGCGCACCCATTGAACCGAGTCTAAACAATCTCCTCCTCGTGTTACACCTAGAAGTGGAACAAATGGTTTTTGTTTGCTGTGTGCCGAATTCTTACATTAGAACTTAATTAATGCCACACATAACAATTTTGGCGGATCTATCGTTAACAGCTTCCGAGGATTCATGAATGTACCCTGGAAAATATGAGTAAAGTCAAGGCCAAGACCAAATTTAAACGAGTTTGGGAATTCCATAAATTCGATGGAATAATAGAAATATGTTTTCGATGTTGGTATAAATATAGACACCGTAGAATTAATGACATTGAGGATAGTGTGTGCGTCATCTGTGCTAGTTATTTAAATTGTAATGTCTCAACTCAACATAAACACTTAAATCCGTATATGCCACATCTTTTTATATTTTTTCTTGAAAGCTGAGGCTTTTTTACATAACATATCAAAAAATTAGAGACGTAATTTTTTCGATTGTATTATATGTAACACAAATTTTTTTTCAAAGTCAACCGATGGTCCAAAAAAAATGTTTTCCCCTTTTTTCCCAAAAATGATTTTTTTTTAAATTATAACTTTTGAATTACTGAACCGATACAGATGGTTGACGTATCAAATTGAAGTAAATGAGCTAGTCTTCTTTGAAAAAACACAACACTTGCGAAAAAAAACGGAGTTTGGTTTCGTAATAATTGATTGTTTTTGCTATTTATAGTTTATAACTGGTTGGCTTTATTTTTTATATTTTCCTTGAAGGCAAAGGTTTTTTCACATAACACATCTAAAAATCTGAGATGTGCTTTTCTATCGTTTTTGAGCCATGATTTTTCGACGTAAACTTGTTTTCGTTTCGTCTTTGTTCAATATTCCTATGCGACTATACTAGATCTATGCGAATGGAATCCAATGTTTTCGCAAGTGTTATATTTTTTAAAATAAGACAAATAACCTATCTCTTATTGGTTTCAGTTTGATATGTCAATTATTTGAATCGGTGCAGTAGTTTAGAAGTTTAGATTTTTTTGAAAAAGACATTTTCGAACCAAACGGGAAAAATGATTTTTCGAAATAATCGACTTACAAACCGAAATATAACCATCAGCTGCAAAGCTGCAAAAATTACATCCACACGAGGAATCATATGTGATTTTCGATGTTTTTTTCCTTTTTTACTTTTGATCAGTATTCATTGTCATAGGGTGGTTTAAATATTAGGTTGGGGGAAAAGTAATCCATTATTTTTGGGTGAAATTCAAAACTATTTTTAATATGCTTCGGATTGTCCGATTTGAATCAAATATGCACTATTTTTTTTGGTAAAATCATTCTTCATCATTCTGGAAATTTTACATTGCGAGAAAAAGTGGTAAACGCTTGGCCCTAGGTCCGGACTATATTTTTTTTCTATATTATAGTTAGTGATCCCCGATTTTTGAAATTAATCGTTCATCAGCTAATCGAATACTTTTCAGCTGTTTGTTATTCGATACGATTAGTCGCCCCAAATAATCGATTAATCGATTAATGGTTTAATGTTGCAAATGAATAACTTTTTCGATTTTACATGTTTTGGAGATGAGATCGACACTGATATTGTACACTTTGTTATGTATTTCATAGCCCTATTGTATTTCATTCCCTATTGTGTCAGCTAACTCCCATTTTCATATTTTGTTTTGTTTGTTTTATGGTGTCAGTTGGAGCTTATTGAAAGGAGAAAAGAGTTGATTTTCTGATCTGTGAAGAAAGGAAATTGAATGTTAATCACGAATGGAGTCATTAGGATTTGGGTCATTTTCTTAAAAAAACTTTTTTTATACGGTCCCTATCCACCTATCCAAATTGTGTAGCGAACACTATTTTTTGAAGCTACTGGTAAAGTTTTATACGATTTCTTTATGCGATTTTTTGTGTGGTACCTACCCCGCACAAGAACAGGTTTGTCTGTACATATTTTTTTAAACTTTTTCCCATTAAAAATAGAAGTCATTCACACCCAAAATTAATTTTTAGCTCATGTTTTGTCATCCCGATTTATTACATTAAATGAGCCTATAAATAACAGAAAATGTCATGACTCTCAAATACTAGTAAGCATTTGTATAATATACTGTCTGACCCGGCAAACTTCGTCCCGCTCAAAATTTATTTTTCGTTATCACATAGGCATGGTTTCTGCCAAAAATGAAATGCTTTCTGGCAACGCTAGTTTGGGTGTAGAAAGTTGTACAAAAAGTGAGTTGGTAAAATTATTTTTGCATATTAACAATCAATTTTGACGACAAGTTATAAGATCTGATGTAACTTAAAAACAAAAAAGCTCATGATCAATATCATTCTAAATGCAGCCATTTTCGAAATATTTAAAAAAGTGCTTAATCTATTGCGTTTCTCTATAGTGAATAGGCCCTTTTCATATTTCTGTTGTATTACTTCATAGCGTTCATGACATTCTATGAAATTGCTTATGATTTCCAATAACTTTTCCAAATACTCCATTTTGGCAAAAATATGGATTTAGGAGTAACAATGATAAATTTTATAAGGATGTTGACCGTGAACATGTTTGGCTTAAATTATATCTGAATTTATAATTTGTGCTCAAAATTGATTGTTAATATGCTTTATAATATGTTTCAAAATTTATAAAACAGGAAGTGGGTTATATCTATGGTATAACCGCAAGGGTGACGTAGGACTATCGTTGATTTAGAGATCATTTGTTTGAAGTTGAATCTAAATCCATTCTGAATGAATGAATAAATGAATATTTGGGAGACTTCGAAAACGAGAGCGTTACGTTGGAGGCACAAGGTTTTATGTATCCAATATAGGATACGAAAAACCTTGTTCTGAAGAATAATCTTCAGAAGCTAACCTGCTAACTGTACTTGATTGACAAATCACAAACCCAAATGTATTATATGGATATTTTATGGTTAGAAAACATTAAAATAAACTCTTTCACATGAATGTAATTTTAAATTCCCAGGGGAACTGGCAGATTATTTTCAGTAACGATTAGATATTTCCACTTTTTCCTCGATACTGGAAGCCCACCAGTGGTTAATACTAACTCGATAACCACCTGTTAATAGTACTTGATTGAAAAATATTTGGTCACAGTGTTACATGAATAGAAAACATTCAAATAAACTCTTTCACATGAATGTATTTTTAAATTCCCAGAGGAACTGGCTGATTATTTCCCAGCAATGATTAGATGTTTCCGGAACTTTCTCGATGCTGAATGGCATCCAAACGGAAAGAATTCTGTGCGTGTATGTGTCGATCCTTCGCCGTCCACCTCCTCCAGCACGTTAGGCAACGATGTTGTCTTGTCGATGTCCTCACGAAAAATTAATGTGTCTCACCACCAGAATATCGCTTAAGTATGCTTTTTGTGTGTGATTGAATCGAGAGAAGGTGTGGTTTATGATGGCAATTTGGAAGGCAAACTAGAGGGGAAAGAACTTTCTGTGCTCGGAACTTTCGGCGACTGAGCAATAATCGATTGCGGGCGCATACAATATTGGATACGGAAATATCCTACTGATGGGGAAGAATAATCTTCAGAAGCTATCCTGTTAATTGCGATTGATTGAAAAACCACAAAACCAAATGTATTTGGTCACAGTGTTACATGGATAGAAAACATTCAAATAAACTCTTTCACATGAATGTATTTTTAAATTCCCAGAGGAACTGGCAGATTATTTTCAGTAACGATTAGATATTTCCACATTTTCCTCGATACTGGAAGCCCACCTGTGGTTAATGCTAATTCGATAACCATCTGTTAATAGCACTTGCTTGAAACATATTTGGTCACAGTGTTACATGGATAGAAAACATTCAAATAAACTTTTTCACATGAATGTATTTTTGAATTCCCAGAGGAACTGGCAGATTATTTTCAGTAACGATTAGATATTTCCACATTTTCCTCGATACTGGAAGCCCACCAGTGGTTAATGCTAACTCGATAAACATCTGTTAATAGCACTTGATTGAAACATATTTGGTCACAGTGTTACATGGATAGAAAACATTCAAATAAACTCTTTCACATGAATGTATTTTTGAATTCCCAGAGGAACTGGCAGATTATTTTCAGTAACGATTAGATATTTCCACATTTTCCTCGATACTGGAAGCACACCAGTGGTTAATACTAACTCGATAACCACCTGTTAATAGTACTTGCTTGAAACATATTTGGCACAGTGTTACGTGGATAGAAAACATTCAAATAAACTTTTTCACATGAATGTATTTTTAAATTCCCAGAGGAACTGGCAGATTATTTTCCAGAAATGATTAGATCTTTCCGGAACTTTCTCGATGCTGAATGGCATCCAAACGGAAAGAATTCCGCGCGTGTATGTTTGTGTAGCGATGTCTTCCCGGGGAACCGTTTGTGGCATCACTCTCCTCCTGATGGATTTCCTTCTGGCCTAAGGTGCACAAACAGGCTCTTGGTGACACCGTTCATCCGCGCTTTCATGATAAATGAAGAGCTTCACCACAACAGCGACAACATGCTCCAATCGCTGTTCAATTAGAACTGAGTGGATTTCCGAGCGGCGCTCGCTTATATACCGATTGGTGATTTCAATAGTCTGTTTTGAAAGCAATTTTAGGACTATTGAAACAAGTTTTTGGATCAAAAAGTAACAAGTACAGAACGCGTAAACATTTTGTCTTTCGAATGAAGTGTTTATCATACCATTTCGTTCAGTTGTTTAGGAGCTATTAACGCTCAAAATCTCGGTCTCCGGCGTGACGCTTTCGTTTTCGAAACTTTGATTTTACACCCCGGTATAGAAATGAAAGACGTAGTCCTACGTCAAAAATAATTTATAAAACATTTCAAAATTCGTCAAAAATAGTTTTATCATTTAACTTTTTTTCAAAAACTTCCTAAATGACTTCTATTCCTCAAGAAAAAACAATATTTGAGATATTGCAACATAGGAACTTTCATGGGATTTTTCATGCAGAACTGAGTTTAAAATCTATTTTTGACATATGATTATTGTGATTAGTGAAGCAAAGAATCCTATTTTCGGATACATCGTTTTAAAAAATAGTCTCAAATAAAATTGTTCATATTTTCCTTGCACAACAGTTGCTGCTACTTTCAGTGTTTCCTCAGAATACTTAAAAGTCGTATTTCCAACCTACTTCCGGACCATGATGGTAGTATCTCCATCAAACAGTTCGGTTCACAAGCAACAATTAGACAATCTCTACCTTTGTTCCAACTTGTTCCCGTGGACGGCGAAAAGCGATTTCAAATAATCCAAAATCTGAATGGCAAATAGTTCCCTCGAAGATTCATTAACTGAAATACATCTAGTAAACATCCAGTAATTACCGGACGTGTTGTTAAAAATTGTAAATTACAGGAAAACTGTTTTTGGCACGGATTGAGTTGGCTTCAAAAAGTTCGAATTCAATCTAATGAACGACCAAACAAACATAAATAATGCTTCGGAGCCCATTAAGACGCTTTAATCTTTTGATTATGGTGCATTCAGTGAATCTGTATAAAAAAATAGTCATGACAAATGAACAGTCTCGGCAATAGTTACGGCTTCCTTTCATCTTACCTCGGCCTACGCTACCAAAAAAATTTGAATTTTCTAAAATTTTCTCAAATATAATTTTTCATACAAAAATTATGAATTGCAGACCAGAGAGGGCAGGGAATTGTTCCGAACGAACGTGAAATTTTGTTTTCGATTTGGTTGATGTTCCCAATCCTTCTAAATCATATTATATCATATTACGTTCAATGGGAAATTCTCACAAAATTAAATCATATTCAATCTTAAGAATTTCTCAATAAGGAACCTAGCACTCCGTATTATCCTAAATAACAGTCGAGCGAATCCCGAATAGCCTCCCCTTGGATTCACCACACACCTCTACTATGGAAAATTTCATCCAGCCCGATGCCACATACTCTCATGTCCAATTCCCGCACTCTACCCGTCCCGATGACATCACACCGCGAATAGTACCAGAAGGACCGACGCCGCAAAAACGAAACCGCACTGCACACACCTGAAGTGCAAAATAAACTTGAAAGACAAGAAAGTGGGAAAGTATTCTGTCTTCGCGCTCTCGAGAGCTACCAATTCTTGCGGTTGTTTTGGTGGCGAAAGGTTCAGAGACAATCAAAGCTAAAGCAACAGCAGCAGCAAACATGAAGTCATGACACAAAACATGTCAGCGAATAGACAGCGTGAAAGAGTGGGGGAGGGGAAAAGTGAAGCGAGGAAGAGGCCGAACTGGTAAACTTGTTTTTACAATTATGTAATAAAGTCAAACATTTTGTGAGCAGTAGCGCTCGCGTTCGCCACCAATTCGAGGCAAACCGGCATTATTACCCTTTTTTGTTTGTTTTGTAGAATATATATGCTGCTGTTGGTTGACCGCTGCCGAATCGAACAATAAATTGCGCCCGGTGATTGTGGAATGTATGACCGTAGCAAATCGCGGTCACTAGAGTAGCACGAAAATTCATGACTTCATATCACTTCCTGCTCGATACCCTTTTGGCCGAGCCATTATCCCGATGGCCACCGCCGATTTGCTGCGCGCCTTAGGCAAACTGCTGCAAAAATGGGCCCGGAAGTAAAGCACCATCACATGGGACCACAAGTTTCAAGAACGCGACACTGTTTCCGTCTGCATTTCTTGCTGCTGCACTTCCGCCGCTCGTTTAGTACCGCTGCTGCTGTCCGAGAAGGACACTCTGACAGCAGCAGCACGGCAGCTCATTCATTCTTTGCCTACTCGCCCCCACTCAGATGTCCAAACACCAGGACCATATGTGGCCAGAATTAAATTTCTTATTTATTTGTTTTGAATTTTTTTTTCGCTGCGGATGCGACACGGTACCCGAGAGCACGTTTCGTTCGGTGGCCGAGAACTGCTCTTGTGCATAACATTGCACTTTTTGTTTCGCTCGACCGTTGCTGTTCATGAAGTCATTATTCATAATAACAGAAATTTACACACCGGTTGTTGGAGGAAAAAAAGTTCCCCCTGTTCAGGCCCTGGAAGTGTTTTCACGTCCGACATTCAGCTGGAGTGGAACGAACCCCCGAACGTGAAGTGTCACTTGAAAAAGCACCGAGAAGGAAAGCGATAAAAAAAACCTCTCCTTGCGGTGGTGAATGTCACACATTATGCGCCCCTTCTCTACCGTACCGAACACTGCGATTTGATTAATCCGCGGTAGACGGAGCTCACCTTCGTGGCAGCGGTGGTGGTTGTCGTAGACCGTTTGTCTAGCTGTAGCTGTCGCTGAGACTCGGTCGTGGAAAGCGGGGGGGGGCGGGTGACAGCTGGGTGCCGAAGATATCAGCGAAGAAATGATGGCGCTGGCGTAATATAGACAGCTGGAGGTCACGTGTGGAGTCATTAAGAAGAGTTGGAAATGGTTAGATTCATACAAATGTTTGAGACATGTAGCCTACGATTACAAGCCTCCCTAGGTTCGATAATATCGCTATCCTGAATTTCACTGATTTTGTAAAAAAATTGATATTAATGGGGGGAAACAGAAATCCATTAGTTTACCGTTAGATAGCTGTAGCGTTCGATATTTCGCAAAGTCAAACAATTTCAGATTTTAACTTATTTAAAGGTGACATTTCGCACTTGCGCTGTGCTTCGTTTTACTCATTCCGTTGTAAGCTACTTTTTGGGGTCCCCATGGTAAGTGCTGCGCTTGTCAAGATGGGGGCTTCAGGTTCGATACCCGTTCGGGTCAGAAATTCGATTGTCATAGATCGTTTTTCTGGCTTGTACTGGTTCAGTGGAACTGTTTAGAGTGGGGTGGGATGAGCAAATGGAGATTGCCAGTCTCCAAGAAAAGCCACAACAACCCGGAAACAGCTCTTCTGAGCTAATTGATGTCGATATAAGCGTCCTTGCCCAGTACTGGTGGTACTCGGGACATAAAAAAGCAATATCACGATGGTCCTCCTGCGTGAAAGTAGGACTGGTCGCAGGCCTTGCACACCGCACCGTTAACCCTTTCACTATGGCAGTGTGCTCCGTCGGAGTGCTACCGCTGAACGGAACACTGCGCCGAAAAGTATGCATATCGTGCTGGTGTGATCGATGTGCAGTATCACCCTGATATCGTCTAAAGACGACGCTCGTACGCACACGTCATCGCGCGGATGTCGTCTATAGACGACGCTCGTAGCGAAGGGGTTAAAACATCAAGCAACGAACGATACACAAGAAAATTCGAACCGGAATAATAGACATATTCCCAGGCGACGAAAGCGGACTAACGATTGGAAACTCGGAACGTGGAATTCCAATCGATCTTCAATTTCTCCAATGGCCAATCAACCCAAGAATGTACAGATTGAGGATAAAGGGCCGATTCTTCAACATCAACATCAGCCCTGACCTTGCAGGTCTCGATGATGACAAAGACAAATTCTACGCGCAGCTGGAACGCGAATACGAACGCTGTCCAAAACATGACATCAAGATCATCGGAGATCACAATGCTCAGATTGGTAAAGAGAAGGAGTTCAAATCTGTATTTGGTATGTAGAGCGCACATTAGTTTACAAATGAAAATGGCCTAAGACTTATCGATTTCGCCACCTCTAAGAATATAGCCGTACGCAGTACAAATCCCAATACAAATTCCTCCACCAATACACCTGGAGGTCACCAAATCAAACAGATTCTTAAATCGACCATGTTCTGATAGACAGATCCTAGCGAGGTAGGAGCGTCTCGTCCGCCTGTTCAAACTGTTCATTGGACAGGTAGACAATCTCAGAAAAAATAAGAAAAAAAAATTTGTTTTTATTTTTCCACATTTGTAACATGGATGAGAACTTATCGAACTGAAATTTCTTCACCAAAACAGAAAATCTGATGGCTACACTTGATTACACAACCCACTAAGCAGTAAATGACTGCCGGGTTCGAACCTTTCATCTGAACCCGACGCCATTCAAACACTTTTCTGCACCTTCAAGTGCGATAGGGTAAACCTAGTCAGTTATGTGTGAAGCGATCACTACTACTAATGCGCTGCCTTGCGTAAAAATGATGTTTGCGATTCAAAGTTTTCTGCTGAACAAAGCCAATGTAAACGATAGAAAAAACATTGACCTTTGTTGATTGAACAGGTAGCTCACTTGGCCACGCGTCGCCTCTGTATCGAGGCGCTAACATCGATTCGAACCACTACCTAGTGATGGTTGAGATGAGCCCAAAACTCTCCGTTGTGAACAACATTCGGTACCGATACCGGTACATTGATTGTAAGACGGTACAATCTTACGCGACTGAAACAAGCAGATGTCGCTGCCCGAAGAGGATCAAATTAACGAAGCTCCTCTTGAGGACTGTAGGAGGAAAAAAACGCCACCAGGTAGAGGAGGGGTGTGGAGAATTCGAGCAGCTGCACCGTTCTCATGAGATGCTAAAATTCTACCAGAAACCCAATGCATCCCGAAAAGGCTTCGTGCCACGAGCAGAAATGTGTCGGAATAAGGATGGGAGATCCCGACGAACGAACGTGAAGTGATCGGATGGTGGAGGCAGCTCTTCGATGAACACCTGAATGACGTACAGAAAGTGGACCAAGATGACGATGGAAGCGATTACGTTGGTGCAGTAAATAATGCATCAAACAGCCTAAGAACAACAAATCAACCTTGAAATAATGGCATCGGAGCAGAACTAATCAAAATGGACCCGGAAAAGTTGGTTAATTGTCTACTATTGAACAGATCTTCACCTTGCGGGAAATCCTCCAGAAATGTCGTGAGTACAAAGTTCCAACGCTCTATCTATTCATAGACTTCAAAGTCGCATATGATTCAATAACACGAAAAAAGCTATAGAGAATCATGGACAAAAATGGCTTCCCCGGGAAGTTGACAAGACTGATTAAGGCCACGATGGATAGAATACAGTGAGCGAATATCGGGTGGATTATCCGATTCATTCGGGTCTTGCAGGGGGCTTCGACAAGATGATGGTCTCTCTTACCTGCTGTTCAACATTGCGCTAGAAGATGTTATGAGACGACCGGCGTTTAACTTGAGTGGTACGATTTTCAATAGATCCAGCCAATTAATCTGCTTCGATGATGACGAAGACATTGTCGGCAGTACATTCGAGACGGTAGCTGAACATTACACCAGACTTAAGCACGAAGCAGGGAGAGTTGGACCGAGAATCAATGCGTTTAAACCAAATAAATGCTGGCTTCCGGATTCGAGCACGACAGGACCTGATTGGGTGATACCAGACTTTGAGCTTTTTGGTAGGAAAGCGCTGACTGATTGGGACTGACAGTTACAAAATAAGAAAGATATTTTTATATACGGATTGTTTTCGGTCTGACTATTGAACATAGTTGGTTAACATTAGTATGGTTAACATCTGTACCTCTCACGCTAAAGGTCACGAATTCAATTCTCACTCCCAACATTTCAGCCAAAGACTGAGAGTCACTAGAATACAGCAAAAAAAAGTATTATATACTTTGGATTATGGCTCGCCGTAACGCGACTGAAACAAGCAGATGCTTGCTTGCTCGTTTTTGACACAATATTTAGAGAACGTAGATTGCCGGTGAACCAATCAAAACGTGGGATTTTCTTTTGGATAATGTTTGACATTTAACCTTCACACCAAGTAGTCTGAGGAAGAACAAGAAAATCACGTTAAAAAAATCGCATAACTTCGAGTAATTTTAAGAGAATCACGTAAAACACGCGTAAAACAAGAATCCAGTGTACATGCAAGCTGGGGGAACTTTTGATTCCTCCGAAATGTGTTTTCCTAACACAGACTTCAAAAACAAGGATCCTGGGGAAATCGGCATTGTAAATACATGCAAGTCGGTTGTGACACCGAAATGTGTTTCCCTACCACGGACTTCTAAACCAAGATGCCTGGGGAAATCCGCCTTGCAAATACATGCGAGCGGTGAGTATTTTGTACTCGTTTGCCTTTGTGCAGACCGGAATATGTTTCCCTAGCACGTACTTCTAAACTGAGGAGCCTGCGAATATCGTCATTTCAGACATTTTTTAACAGAGCGTTTGAAATGTTATTTTTTCTAAATATTTGAATGATTTTCCAATAACTTTGTTAAACATCATATTCCAATCAGACATATGTTTGTTAAGTTTTTTTGAAAGTGAGATCAATGATTTGGAATATGCCTTTTTCAAAATTCAGTCGTAATTTAAATTGATCATATGACAATGAAAATTGTAATTTTAGTTAGTTTCTATCATAAATACCAAGTTTCAAAAAATCAGAAAATCGGGATAGCGGCCGGTCGATGTGGCATGTAATTGCTCCATAGATATAACCCATCCATTTTTATTATACAGTCAAGACTATAGGCTGAAATTGTGAATAATGTTCATGCTCCCGGGACTATATGGTCACATATGGTAACAATTTTCGTTTTATCGATTCCGTTGCTGATGAGGCACCTCGAGAGTTCGTGGTCGAAAATATCGATAAAATCGCACAAATATCTCAGTTGACTGACATGTTAGCATTAGTAACAAAGGATCGATCATAAAAGTTAGATTTATAAAGAAGCTTGATGTTCTATACCCTTTGCGGAGGCGTGTCGATGTTTTATGGAAAAGTGTTAAATTTTATGAAAAAGCTGTTTGAATAAAGCTTTGTTTCTATAACGCGAACGTGCGACCTGAATATTTTTTTTACTGCGCGCTCAAACAATTGTCGTTAAAATTGGGGTTAAAAAATCAGCATGAAAAAAGGGAAAAATATAGACTTCGAAAACGAAAAGCTAGCGGTTGGTTATATCTGCTATATAACCGCAAGCTTGACGTAGGACTACCGTTGGCTTAGAAATCGTTTGTTTGAAGATGCATCTGAATCAATACTCAATGAATGGATGAATGGATATTCGGTGTGCTTATCGCCAGTATGTATCTCTTCTTCTAGAGTTTCACTGCAGTCAAAGGAGATTCTATACCTGTTCCACCACCACAATTATCTACATTTGAAAACGCATAAAATCAACAATACTTATAAGCGGTTCAATCGTACACAAACACTCTCCACCTAAAGATATGAAAACCGAAACTATACATCAAATTTATTATTTCTTTTCTGCTCATCAGGACAAACTCTGTTCTATGCTTTATTCGTGTATATTCTGAGACTTTGCGAAATATTCCACGTCCGTTCAACACGGTAGCAAAACACAAACGAGATTGGCTAAGACGAGCACCATATTCGTAGCAGTTTTAGATTTTCTATGCCAAAAAAATACGCCTCAAATGTATTCTGAGTGGCAGGCTATAAAACACTCGTGCAAGTGCAAGTCGGAAGAAATTTCTTTGTCGAAAAATGATTTGACGATTATTTTATTCAGAATTTATTCAGGAAATTTTCACGCTAATGTTAACGGTATGAGCTGTATGAACTTCCACTGCATACGGGGGTCGTTTGAAAACTCCGTGACAAGTCAGAGACAGAGAGGCATTACTGGCGCGTATCGAGATTATGTTTAGTTAGTAGAACTTCTTAGAAGCTCACACGCCAATTATCAGCTAAACCGGTTTGTTTCTGTGTGTTTGTCGGCGAAAAAGAATTTCGGTCATTGTTCAAACAATACGACAAGACGAAACACCTAAGGAGGCTAAAGGGAAGCTTGAAGTAAATTATGGTAACTGTGCCTTCAATTAGAACAATTTATAAGTAGTTTCAAATTTTCGTGTGTTTATCCATGGCACGGTCGCTGTAGGACTACGAGATTATAACCAAGGAAATAACATTATAGAAATTCAAGAATAAAACTCTTTAGTACAATAACATTTGGTAGATTGGCCTATGAATGAATGCTTTCACTGAGTTAGGGGCGCGAAAGTTTCGCGAAGTAATTAAACGTCAATTTGAGTAGATTTTCATATTAACTATCAGAATCGCGATTTTCCGAATGGCTTTTTCCAGGCCAAATGTCTAGTTTATTTTTTAAAATTTACTTTTTTTTAAGGATACAGGCGAATGAATTGAGAATTTTTGAGAAAGCCTCTATAATCACCAGATTTTTGTGATTGCAACAGTTTGCCTTCGAAGCAGTTTTGAGCCACCGGAGAAAAGTTTTTGGGCCAATAAGTAACAAATCTCATCTTTAAAAAAAAGTATTAGTGCTCAAATCCTTGCACCCCGAACGCAAGGCTCTCGTTTTCGAAATATTAAATCTATACCCTAGTACAGATCAGGGCGCGGCATAGTCATAGTCAACTGAGGATAGTCGGCTGACTAACCGACTGACTATATCCATAGTCAGTCGGTAAATGACTTTTTTTGACATACAGTTGGTCGTTTAGTCGCTCCCTCTACTGACTCGACTATATCATTTCATTCTTCCCAGTCATTCTTCCCCCAAAACGAATTTGTTCCTCTCTCTCCCATGCACGTCTGCATGCATCGATGTTTGAGTTCACCGTGGTTTGACAAACGCTACAGGTGAGCTAGATTTTTAGTGGCGTACACGAAAACTACTCACACGTATAAAATAGCGTGCAGTGTGTGTGCGCTATTTTGCACGCCTAATACTAACTAATACTAATGAGAAGACATTTATAGCATACTTGATAAATGTCTAAGTTCGTTGGTTTGAGTTCACGATGGGTAGAAAAAAAACCGTCCATTGATGGGGTAACTACTTTTTTGCATCAAGAATCAAGTTTTCGTTCCTTTTTATATGGACGTGCGTATGCGGGTACAAAATTAGTATCAGGGGGAAATGAAAATGTGGATTGAAATCAGTTGTATGAAGAGGCAGATTTGTATTCATTAGTCGAGTCAGTTAAAATAACCACTGACTGGACTAGCTCACCAGTCATCCTCGCTAGTCAGCGCTAGTCAATTCTTTTTCTAGTCAAGTCATTTTTTTTTTGGCGGCGACTGCCGAAGCAGTTCTAGTCGAAGCGAAGCTACTGGGAGTAGAGTCGGTCCTCATTTTTCACCTTCGAAGATTTCGGGTCCTGGTACAAATGATACAGAAATACAGAAACTCTCTCTATGAGACGTCGCGGTAAACACTCGGCCTTGGGAAACACCATTTGTAAAACTTTTATCGTAACACATTTATCGAAGCTCTCGTGTCGTCAGTTCACTGCTTGTTTTCGTCGCATTTTTTCTTGCTAAATACGAAGGTTTTTACGTGTCGTATATTATCAGACGTGTTCGGACGCATGATAACAAGTCAACAATATCACATTCCTGTGTTTATTTATTGTGCTGTATTGTTGTGTATGAGTGTTTTTGTGCTTTGTGTTTTGTATATTCTTATAATTTGACATCGCCATCGCTTATCTCTACCCGTTCGAAATCTCTGATCGTCTCGAAGTGCCACCTGGTAGCAAATCGTGGTAGCGCTGAAAGCTTGGAAGCTTGTCTCTCTGTGACAGCATAACTGTAGGCGCTTCGAACAACTGTTGTCACCGTCGTCCAGTGAGACATTGTAATTCAACTGACATTGTGATCTTCAAATTTGCTCTGTAATATGGATACGTGCCAAGTTTGTTCACGATCCTTGAATTCCGGAAAGGTGATAACGTGCAGTGGTTCGTGTGGCCTTATTTTTCACCACACTTGTGTGGGATTAATTAAGCACCACTACTCAGCATGGTCAGCAAAAGTCGGACTACTCTGGTTTTGCGACTCCTGTCGACTGCATTTCAACCCTGCTACTCACAATCGAGAGAAAGTTATCATCAAAGCGTTACGTGAGCTGTTAATACGCACGGACTCCATGGACACAAAACACTCTTTGGATCACAACAGCAACACCGACAAACCAGCCAATCGTTCGAAAAGTCAACGTTTCTCAACAACATCGATCAGCTCAACCTAGATGACACCATTGATCCTATTAACCGCTCGCGATCATGTGACGAATCATCGTTTTTCGAAGTTCTGGACGAAGTCAACTGCTTAGTTGCACAACCTGACAAACTCGTTGTGGGAAATAGACGTGTGAAAATTTTGTCCAATCATCATTCCAGGTCCACTTCTCAGGCGACTGCATCCACACCGGCAGCACCAATCGAAAAGCCCTGTGAATTATCCGGCAACGAACTTCCACCTCACGCTCAGAACGGAGGAAATAGTAACCGGTCTATTTCAGTTATCTCCGGTCATACCCTACCCATCAACGACAATCAAAACACTGACAATGTTAATCGGCACAGAACTGGAACTCTAAGCGTTGTCAAAGTTAGGCAGACTACTGACGATATAATAGATTACTACGTGACACCATTCACCCCAGACCAGAAAGAAAGTGACATCAAACAACACATTCATGACATCACAAACATGGACTCAACGCTGGTCAAGGTGGTCAAGCTGGTTCCTCGTGGAAAAATGTTTGGATGATCTATCGTTTGTATCATTCAAAGTGACCGTTAATAAAGCTATATCCAACGTGGTCGGCGATGGTTGGTACTGGCCAGAAGGAGTTAACATTCGTGTTTTCGATCACGACCAAAAAAACGGTCATACTTTCTCTCGTCAAAACTCGACTTAGAACTTGTAAAGAACGATCAACCAGCACGTAAATCTGTCAATGTGGTCAACCCGGGACGCGCACAAACAGGCTCTATGGACAGCCCTTATCCTTTCAGCACAGTCGAGCCATATTTCATCGGTTCCTGCCGCAGTCGTCCCGGCCCTGTGTTCGAACATGGTGATGGGGCTGTCCAGCCTGTCTCATCAGGCAAGTACGTTAATTCACCGATCAGTACAACCCCTGATGCGTTGTTTGGTTTTAGTACTATTCCGTTTAATCGTCAACCCTCGAGTTTCTCTACGAAACGTGTTTCAACTCGAGGAGGCAACAAACCTGCAGTTCCCGGCAACGTTATGTCCAACTGCCACGTCGGCGGGTTCGATTGTTCACGTACCATGACAACAATCAGCGTCAGCAACGGAGTGCCTCAACCTGATCACAGCTCTTTATCTATATACTATCAGAACGTCAGAGGCCTTCGCACTAAAACGACACAACTAAAGCTGAAACTATTGTGCTGTGACTACGATATAATCGTGTTTACCGAAACGTGGCTCAAATCCGATATCTGCAACACAGAGCTTACATCGGACTACACCGTATTCCGGTGCGATCGCAACGAGGCTACTAGTAACCACTCGAGAGGAGGTGGCGTCCTTGTTGCTGTGAAACCGACACTGCACTGCACGGCGGTGTCCATAGTTGATTGCAATCAGCTAGAACAGGTTGCTGTAAAAATACTACTTCCTCACCGTTCGCTGTTTATCTCTGCTGTCTATATTCCTCCGGGTTCAGATGTTGGGCTATATTCAGCTCACGCCGTGACTGCTCAATATTTATTGGATCGTTCATCACCGAACGACGTTATCGTGCTTATTGGTGATTATAATCTTCCTCATCTACAATGGTGTTTCGAGGAGGACATCAACGGATACTTACCATCAAACGCGTCCAGTGAACAAGAGACAAATCTAGCTGATCCCATCTCGTCGTGTGGCTTGGTTCAAGTGAATTCGCATGTCAATTCGAACAACAGGCTTCAGGATTTAGCCGTCACGAGTTCTCCGGATATCACTGAGGTATTTCAGCCACCACTACCACTGATGCCCATTTTTTTTTTTTTTAATTCGTTTATTTTTACAGGCTCAGTTACTTAAGTTTAAAGGAGCCGAATTCTTAAATATAATTTTAAAACTATATATATAAACAATTTTCATACATCTATGGTTAGTAAGGTGGAAAACCGATTACTCGCGGTGTACTCGAGTTTAGAAGGGTGACATATTTTTAGGAGAAGGATGGGATATAAGGAAATTGTAACAATGTTGATGAACACTCAATTTATAAATCTATTCGTATATCTATAGTGTATTTACATTTCAACTTATTCTACTATTTATAGCAAGGGGACGAATTACCCGCAAAGGAAGGAAAGGAGGGTATAAGGATGTAGGGGCAATCACACACGAAGATCTATAGCTTTAAGGAAAACATATATATGGGACATGTAATCAAGGTCTAACCGAGCCAACACATCTCTCACCGGCACATTGGGCTGTCTTCCTCGGGCCCGAAGGGAGTTTTTTAAATTCGATCTGGCGACCACATACACCTCGCACGACCAAACAATGTGCTCGATGTCGTGATAACCTTGGCCACAAACGCAGAGATTGCTGCTGGCAAGATTGAAACGAAAGAGTAGTGCATCTAACGAACAGTGATTGGACATGAGTCGGGAGAAGGTGCGGATAAAGTCCCGACTCAAGTCTAGACTTTTGAACCACGGTTTGAGGCTAACCTTAGGGATAATCGAGTGAAACCACCGGCCCAATTCATCTTCATTCCACTTGCGTTGCCAGTTAGCGATGGTATTTTTGCGGACTGAAGAATAAAATTCATTGAAGGCGATTTGACGCTGATAAATATCGCCTTCAATTGCACCTACCTTTGCTAATGAGTCAGCCCTCTCATTACCCGGAATGGAGCAATGTGAAGGGACCCAGATAAAGGTAATGACATAACAGCGTCTGGATAAAGCACTCAAAATTTCTCGTATTCTCTCAAGGAAGTACGGCGAGTGCTTTTCCGGCCTCACTGAACGGATAGCTTCGACAGAGCTAAGACTATCCGTTACAATGTAATAGTGTTCAACAGGTCGTGAGGCGACGCTGTCCAGCGCCCAATGAATTGCTGCCAATTCAGCAATATACACTGAGCAAGGATTCTGAAGACTGTGATGCCCATTGACGCACATCATCCTCCATTCATCCTGCTCGTGGACATACAAAGTTCGGTCACTTGCCACCAAATCTTCCCAGCTTCGAATGAGAACGACATGGACTTCAGGCGATGCAATTTTGATTCGCTGAACGTCGCGTTTTCGTCCATCGACTGGCAGCATTTTCTTAACAAACGGTCTGTTGACGCAAATGTTTTTCTGTTCTACGACAAACTTAACGAAATTATTCGCTCAACTGTCCCGCGCCGTCGTCGTAACTTAAGCAGCGTTAGCAGGAAACCTTGGTGGAAAGCTGAGCTGCGCAACTTGCGTAACCGACTAAGGAAAGCACGTAAACGATTCTTTGCTCTCAGATCAGATGTGAATAGAGACTGGTTGCGTCAAATTGAATCATCATACAACGAATTACACACTTCCAGTTATCAACAATATATATGCAAACTGGAATCTAACTTGAAACAAAACCCATCGATGTTCTGGAGGTACGTTAAAGGACAAAGGGCTACCAACCTCGTGCCAATCAATGTGGTCTACAATGACTTCACAGCCAGTACAGCTGACGAAGCCGCCAATCTTTTTTCTGACTTCTTCCAAAGTGTGTTTTGTTCTACTTCACCTGTACCTCGGCCGGGATGTTTCAACAACGTACCAACTCACAATATCCACCTTCCGATCTTCAGCTTTTCCAACGAAGAAGTACTCGGTGCTCTGGTTAAACTGAATGCTTCAAAAGGAGCCGGGGTGGATGCTCTGCCGCCGTTGTTAGTTAAAAAATGTGCGGCATCGTTGGCGGTTCCTTTGACGATGCTATTCAACAGCCCAATTGAACAGAGATGCTTCCCGAGTTTATGGAAAACCGCTTTTATGATTCCAGTTCACAAATCTGGCAGTTTGTACAATGTCGTCAACTATCGTGGAATTTCGATTCTCAGTTGCTTGGGAAAGGTTTTTGAATCTCTGATGCATAACGTCATACTAAACGCAACACTGCCGTTTATCTCAGATCATCAACACGGATTCATACCACATCGTTCCACTGTGTCCAACTTAATGTGCTACTCCAAGTTTCTGTTTCGTGAGATCGAACGGCGAAATCAAGTAGACTCTGTTTATATCGACTTTTCGAAAGCCTTCGACACGGTACCACACGCTTACGCAGTGCATAAATTGCAACACATAGGTTTTCCGACTTGGATTGCGGACTGGCTATTGTCGAATCTAACGGATCGAAAGGCATTTGTACAGCTCAACTCATCACGATCCAGCACATTCAACATACCGTCTGGCGTACCGCAAGGGAGTGTGCTGGGCCCTTTGATATTTGTCCACTTCATCAACGATGTCTGTCTTCGTATATCCTCCGAAAAGCTGCTTTTTGCCGATGACCTCAAGATTTTTCGTGTCATCGCATCTCCAATTGACTCTATTTTATTGCAAACCGACATCAACATCGTCCTGAACTGGTGCAACCAGAATGGTATGAGTGTGAACATAAACAAATGCAAAGTGATCACTTTTAGCCGCAGTCGATCTTCATCCTCACACCAATATCGGATCGACAGTGCTTGTGTGGAACGCGTACAGTCTATTCGCGACTTGGGAGTGATAATGGATTGTAAACTTCGATCTCACGAGCACGTTTCCATTACTACTGCAAAAGCCTTCTCCGTGCTTGGTTTTATTCGCCGTAATGCTGCTCAGCTAACTGATGTGTATGCACTCAAATCGCTTTTTTGCGCATTAGTACGTAGCATCTTAGAATACGCTGTTCCGGTTTGGGCACCTTACCACGCGTACCAGATAATACGAATCGAGCGTATCCAAAAGCTGTTTTTACGATTCGCACTTCGGAACCTGCCATGGAATGATCCCTTAAACCTTCCTGATTACCAAGATCGTTGCCGTCTGATCAATCTTGAGCTCCTGTCGTCATATTTGACGTCCTGACGAATAACATTGACTGTCCTGATCTTCTACAAGAAATATCATTTACCGTACCCCCGCGACAGCTGCGACACTCTGCTTTGATCGCCATTCCTAGACACAGGACTAATTATGGATTCAACAGCTCTTTTTGTTCCTGTCTTAAGGCCTTTAGTGTTGTTTCTGATCAATTCGATTTTCATATCACCCGACAATGTTTTATATGTAGACTTAAATTATTAGCTTAAGTTATGATTAGTCTGTACGAGTCCATCGAAGACTGAACACAAAATAAATAAATAAATAAAAAAACTTTGTTGCCGTCTGGTCGTTAGCTGGATGCCTGATGAATCGTGAATATTGTGAAATCACGAATAGCTCTCTAGCCAGAAACTCCAGAAACTTTCCATCGCAACCCATTTGCTGGCTCCCAATTCCATGGTCTTCCCGCTCAAGTTTTAATCACCTTGTCAGACGCATATCCGCCACTGGGGTGGATAGCTGGAGTCAGAAGTTTTTAAATCGAAAGCCGGTATAATTTATGCGCGTTCATATAAGTAAATACACCATTAGCTCTCGCTCTGTGTCATTTTCGGAAAGGTGAATCGGAGAGTGATTGATTGGTGGAATATCTAACGAGCTATCATATGATTAATTGCTCTTGTTGGCCGAAGGATTAGCTTTCCAGGACAATAAACATAAAAAGCAAATAGTCATGAGTATTCGTTTAGGTGTGTGTGTGTGTGTGTGTGTGTGTGTGTTCGTGCGTATTTGGTTATCCATCAACGGCCACTTCTGCGTTAATGTCTCAGACACAATACACACCTTTGCATAATTACCATTACATTAGTCAACAGGCGGCATTCAATGGGCTCTTAAAAGTAGACCTCCCAGCCTAAGGTCGCACCAACGAAAGAGATTGCTGCCAGCTGCTTGTTTAGATAACTCACGCAAGCAGAAACCCATCGGCACCAAAACCAACCACCAAAGAATTGCATAATTCTAAGCAAATCTTCTCGTGCATCTCCGTGCCGCGCTGACCTGACCCCAGGCAGACGATGATGAACGGCAGCATATAATATCGCCACAATCGGAGACCCGCGAGCAAGGTGCTAACGTTTGGTTTCGCCTCCTGCAGCCCCCATTTGCCGTGTACCAATCAGACATGGGAACAAAGTTTTCCACGCGTTGTCAGCCTCTCATCCAATCCGCCTGGGCTCGATGATATTGATGTGGTTTATGCTGGTTTTAAACCCAAGACTCCTAAAGGTCATTCGGTCGAACAAAGACTTCGGCTATGGGAAATATGCTGTTTTTGGGGGGTGTTTGTAATAAAATTCAAAAGCTATTTTTGATTTACGCTCGTTTTAACTTCCTTGTCAAACGCGCGGTTCATTCGAATCGCGTTCAGCGGAAATTTAAACCAGAATTATGATACAACGTCTGCATCAGAGGAGGATATTTCACAGCAGGTTTGTTCGGTTGTTGTTGAGATGGCTCCCACCATCTGCGACCGGTTCTGTGATGTTTTTCGAGTCCCAACTGAAGCCAGCAATCAACACACAATAGGTTCTAGAAGATGTTGTCGTCAACCCAAATGGCAAAGTTCACTAATGACTTACGAGATTATGTTGGACACACGGTTCGTGTGCAAGTTTTCCCACAACTGTGAAGCATTAGATAACCTTGTGACGGAGCCATCGAAGTGGGACCGATTCCGGAACTAATCAAACATTCACTTTCACTTACCCATCGCGAAGGTCACCTCCCGCCGCTAGGTAGTACTCAGAACATAGCACACCGGGGACGGGGAACTGGTTATGTTCGCTAGAGTTTGATATATGTTTCCGCCCCTCGTCGAGGAAACCGTGCGGACTTCATTCGACAGAACTAGTTTTGCAGAATTGATTATTTTTGTTTTGCTTAATATACCACCAACCAACAACCATAAAGCAAATGTTGCGCAATAAATGCGTCCAAGATAGCGTCCAAACCAATGTGCAAACTATGCGCAACTATTTTATTCATTCCCGGATTAGAACCGTCGGTTTGTACAACGTTTGTAAACATTCTTCTTCTTCATAATGACGTATGTGTTCGAACCTGTGGTCAAACGATGTCACTAATCACTTTACGTGTGCATTTAATGGTTCTCAGCCATCGCACCCGAACCCAGATTACCCAACGGTGTGTTTATGTGTTCCAGTTAAAGGCGCTCGTTTATGGGGTTTCAACCCGCGATTGTTTTGTTTATGATTGGCCAGGGGGCTTGCGATCTTTCATTTAGTTGTTTTGAAGCTGGGAACTTCGGAGACCTCGTGATACCACTGAGAAGAAGAAGAACAGCTATCGAAAGCATATTGTGGAAGCATAGACATCAACAGATTTTTCGCATCGAAATTTTTTTCAATACGCAGACCCGATCAACTTCTTCCCGCCCAATGTATTTTTTTCATCCAAATAATATTGAACATTAACGTATCCTCCCGAAATCATTTTTCTGATTGTACATCCACGATCTATAACAGTTGACACCAGGGCTTTACAATTTCATTTCAATTGACACATCCTCACTCACTAATGAGCATATCGCTTTTAATTTGCTGCAAACTCATGCAGACTGAAAATAATGCTACTCCCTCCTCACGCTCAATGAAGAAAATATCACTTCGCCTCTGAGCAGTTTCGTTTCGTTTCACGTTCATTTGTTTCATTCTTCCCACCCAAGCGAAGTTATCAAATCTCCAAATGAAAATGAAAGTGTCTTACATCGAATGAATGTGTCTTATGTTCTAATGATAATTTCAGTGTGCCATTCAGCGTAATCAGTTGCCGGCGCTGGTCGTAAGACTAATATGCCCTCAAATGTTTTTTTTCAATTTTTTATAGACGGTCCAGGGAAATCCAGTTTGGAGAAATGAAATGAAATATTCCATTGAAGGCAGCGATCGCCCTTCACATGTGAAACTGAAACTGACGTATACTGCCGTTCTACGCATAGCTGGCCCATGTTACTTTTTGACGATTTTCACTTTTCTAAATAAAACGATGTTTTTATGCATAATCTTACGGAAAAACATAGAAAATATATAGTTTGTTCCCAACTTTAAAAAAAAACAACATCAAGCTCAATCGTCCCATGTTGATATTCTATTCATTAGTGTCCCACCATGTATTTTTTGTAGATCCATATCGAATAAATCGGTTCAAGTACAAGAATTTCACGTCACACTTTCAGCAGGGCTAATGCACCCATTTCTGGTTTGGAAGAACGAACTAATTCTCAAACAAATAAGAAAAAGTTTACCAGAACACGTGAACACGCACCTTGTTAGCGAATACCTAATAACAATGAGATTTATATTCTGCGAAGGTGTTGCAGACCACTCATTTCTTCATGAAACGATGTTCCTATGCATAATCTTTCGGAAAAACACCCGTAATCAAGCATGATTGATTCAGTGAGGGGATCTCATCACATTTCATTAAATAATAGTATAGTGCTTATAAAAAACCCGGTGTATTGCTAAATTGAAATGCTTGAAGCTTTTGGTAGACAAATATGCAAGAAAACTTTGATTGCGTTTTTCTCAGTTGCTGATTTTGGAACATGGGACAAGTATGCGTAGAACGGCAGTATAGTCCTTCCAAAAGATAATCGATGGAGCCCTTTCGAGCAGTTCCAATCGTCAAGTGAAAGTGTCTACTCTCAAATTCAAGGGAACCGACAGCAGAAAAGAACGAAATTGAAAAATCGATCTTTCAGCATGAGTAGGAAATACTCACTATCGAAAATGACTCTGGGTGAAGAGAAAGGAAGGAATAAAAAAGTCATTTTCATCTTTTAGTTTAGAAATTATGGAGCTTGACCTATTTCATAACCACTTCCACCTTTGGCAACACAAAAAAACAACAATTCGTGCAAAAATACAAAAGCATTCTCCACCAGACGGAATAAAAATCGACGCAGTTCTTCCACAGAACAAAATTGCACCGCTGTGCGATATTTTCCTTTTGTTTCCTTCGTTTCGAGCAAAACCTCTGGGTTATGGGCACTAAGAAAATGAAAATTAAACAACAATTATTAACAACAACAACAAAGGTTTATTTGAAACTATCTACCCGACGAACTTCGTCCCGCCCAAATGGTTTTTTTTATTATTGATACTTTCAAACATTCACGTTTTCATAATAAGCGAATGCTCGTGGGTCCAATCGCAGAACTCTTCATTGATTGATCACCCTTTCACCACTTGACCCTTTACAACGTCCTTTTACTATAAATTCCTAGTATTTCTTCCAAAATTCATCATTCGACTTCCTGGGTCAATTTTCCGGAATACAAGATGGAACGTTTGGTTTAGGGTGCCAATGAAAATGACCATCTTGATTTTCCTAACGGGATTTACTGCAAAATGATGATTTGCAAGATAAAAACTAAAAGTGGGTTATATCTTAGATATAACCGCAAGGTGGATGTAGGACTACCGTTGCCTAGCAATCAATAAGTAACAAGCATATAGCTTTTAGACATTTCATCTTTCAAATAGAGTGATTATCATACCACTTCGTTTAGCCCGAAAAGAATTATTAACCTTTAAAGGAGGAATCGATTCTTCCTCGAAAGTACCCAGTACAAATAATATTCCCTCTCCGCCAATTAGAATCATGGATCGATTGTGGCATTCGTCAACAAATGATAATAAAAATCCTGCTTTCATCAAACAATAAGGTTTCTTTGATATGGTGGATTATTCTTTACATCATATCAAACATTTCCTATTCTCCACTATCAAATCCATAACCAATGTCACCATTTGTAAACAGTCTGTATCGAATTGTCATCTACGCTTCGTTTTTCGCCAAACGCTCCGTTCGGTCCGGTTGCAGAGAAGAAATGGAATTGGGAGAGAAGAGCATAGTGTTTAAGCGAGCGAGCGAGACCATCTTCCCGTCGCTTTCCAATCACAACAAAATGGATTTCCGAGCGGACACCAGCTTGTAAACATATTTGTGTGATCTGAATTTGTTTTGAAGCAATATTTAAGCTATTGAAACAAGTTTTTGAGTCAATAATTAGTAAGCATATAACGCGTAGATATTTTATCTTTGGGATAAAGTGACTTATCGTTTAAAATCTTGTTGTTCCGGTGTAACGCTCTCGTTCTCAAAACTTTGAATTAACCGAGCATAGAAATGAAAGACGTAGAGCTACGTCAAAACCCCTATGCAAAATTTCAGCTCAATCGAACTTCAATTGCTAGTGTCGCAAAGACGCAATGTTAGTGTTTTTTGAAAGCAATAAAATCATCAGAATCATAACGTTTTGAAGATATTTGGCATAGATTTTTTTAAATAGCACATTTCATGTACTCCCCGTTGGGTTATTGCACAGTTTTCAAAAAACTCAAACTTTGACGTTTATGCGACACTGAGTTCCGATTGAGCTGAAATTTTTTTCATGGGGTATTTTTCCGCGGGAATCGCCATTTTGAAGGAGACTCCGCTCAAATATTCAAGATAACCATTTTCTTAGGCGCACAGTTATAAACTTGTATTGCTCGAAACAATGTCGTTCCCAGCACAAATAAAACAAATAAATAATAATCTAAATATTTATAGAAATTTTTTTTTTCTATAAATATTTGTTATCATTAGTAACGTTCGATAATTAAAAACAAAACCAGGAGAATATTTGCTTAACTACCGCAACTTGTATACCGCTGGGAAAGTTGTGTAAAAATCTGAAACTATGAAAACACTCAAAATATTGCACTTTTCAATTTAGACCATGAGTGAAATATTTCGCTCAACCAGAGGTGGTTCAGAGTGTATTGAGTAAACTTCGGAAAATAGGAGCGTTGCCAAGACTCGTCTAAAAGTCAAATCTACGTTCCCGAATGAAATCTTTTGAACCAAAAAAAATGTATTGAGTAATTGTAAAGTATTGAGTAAACTTCGGAAAATAGGAACGTTGCCAAGACTCGTCTAAAATTCAAAACTACGTTCCCGAATGAAATATTTTGAACCAAATGTAGAAGAGTGTGCGCTTAGAGACACGGGCGGAAGCTTGGCGTAGGACACTGGTTATTGGGAACAATTGGGAAGCAGTAGCCAAAAAATGTATTGTCTTTGTCTCAGGGTCCAAGGTAGTTGTGGAATAGCTAGCAATCTCACTAATCCGCTTTACCTACTACATCACCCATATTTCTATCAAACATTTGATATAACCAATTGTTGCACACAGCATTCACGGGAACTGAAGCTATAATACAAAACTCACTCTCGCATTCGTTCGCAAAACATACTCCATTTATTCGTTAAATTGTTCACTTGACTGACTATCTCCATGCTTTGTATTTTGGGCGGAAAAACATTGCTGGAGAAAATCTACCGTCTAAAGGTATATTTTATAACATATATTGCAACAACTATTTCTCGTGATATGCGTTTGAGACCTCCAAATCAAAAACGTACATCCATGGATGGATGATTATCTAACAGTTCGGCTGAAAAGTTCATAAGGTTGATGTCTAGATGGCGCATCTTGCAAAAATCTACTTGACTATCGCAAAGCACCATCTTTCAATGAATAGGTGTCAAAATTTGACAGCAATCGATTGATTGGTTCGTGAGTTACAGCATTGAGAGTGAAGCAACTTTTGTTATTGTGAAAAAAATGGAAAAATCACAAATCAATGAAAACGATGGCAAAATTGCATAAATTAGGCTTCGAATTGCTTCCGCATCCACCGTATTCTCCAGATCTAGCCCCCAGCGACTATTTTCTGTTCGCAGACCTGAAAAGAATGCTCGCTGGCAAGAAATTTAAGACCGATGATGAAGTGATTACCGAAACTGAGGCCTATTTTGAGGAAAAACCGATAGAGTATTATAAGAATGGTATCAAGTGTCAAGACCGCTATAATTGCTGTATCGCTCTCGAAGTATGTTGAATAATAAACTTGAATTTTGCAGAAAAAAAAATAGTTTTACTGTGTTACCTTATAAACTTTTCAGTCGAACTGTTATATTGCATTCTGTCAAATATATACCGGGAATTTGTGTTTTTGGAGAAAATGCTATAATTTATATTATCACCTTCAGAATGGGCCCCTTCTGAAGCAATAAACTTTTTCCAATGAACAAAGCAGTCATCGAAACACTTTTATGGCAGTGTGCAGAAATTACCTTTAGTTCACGTAGCGAATTCGTTTTTTGTCTTCAATGCTGTCAAAACGGGTCCCGCGAAGCTGTAATTTGAGTTTCGCAAGAAGGAAAAAGATACACTCATGTCTCGTCGTCAGTATTTATGCGTTGGATGAACGTGGGATCAGAGTTGGATCGTTCGAGCATGTTTTCAGTCACTAATATTGAGTTCTTTTGGCACTAGCCGTGCGCAACTTTTCACATGCTCAAAACATCAAAATTTGACGAACGGTCTCGTGGGAGATATCAACAAGGGTCGTTCAAAAAATAAGTTTCAATGCCTCAGAAATCGCGGAAAAATAAAGTTAGGACAAAAAACAAGGTGATTTTTGTAATCTACGTTTTATTTTCTATTTTTCTACATAATCGCCGTAACGTTCGAAGCATTTTTCATAGCGTGGCACGAGTTTTTCTATTCCGAGCGCGAAGTGCGTAGCGTCCAGCTTTTTGAAGTACGATGTAACTGCGTCACGAATTTCTTCAGTGTTATCGAATCGTTGACCGCCGAACGCCTGTTTCATCACCGGGAATAAGTGATAGTCGCTAGGTGCGAGGTCTGCGGAGTAAGGAGGACACTCGAACAGTGTCCATTTGAATTTTTTCAATTGCCCTTGAGTTACGTGGGTGGAATGGGCTGGGGGTGAGGAACACTCCTTTCGTCAATAAACCTGGCCTTTTGTATTAATGACCTGTCCATATTCCTCCCATGTCCATTATACCCGCATCGATAAAAATGTTCTACTTTTCAGTTTATTTTAATTTCAGTAAAAACATAAAAAACACATTTTTTATAAAACATTTGGCCAATTATTTCGAAAACCAGTATATTGAACTGTAAGAAACTGCTTTTAGGTTTTGGAAAATACGAGTTTCCAAAGATACAATTGAAGTTTTTCTTAACATGTCCGTCTTACCCCCATCTCCCCTATGTCACGTTTCTCAACAAAACCATATAAATCGAATCATTGTTCACCAACTATTCATAAAGGGTGACTTGACCCGCTGTGGTAGGAATAGGTATACATGAAAAATCGGTATGTTTAGTGTTAGCAGAATGTACAACGGTCGAAAATGCAAATCTCCCGAAAATATACCTTTTGCACTATTGCCACATTTAAATTTGTACCAGAGGGGTCTAAAATCTTTCTCATCTGTACTTTTTTCTCCAAAAATCTGTACCATCGAAAATATTCGTTGTAGAGAAATAAAAATATTAACATTAAAAAAATAATAATTTATTTACTAAAAATACTACATTTACATACATTTGCAGGTCATTCGTGTGTTTGATGATGCTTATACGAGGGTCACTATTTATATTTCGGGAATAGGAACAAAAACAAATATTTAAGCTGCGAATATATTTTTATTGTTTTTCAAAGTACTCGCCACGATGATCGATACACTTTTGCATGCGCTTAAACCAATTTTCAAAGCATTTATTCCAATCGACACGATCCTTTTTTTTGAGCGATTGTCAAATTATGTGGGATCCAACGTGAACATAATTTTCGCACAACTAAGTGTTCATGTAAAATCGCATATATGCTGGTGGAACTAATGCTTAGGGATGCCTCAATCTCACAATAGGTTACATGACGATCTTGCTTAATCATTTCGTGCACAGCATCGATGTTTTCTGGCACTACAGTCGATTTTGGACGACCTTCACGAAACTCGTCGGACAGCGAACTACGACCACTATTGAATTCACTATACCAGCGATACACAGTGGTTTTTGATGGAGCTTCATCGCCAAAAGTCAAATTAAGTTGATTGACGCACTCTTGTTGTGATAATCCACGTCGAAAGTCGTAAAAAATCATCGCACGAAAATGTTCACGATTCAGTTCCATTTTTTTGCCGAGACCAAACTTTCAACTAAATATAAAATAAACAAATAGCGTCCGTATGGCAAAATGTTCTGAGTACGTATATCGTCAAAAATGTCAAACTTTACGATGGAACCATCAGATGGACTCACATGACATCAGTGTTGCCAATTCCCGAAATATAAATAGTGACCCTCGTACATAGTTTTTTGAATCTACATTGCATACTATCATTGTTTAAAACATGCGAGCTGCCACCACGATGTTTGACCAAATCCTTTGATCTCAAAATAGCGTTCATCGTATCGTTGCTGAGCCGATTTCAAAGTTTATTTTTGTTCTGGTTATATTCAGAAAAAAAACGCTTGACAGTTGCCGAGGAGTGAGGCATAGTGAGAACGTTACAAACAAGGCATCGAAGTGCCGAAAAGGCGAGCGAATCGTCAATTCTTTTTAGGCATCCAATTTTTGTCCACCAACTCTGCACATGCTCGTTTTCTGAAATTGTGATTTCTTAACATAGTCATTTTATCTTTAGGCTACAGAATTAATTCTCCACATCTTGTACATTCCCATTATAGAATCCTGGAAACTCTTTTAACACAACGTTAATGCTAATCAAATTGGAAAAGTTTCTGGGATTTACCATTGCCGTAGACTTGAGCGTCGAATCATCACAATTGAATCTTTTTCTCATTTGTTTGATCAGCTCCACGAAAAAACTGCGACAAATATCCTTTGAAATGATTTGCCTTTCGCTGCCCATTGCTCTGATAATTTCTTTTGCTGCTATTCCAACCTAAAATTCTTGTCGCTTTTCAAATGATTTTCATATTTAACAGCAATATACATTGAAACAACGTAAGATTCCTCGCAGATACTACAGAGAATAATCAAATAAAAATCTTTCAGCTCTTCATGTAGCATCGTGACTTCAGGTTTTTCAGCCTGGAACAAACGATTCAACCTGTTGATCTGGGCAAAACATACGACGCGAATCCTTTCAGATTTCACAAATGAAAAAATCTGTACCAATCTGTACTTTTTGACAAAAATCTGTACTCTATACCGTACAGAATCTGTACCAAAAATGACGAAAAAACAGTACCAGTCCAGATAAATCTGTACATGTGGCAACACTGCCCGTTTGGCAAGCAATTTGTACTTGTCATAGAAAAGCCTACTTTCCACCAGCAAAGACTTCATTTACAATTATCAGTACCTGTCAAAACGGTCACTATGCTCTAGTACGGGAGATATGGAATCATGTGACTATAGTACCCAAACCCCTCAGTTGTCCGGAGTTACGCTCATTCGAAAGATATTTGGCTCTAAAGAATCGAACACTTTCCGAGAAGAAGCAGGAAAATGTCAAACAATTCCAACAAAATTTGGATCAGAGGTGTCAGCAACGTCAAACCCTTATTCCTGGAGAGAAAGTTAAATTAAAAGGGGGAATTTCTGAACCATACTAATACTGCTTGCGAAGGTGTATCGGACACTGTGACTTCATTTGATCAGTTTTAATTAGCTCGATAGTGAAGATCTAGTGGATGTAATCGCTCTCACCTAGCTTCACCAATTATTGAACAGTAAGTATAAGAAAAAAATCCACAAACTAGCGTAGCCACCGAAAAAGTTTCATAGCCAAGCAAACGCCAACATTCCACAGATTCTCTGGCGAACCGAAAAGCTTGGAATAAAAAAAAATACATGCAAATTGCCATTTATGCCATCAAAACCACCCCTTTCCGAGTCCTCCTACTACTACTAAAAACGGTTGTCTAGAAGTAGTAGCTAATATTCGTCCCCAACTGATGTTCTGAGTGTGAGGAGCTCGAATCGTTACCCTTCCCAGTGGGGTTCTGTATTTTTCTTCCAAATGACGAATACCACAGTTTGCGATGATTTCATGCGAATCGTATGCAAACAAACAGAAAAAGAAAACTAATGAACTCATAAGCTTTTGAGTCCACAGCGCGGAATATCCTCTTGTGGAGGAGTAGTGAAGAAAAAGAAAATAAAAGCACACTCACGGCGAGACCCAAAACAACCGGCAAAAGTCGAGTTTGGTAGTGTTTTCTGGATATCGGCGCGAATTTTGGTACGGCGAAGGTGCACTTCGGTGGGGCCCAGCGAACGAGATGACAAGTGGTTTTTAAGGTGCTTTCGAGTGTGCAAGCTGGGATGCTGGAATCTCGGTGAAAAAAACAACAGAGAGACTAGTTGTTGTTGATGATGATGATGATGATGACGATGATTATCTCTCACTGTTTGGTCTCTTCGGTTTTGTTTTTATTTTGCAGCGGTAGACACTGTTCACTTCTGCATATAGTCTACCATTTGTTATTTAACTGCTCCATGGCACTGTCAGAAATCCACTTGTTTTCTTCTCAACTTTTTGTTATTGCTGCTGTCATTCAATTACACAACCGCGTATAACCACTTGGGATACTATCTGAGCCTCGATGTGTGTGAGTTTATGTTCGTTTGTCGAGGTTCAATTTACTTTTTCTCCAACGTTCAACCTTTTAACAAAATCTTATTTCGCCTTTGAGCAACTTCCAGAGCGCTCTTTCGGTGGTTGACACTGAACTATTCGCCACACTCAGGAGAGAAGAAAAAAAACAATAAAATAAAACAACACACACACACACACACACGCTCGCGAGATGCGATTATTAATGTTTTTCCTTCAAAACGCGATTGGTCGCCTTAAACTGCACGCGATATCATGGTGCCATCGCATTTCGGACCATAGACAGCAGCTGTTGCAGCACCGTTTCGCGAATCCAACAACCTTTTGGAAAACTATTATTATAATCAATTGCTCAACTCTCGGCGATTCCGTTCCCAATCAAGATCGGTCGGTCGACCGTTGCGTGGAGGCTATTTCTAGCGGTGTCGGTGGAAAGCCTTCCAAAAATAAAGCCTGACTTTTGTTTTGCGCCTGTCGCACTTCAGGTTCTCACGCCCCGCAATTCACGGCTTCGTTGCAACCACAAAAAACACACACACCCGAACCAGCATTATTATAGCATAGCACCTTGCGAAATTCTCACATCATACAACACACGTCAAACGAGATGCTAGGTTACACGTGGTATTGGGTCGCCGGTGGCGGTCGTAACATAGCCCACTGAACCCTACCCGATGATGATGTGCTCAAGACTTCAAACGAGGGCCTGCGGGGCAGATGCCGAGATATGCTCATTAACGGCAACAACACTTCAGAAAACCCGACTTCAACACAACACAACAGAGTGTATTACCTATTTGGAAAATACAATGGCTCTGACCTTTTTTCCACACGTCGTCATTTGCAATCCAACAAATAGATTTATGCTTGGCGCGCGCGCTTCTCTAGACACTCGATTCGGGGGATAGACCCAACGACCTATGTTCTAAACCCCCAGACGTCACAGTTAACTTGTCGAAGAATGCTTCTCAACCGTACCGTGGCTCGAACGAAACTGAAAGCGAATGTTATTAGCAAGTATTTTAACGCGGCACTATTTTTTTTGCTTGCTGTCTCCTTTGCTACTCCTTGTGAGGCTGTTCGCTCTCTGCTGCGCGCGCAGTTCACCTGAGTTGTTGTGGGCTCCGACTGCGGCCTCGCCGGTTTGGTTGGCACCTGGTGCGCGTTCTACCTGGCCGTAACCGCGCGCTGCGAATCTGTGGCCGCGGCCGTGCGTGCCGAAAGTTTTCGGACGTTGACTGGCCAAGGAATCGGACAGGCGATGCATATTGATTACTACGGTACTCACACAATTTACTTATGCGGAAGTTTGCGGGAGAACCCTTCAGTTATGCTGGAAGCAATTCGCTTTAAGGTCGCTTGCAGTTGCCCATTTGCGTTGATACCATTTTGTGAATGTTTTTGGGGGGAAGTGGAAACCATGGCTGTATTGGGTTAAGGTCAAATGAATTGATTACACTATGAACACTGTAACTTGGGTTGTCCCTCGGCAAAAAAACAAATAAAACTAAATTATGTTTCTGTACCAATACTACAACGAAATTGAATTAAGCGTACCAAACTGAAGCAGCCAAATTTATTAGGCATACAAGTAAGGTTCCACGATTTTTTTGAGAAAAAAACAATAATTTGGATCATACATGCTGTTGCTTTATTTAATGTATGCTCCATCGGAAGCTACAAGCGTGACCCATCTCTCATGCACTACACGTATTCCATGTGGATGATGCCAGGTTGTTTTGAACCGATCCCGTTAACACTCGAATTTTTCATTTCTTCATAAGATTAGAAACAGATCTCCAAAAAAGGCCGACGTCATGGACCGGTACGAATAGTAATCTGAGGGAGCAGTGTTTGGAGAATATGGCGGGTGAGGGAGAACCTCCCAGTTCACGCTTTCTAGACATTTTTACAGATCCATGAACATGTAGTTTGGCGTTGTCATGTTGTAATATTATGTTGTCATGTCTCTTCTTTCACTCCAGACGTTTTTCCTTCAGAGCTCTGTTCAAACATATTGATTGTAGTCGGTACCGTTCACTAGGGATAGTTTCCGACAGTAAGTGCTTTTAATGTTGTGTCTTAGATTTTTGGCGGTGTCTTTCCATGTTCTTTATCATCCAAATTGAAATCATTGCCTCTGAATGGTTCAAACCACTTTTTGCAAATGCCTACCGATTAATTTTCCTAAGTAACGACATCAAACGATGGCTATCAGCTGCACTTTTCTTAAGAAAAAAAAATGGAGGATTATATCTATGATCTTTAATTCTGGATATACAGATTCTTTATTTTTGTTATTTTTCTGTTATTTTTGTAAATTTGGCGAAAAATCTGTAAAATACAGAATATTCTGTATATGTGGCAACCCTGGTCTCATTGGCCAAGCAAAGACGTCTAGAGGTGCTCATATTTTTCCGTTGCTATCGAATTTGAATTTAAATTTGTTTTCTCATTACGATAAAATATTGGATGTGGCAGTATCCTACAAGCCTCTGTAATATTACATTGGACTTTGATTTATGTTTGGAGTTTGTAAGGTTTGAGCTCTTGATTTGTTATCTTATGTTATTATAATATTACTACCATCAACCATTATCATTTTAGTTCGAATTTTGTGGTTCTCTCAAAATCCGAGCTGTACTCCAATATTCTCTAGAGAACCCTTGCAGCTCAGATGGATTTTAATCTCATTTCAGATTTCAGATTTCAGATTTGAGATTTTGAGATTTATTTTTCATTCGGATTGAATTTCTTGGGTATGTGATCACTCCTAACATGTTTGTTGAGATAGTGTTCTATGGTTTTTTCATGCGTCCATGTATGTTATTTTTCATGTGAATATAGTTTGTTTTGATGTGTTTTTTACAGTAAAAATATAATATTTTACCGTTTTATATATGAATATATACTAGTTAATTTCTGTGCTTCTGTGCTTGAGTACGCGTGATTCATAACGGAAAATATCGGGTGTTTTTTCAGACTTTGCAAAGAATAAAAGAACGATACCACCGGTCTGAATGCTTTTTGAGGAGTTATTTCGGCTGCCTTCTCAGGTTTCCGAAAGTGAAACTCCCGCCACCGCAATTGGAGTTCGATAAAAGGTTCACACGATTAATAATAGAATATATTGTCGGTACGTTTGCTATTTGAAGAGCTCTCACGGTTGCTTTGTCAGATTTCCTAAAGGTAGCTCATGATAGCCACAATTGGAGCTGAATAAAGAGCATGCGCGTTGAATAACGGAAAATGTCAGCGTCCGATTGCTTCTCTAGAGAAGGACTCTCGGTTGCCTTCTGTTTTTAACGCGATTCTCTCGAAAGTACGCGATATGCTCGAAATAACGCGATTTTTTTTGCACGCACGCATCAGTCGCGTAAAAAAAAGAATTTCGAAAGTCAGCGGTAGGTGTAATATTGTGCTCGCCTTGGCCAACACCATTGTCTACCGTGTTGCACGGGCATGCTAAAATATTCCCCTCGGATCGCATTTCCAGAATAAGCGCGAAGCAAACAATGTGTAGAGCTTGCACTGACGGGCAGAAACAAAGCAGAAGATAAATATTAACTAAAACGTACCGCCTCGGTTATCAAACCATTATGTGGGGATTAATTGTGTGTGATTGAAACACATGTACGAATTGTCGCTAGCAGGAGATGACTGATGAATCACTAATGACTTATTGGCGATTTTCTTCCGATCAATCAATTAATTTTCATGAAGTCGAACATTATTTCCGGGTTAAAAGCGACGCCAAAGTGCAGCGTATTCCAATCCGAATGTGAAGAAGGTATTTTTTAGCAGTCAGAACTGCGTTCCTCGGTGGGAAACTGTAGGTGAAAATATGTACCGCAGCAGTTGCTGTCAACAGTACATGTTAATTCTGAGCACTAATTTGAAAATCTGCTCAAATTGGGGTTTTATTGCTTCACAAAATGTTCGCGTCCCTTAATTCATTCATTGTCTCTGTTTGGCGTTCCCAAATGTCTGTGCTAAACAGTTTCGTTGTTTAATTGCCATACTGTTCGCTTCTCGGTGGTTATAATTTCGTAGTCCTACGTTGAAAATGCGGTCTGGTTTGGGACACCATCATTTTTTATTTATTTATTTTTTGTGCTCGTGATACGACATGGCTAATACGTGTTCGTGGCCACTCTGACAAAATGGTTGAGTACCACTGCTCTATTGTACTAAAAGTTGAAGTTAAAGTTATTGATTCATGTAAACATGGGTACTTTTGTACCCGTAAGCATTTTTACACTCCGGATTGTGTTTTCCCAACACGGTCTATAAAAGCGGATACGAACAAAATGCTCGTTCAATCAGTAATAACGGTACAAACAAATGATTACTTAGCCAACGGTAGTCCTACGTCAATCTTGGGTATTTTTTAGTAAATTGGAACTAAAATGCGATGGGTTAATTGTAATAATATCACAATAACATAAGATAACAGAACAAGAGACTAAGCCTTACCAGCTTCAAATTCAATAGCAACGGTCATCAATATTTGGCGGAAAAATATGAGCACCGTCTTTGCTTGGCCAATGAGAACAGGGTTGCCACATATACAGAATATTCTATATTTTACAGATTTTTCACCAAATTTCAGTTACAGAATATGTATACATAGAATTACAGATTTTCAGCAAAGATACAGAATTTACAGATTTTTTTAAAATTCCATTTTTAATATTAATTTTATTACAGTGCATACATGGATTTGATTTTTGATGTTTGTGAAAATGTTTAACGCGACGCAACCCCTCATCAATAAAGTCTATTACACTTTTCAATCCGAAAGCTCTCAATTTGCGAACTTTATAATGAGACATGAATGTTATTGTTGATCATGTTGGGTAACTTATGTTTGGAGAGCTACGCGCAACAATTCGTGATGCTGATCTTGACGTGAAAGATTTTGAAGACTTTCTGAAGAAGCTTGAGGATGTTTACGTTGGTATCGATGTAGAAGAATCTGAAATAAAGGATTGGATACAGCAAGGAAGCTGGCCTTCAAATTGATTTGCAACAAATTTCAAAACGATTTGATTTCAGTTATCGAAACTGCGGCCTTGATAAACCCTCAAAGTTTTGTTAAGTTACCAAATCTCAATGATTTGATGCGCCAATTTCCTCAATTCATTTAATCAGGTAATAGTCAAGGCTTGGATAACAAATTCAGGCTACTCAAGACGAATCTTATGGGGCAAAAATTGAGTGACTCAGATATAACCTGGCCCCACGTTTTGGATGACAAAAGGCGTGATGAGAAATTTTTGTATTCATTGCTGAGGTCGACACTTTTTAATAACATTCATCAGCATGTGTTGAGCGAATATCTTCGCTTCGCAATGCCATCAAAAGTCCGTAAATCGGTTAGGATCCTCAATTATAGACTCTTTTTTGAGAGCGAAGAACTATGTATCAGTTCAAGAAGGAGCTCCAAGGATGGAATTGCTGAAAAATTTGACAAAGACAAAGTTCAACAAAACCGTGCATAAGCATCATACAATGCAGAGGATTATGAGAAATCCTTTTTATGATCTATTTTGTTGTATTGGTACAACTTTAACAACTCATAAATAATTCTTGCGCCTTCCGTAAACTGCAGGAATCTTGTTCCGTTTATGTTGCTGAGCTGGCAACAATCGACTTCGCATTGGGTACGATCTCAAACAATCCTGCAGACCATTTCTTTATTTTCTCGGATAGTCTCAGTTCGCTTGAGGCTCTCCAGTCGATGAAAATTAGTAGGCATCCAGCAGATATGTGCATTGATCGAAAGATCTTATAAGATAACTTTTGTATGGGTTCCATCTCATTGCTCAATTCCTGGCAATGAGAAGGCGCACACTTCCCTGGTCCTAATGCACAACACTACATTGCGTGTGGCAACTCTCGATTGAGACTGAAAACTGAACTGAAAAATTGTGAAACGTGACATAATGGCATCTCAATACTTTCGCTCGTCACTTTACCCATTCGTCGTCCATGTTCGTTCGCCGTCATACCGTCTTACAGAGCCGCAGCTTCGTGGAATCGGGTTTTTGTTTTTCAACTCCCCGCTCCACACCAGTCACCCAGTACCACCATAATGGGTAAGACTGATGTGAACTCCGGGAGGGCGGACTTGCTGGAAAACGCGGAGAGTGTACGAGCCCAAATTTCTGTCTCTTCGCGTCTTAGCCCAAAACCACCTTAGCAGGTATCACCCCTGGGGCAGCTGTCGTCACAGCGATGCTTGAAACAAATTGGCGAAGCAACGGAATTGACCACCACCGCCATCGTCACATCTCAGGGGTGCGCGAACATCTCAGAAAACCTGTCGCTCTTCGGTTCGCTCGCGTCCTTTCAGTGTTGTTTCACAGGTGACCGAGAATGTCAGCTGCAGCTATGTTGTGGTAACAACGATTTAGTGGCACAGGTTTTTAGCTGCACTCATACACAGCTCGTCAATGTGATTATGTTCAAATGTTGAAAAATTCTTCTTAGTAGTACGTATATGATCGGTGTGATTTGGTATTAAATGGATATCGTTCTGAGGGTTGGCACGGCCCTACTGGAGAAGATATGCGCGGCTCAGGTATGTTTGGAATGGTTTCGTAGCGAATTCAGCACCTTTGGGGGAGGGGAAGGACTGTGTTCAAAACAAACAATTGAATAGCTGGAAAACACTCGGAAGCGTAGTCGCAGCTGTGCGACACATTGTTTCGCTTACCGCATTCATGGTAATAAAATCAATATTCATCGAGACGGTTACATCTCATTGCAAATAACGGTCTGTTTGAACAATTGTCAACCACATTCTCAACAAAGCGCATCCAAATGACTAATTGAATCGTTTAGAACACACGAGCCGACCATTGCGATTGATGCCACGAATAGCGTGCACCCAATGTCCTCCACCCACCTCTCTCAGTCTCTCCACATCCTGCTAATAATCATAATTTACCGCGCGATGATTGATTTCGTCTGGGATTCTCTCGACTAATTACGGGATGTTTAGCGCACTGTTTGTGACAATCGTTCACTAATATTTAGATGATAATGTTTATCTTGCATTTCACGATATTTGCATTGAACGTTGTTTTGTAGCACTACGGCTTAAGCCGCGTGCAGGTGCAACAACTTAACAAGTATGTCAGCAGGCGTAGGCTCTTCTCAGAAGCATTGGGCGCACGGGGCATCCATCATCACGAAGAATGGCAATTCATTCATGAAAACCGTTTACACCCCGAGTTCTGGCATGTTATATGGATTAACGTGCAGCATGTGGGAGGGTAAAGCATGGGGCGGCGTCCCCATTTTTGAAGTACCTATTGCACGCGACTCCTTTTTTTCTCCGTGCTTGCGCCAAACGTGCTGACAGTGTACAAATGAGAGCCACTAAAGGGTACATTTTTGCTGTGTGAGCGGGGGTATAGGAAGAATGCAAAATTCAAGGAATCCGCGGAGGCGTCACTAACCTACACGTTCGCCACAAGGAGCATGACGGTCCCTCCATTAATTATCGCCGGGAAGCAGTTGATGATAAAGTTGTTTTACATTCCTCTTCATGTCGCTAAATGTGTTTCTGCTGAATTTTGGTGGTTTCAAAACGTAATTATTTGTTTTTTTTTGTTTCAGGTATGCAAATGCGTTGGAAGCAATTGTACATATTTTGACTATAACATAGTAAGTACAGGTACCTTCATTTATGATTGGTTATATTTTTTTCGCTCGTAACGTAATAATTTTGCACATATAAATCTCACAAATTAATAAAAATAGGCCCCTCTTGGAGCAATACACTTTTTCCAACGAACAATCCAGTAATCAAACACTCTTCTTATAGCTGACCACGAAGAACCCACGAAACGGAAATCGAATAAAGTTACACCCATGTTTCGTCGCCAGTAATTATGCGTTCGATGAACGTGAGATCAGAATTTGATCGTTGAAGCATGCGATGACATTTTTGAAGAAAATTTAGCTCTTTTGGCACTAGTCGTGCTGTGACTTTTCTCGACTATAGGTTGGATTGCAGGAAAGATAAGTTGACAACACTCCTAACTAAGATAAAGAACTTTTCAAAACATTCCTGACTTCCTGACAAAACAATCCTGAATAATTCCTCATGATCGAATAGCACCAGTGCGAGAAACACTGGTCTCTGGTTTCATCTTTCCTTCAGCTACATTAGGAATCCAATTAGAATCGAAGATTGTGATTCTCTAAAGGGAGGACTGGTAGCTTTTTCGGCTTGGGGAAAGTATTTGAGAACGAGACTAAGATAGAAAACGAGCCTAAATGTGATAGCTGCTGACTTGCCGGACCCCTTGGGGAATACAAAGCAAGATGGGCAAGAATAGAATGTAAGATAATGAAATTTCGAAATTCGAAATTCAGAAATTGAAATTTATGATTAAAACTTAGATTTGAAATATAAAATTTAAGGTTTTAAATTGAAAATTCGAAATTGGGAATTTTGGAATTGGGATTCGGATTAGAAATTTGAACAAAAAGTACGTGCGACACGTACTTTTAATTAAAATCCGATCGTGACGGCGGAGAGTGTATAGTAATGTATAGTCGTTCATATCAATTTTGCGGGTTTTCCTTCTCAGGATACTTAGAGATAATTTCTGCCACGTGTTGAGACATATAGGATTTTCGAAATTTCGTTTACTCGAGTGGTCAATAGTTCGCTTATACATAATCACATGACTTAACTCAATGAATCCTGATTCTTTCCTCCCCCACTAACAACTATTCCTCCTTGATAATCGTTAGGAAACCACGCTATAGAGGCGACCCTTCTGGCCTTCATGCGGCGAATATCATACTAACATCCCTACCCTTCCCCTGGTGACTGTAAGGACGTGACCGACGTCGTTATTGACTATTTAAAGCTCGAATCACCGAAACTTGCACAACGAGAATAATTTGCATCCCTCAAGCGTCATTCGGTTTGTTCTTTGTGCAATTTCGCTGGTTCAGGTCAATCACGGAGAGCAACTACGAAATGTACAGTCTACCCAAGCTCGAGCTAGTAGTGTTGTGACTTTTTTCATGTCCAAAACATGATGAACGGACTCATGAGAGGAATACATTCGCGCAAAATGCATCGAATCAGTTACGTGTGTTGCACTAACCCGAGCTGTCCAAATTATTCGGCCTATGGAAAGTCTGCAGTCTACGGAGGCGCTTAGTACAGTAATTCCATGCCAAACCGATATAATGGTTCTCAGATTTTCGTCAAAAGTGGTAATTTTGTTCTTTATCGCAAAACATTACTCCCGTATTTTTTAATTTTTTTATGAGGGTGCCCATTTCAATTTTAGGGTTGTCCGAAAAATCTATTTTTCCACTTTTCCCCAAAAATTACTTATTAAAAAAATCATAACTTTTCAACCACTGAACCGATTTAGATATATCAAATTGAAACCAATTAGCTAGCCTTTCATATAAAAATATTGAACTAGCAGAAAAAACATATTTTGTTTTCGTAAGTATCGATTGTTGTCGTTTTTTTATTGTTTTCATGGCATTGGACTAGAGAGGGCATGGCTTTGGATCAGAGATGCTTTTTTTCCGTTTTTGAGAAATGTTATGAATTTTTACAAAAAGTCATTTTTAAACAAAAGGGGAAAAATGATTTTTTTGACCACCGGTTAATTTTGAAAAATCATAAATAAAAAATGGAAAAAGCATCTCTGATATCGAGATATGTTATGTAAAAAAAATCTCAGCTTTAGAAAAAATATATAAAAAAATATGGGGCCCTCTAGTCCAAAGCCATGAAAACAATAAAAAACGAATACAATCAATAATTACGAAAATAAAATCCAATTTTATTGCAAGTTCAATATTTTTATATGCTCTAGGCTAGCTCATTGGCTTCAGTTTGATGTGTCTATCATCTAAATTGGTTCAGTGGTTCGAAAGTTATAAAATTTTGAAAAATTCTTTTTCTGGGAAAAAGTGAAAAAAACGATTTCGTGTGTGAACGAGATTGTGTCAACTGTGAAAAAGATCGCCGCGATAACATTCACAATTGAAACATATGGCCTTCTTCTCCGCTCAACCGCTCTCTCCGGGGCCACCAATACTTTCCCCTAATAGGTGTTTATGCAATTTTGTTGCTATCTAAAACAATATCCGAAGTGATGAACAAGCAAATTGAATAAAATAATTGTGTAGTCTACGTCAATGATGCGATCGTGTCTTGGAACTAAACCCGCTATATATTTTTATTTCTAAAGTTCTGCTTAATTCCATTAATTTTAATGTTTTTGGTATCCAATATCAAATTTTAACACCATTCAAACGAAAAGCAACAGAATCGGTCTAAATAGAGTACTTTTTGCATTAAAGCCAGTTAAGGGTAAACCGAGCCCTAAACAGGAGTAGTTCAAAAGCTCTGTTATCAGGGCCCGAAATCTTCGAAGATGAAAAATGAAAATCGACGTTCCTCTCTGTAGCTTCGACTTCGGCATTCATCGTCAACATGATTTGAATTGACTAGAAAATCAATTGACGAGCGTTGTGAGCGAGGATGCCTGATGAACTATCTAGCAAATGGTTATTCTAATTGACGTGACCAGGGTTCTGCATAGTCATAGTCAATTGAGGATAGTCAGCTGACTATCTGACTGACTATATCCGTAGTCAGTTAGTAATGACTTTTGGCTTCTTCACGCAGTTTCTCCGCCAAAACGACTAAACAGTCAGTCGAGCGTTTAGTCGCTATCTCCCTCTACCGACTCTACTATATAATTTCATTCTTTCCGGTCAAATTGTCTTCATTGCATTATGAAATGACTTCCCACCAAACAAATTCGCTCCTCTATTTCTCTCTCCCATGTACGTATGCATGCATCGATGTTTGAGTTCAACGTGGTTTGACATACGCTACAGGTGTGCTAGATTCTTTTGTATCGTACACGAAAATTACTTACACGTATAAAATAACGTGCAGTGTGTGCGCGCTATTTTCAACGCCTAATACTAATACTAACGCGAAGACCTTTATACTTGATAAATGTCTAAGTTCGTTGGTTTGAGTTCACGATGGGTAAACAACAAACCGTCCATTGATGAGGTAACTTATTTTTTGTATCAGAAATCATGTTTTCGTTCCTCTTTATATGGACGTTGAAATAAGATTGCGTACGCGGGTATACATTTCGTTCCTAGGGGAGTAGAAATGTGGATTGAAGTCAGTTGAATGAAGAGGCAGATTTATATTCATTAGTCGAGTCAGTTAAAATAACCACTGACTGGACTAGTTCATTAGTCATCCTCGCTAGTCGACACTAGTCAATTCATTTTCTAGTCAAGTCACTTTTTGTTGTGGGCGACTGCCGAAGCAATTCTAGTCGAAGCGAAGCTGCTGAGAGTAGAGTCGGTCTTCATTTTTCACCTTCGAAGATTTCGGGCCCTGGACGTGACTAATGAATATAATTCTGCCTCTTCATTCAACCTGACTTCAATCCACACTTCTACTCCCCCTGACACGAATCTCTCTACCCGCCTACATAATCTTATTTTAACGTCCATATAAAGTGGAACGAAAACTTGATTTCTGCTGCAAAAAAGGAGTTACATAATTAATGGACGGCTCCATTGTTTACCCACCGTAAACTTATACCAACGAACCTTGCGTTAGTATTAGTAAATAGCGTGCAGTGTGGGAGGAATTCTTAACAAAATTTTAGTTCACTTTGTCTTCGAGGTCCATTTTGCGAATAAAACATACAGAAAAACGGGTTTATATCAACAAAATTCACAATTTTATCAGAGTTTCTAAACACAAAACTCTCGCTATTTTATATATGTGAGTCATTTTCGTGTACGATACAAAAAATAATCTAGCTCACCTGTAGTATATGTCAAACCACGTTGAACTCAAACATCGTATGTGATACATGAGTGAGAGAATCGAATTCTCGTGTTCTTGATGGGTTTGAAGATCAGGAGTGTAAAAGAAAACCTTGTTTATCAAACCACGTGGCAAAACTGGCGCAAAATCTGTCTACAAGGCCGTTTTTGAAATAGAATTTCAATTAAGAGAATCGATCAATGTAGATAGGTCGTTTCATTCGATAGGTCGAGAATTCATTTGATGGGGAAGAATGAAATGATAAAGTCGAGTCGTAGAGTGAGATAGCAACAAAACGTCCGAATGATTGTTGAGTCATGTTGACGGAGAAACTGCTGGAAGAATCCAAAACCCATTTCCAACAGAATGCCAAGGTGAATTTTTTCATGGTCCCCTGACTATCCTCAGTTGAATGTGATTTTGCCGAGACCTGGTAACGACCATGCCGTTGTTGCTAGTGGTCGGTTGCGATTGTGACATATCTTTTCAAAGATATTAACTGTGCGATTCCGTTTCGGACACAACCCATCGGCTTTTTTCAATGGTTGACTATTGAAAATAGACAGCACTACTAATAAAAAAAATTGCAAATGCTCTCAACAATTACAGTCCCACGTCAAGCCTCTGCCCGTGGCCCTGGGCATAAACCCATGCTATGGGCCACTCTGTTCAATCGGTTCAAAAGATTCATGCGCAAGGTAAGTAACGAACACTTTGGTCGTGGATATCGGACCAACTATGTTACCAGTAAAAACGGGAAACCTTCCTCGTTGTAATGTTGTATAACTCGACTTCGGAATATCCAGCGGCAACAGATAATGGACACCCACACGCGTAATAATCAGTGATTTTCCACAGACCAGAACAAAAAACGTTCTAGGAGAGCACTTCAGCTACAACCCATCGAAAATTCGCTGTATCCTAGACAATGTTTACTACCTAAACAGGTCAAATCATCCCATTACGATTGTATAAATCACCGCTAAATCACAACAACCCTCCCCGTAATCACATAAATGTCATAATTATATCCGCAGTGCTCGCGCGCATTTGCGGCACTCGATCTCTGGTCAGCGCTTAATTCATCTTGTTTTGCACTCAATCATCTTCGTTTGTTCGTTGTTTCCCCTCCACCTTCCCCCTCTCGGCTCTGGTAATTTCAAGTGAGTTTCAAGATTGTAGGCTTTCTGTTCATTTTCACCACCTCTCCCACAAGGGGGGGAGGGACGTGTTCCCCATCCTCTGCTCTTCGACATCACAGCGCATCGAAGTGCAGTGCGGTCCTCAGCAGCGAACGAGGCGATCTTAGATTTCATCGCCTCTGCTACCACCTTGCGCCCAACGCGCGCACTGCGCTTTGCTGCAAGGGTCGGGTGTTAATTAATTTAAATATCATACAATTTACCGATCATATTGATGAGTATTTTATGGAAGGTTGATTTTAATAATTATTCAGCAATCTCTTTCATCGTCTTGCCGGGTCGATTTGATTCCCATACCCGATGGCGGGGATCGACCGACTCGAGACTGACCCCTGCGGACGGCGATCGTTCTTAATGCAAATTCTCTTGCGCTAATATTTCCCGCTGTGCATTGTGATGCTGTATGCCTCACTCTCCCCATGCAATCAACAGATGCTAATTACAATGTTTATTGTTTCTTAGTATTATCATTCCTGTTGGGATGAGAGCATTCGCTTTTGCGATGAGAAGAATGCTTACTTTTTAACCGCCGGGGTTCGTAGCTTGTGCGTATCCTCAAGTCACTTGCAACCAATTTCCAGACACAAACAAAAAACACTTTTTCTGGATCTTGAGCCACTATTCACCCGCGTTAACCGTATAGTTCCGCGCCCGGATTGAAACTAGTTCTAGTTCGTTCCGCACGATTGTCTCCAAACTATCGGCCCAAAAATGGTATCACCAGCGGATGTAGATAAGCTAGCGCTGGGGTGAGAGATTCCCTCGCCACCCCCATTGCGAGCCAATCCCTTGACGATCGTTATCAGAGCGCCCACGGAAATGTCTTCTACAAAAAAATCAATGTATCGTGCAAATATTATTCATACTGTTGAAACGTCGCGACCGCACCTTTGGGACAGTTGGTGAAACCAGTCACGCAGTTCAAGTTTACGCCTATAACTGAAATCGAAAGTACCCGTTATCATCAATGTTTGGAAAGCTTTCATCATGGTCGGATGTATATTGAGTCATGATCACGGCGTTGGTGTTTTTTTTTGTTTTGAAAGAATCAGTTCAAGTTTATAAATGCGCGCTGACTCACTAAAGATCACCTCAGCCGAATTTGAAAATTTTAATATGTGCGCATCGACCAACTCATCATTCATTGTCTCGGAACTATATTTCCGTGTTGTTGTGTTTTTGCTTCGTAGCTTCTTCGCAGTTTTGATGAAATGAATCCCAATAAAATAATAATCACCGCGTCGCTTGTGATTGGCAGGGATGTCAGATATACGGAAATAACCGCAGATCTACGAATTTGTTCGATTTTTAGGAAAATACGGATCCGTAGGTAAAATTAAAGGTACTTATTATAATCTTCACGGATTCATGCGGTTTTTGTACTCAGTGTATATGTTTTCAATCCGTTCAAGATCTGACTTTTAGCGAAACAAAGAAGAACAAAAAAAGGTGAAACTCAGTGAAATGTAGCTAACCTATATGTCATTTGGACATTACGATAAAAATAGAAAGTGGTACCGATCGCGATTATCCCCGGAAAATGTAGAACAGGGTGGACTCTATTTTATTAGGTTGGGGAAAAAGTAATCCAATTATTTTTGGGTGAAATTCAAAATCTTTTTAATATGCTTCGGGCTGTCCGATTTGAGTCAAATATGCACCGTTTTGTTGTAAAATTTGTTGCAATGCAGAAGGAGGCTGCAGAATGCCTGTCTCATAGAAGTTTTGGTCCATATTGAAGAAAAACTCTAGCAATCGATTTTTACAATCTTCTCTAGATCCCAATTTCTCATCTTCCAGAGTTTTTACAATGCGAGGAAAATGTGGTGACCACTTGGTACCAGGTCCGAACTATATAGTGGATGCATTAAAACATCCCGATCAAGCTCCCGGAGTTGTGTAGAACACAACACCTCTTCTGTTGGCCAATTCAGGACGTTTCTGGTCAATCGCTAACTTCAAACGGTCCATTTTTTGACTGTAGAGATCTAAGTTTAGTGTATTGTGCATAAAAATTAGAATTAAAAAAATGCAAATTTTTACTGTTATAAATTTTTACGGTACCATTAACACCATTCACAATTTCTGCAGCCTGACTATTATTTTCGCCTTTATAAAAGAAAAAGCCATTCTGTAACAAAATATATACACAATACCACAAAAAAGTTAATGCGATCTTCAAACTACATCATTGGTAGTAACATTGAAAATAAGAACCGCAAACAATGCTTTAGAAAACTGTTTAAAAAAATATTTTTTGAAAACATATTATGTGTGATCTTAAATTATATTATTCCTACCACTGCCCAAGTGTCTTCCTAATTCTGCACACTCATAAAATGTTGATTTGGCCGTGAGAAAGGTTATTTTTCTTATTTATTTACAAGCATTGTTAAATAACATAACTAATATTTGCATTTTATATGTTTGATTTATGACCCACAAAAAGATAGTCGTCCTGAAAAATTCATATTTCCCTTCGTCTTAAGTAACACTTCGCAGACCATCTGCAGATTCAGTGTTGCCCGAGAGATGTGAGTTTTTTTCAGTGTCGAATGTCGAATATGTATCGTGTTTCAGTGAGCTTGATTTCTCTTGACACGGTGCATTACTAAATGCCGATTCAATACTGAAAAGGTAATAGAATGATTATGAATTCTGTTTCCATACCTTCTACCTTCTACCTTCCATAGACTATCTACCATTTATACTTGATTCTGTAAATCCATAGAACGCTTCGGAATAGTCCTGATTTGATATTGCTTCACGTTTTATCTAATGTCGTGCTTTGAGGAATTCTTCAAAACCAACCAATGTTCAGCCGGTTGTATCCATAAACAATCCGCTTAAATGGGTTCTTCCTTTCAATGGTTCGCTGAAAATATGCCACGGATGTCCTCAAACGTTTCGTATCAATCGAAATCCGGCAAAAGTAATAGTGAAAAACTTCCATATGGAGTAATGTTTCTATTGAAGAAAACAATTGTTGAATCAGGAAAAGATGACGATGAATCTGATGACAGTTGTGAAGAAGAAGAAGATGATAGTTTTAATTTGTTATCTAGAGAAGATTTTTTTTATTTATAGCCGAATTTGTTTGATTTGAGGGGTCGTCCTTAAACTATGTGATCTTTTTTTTCAATAGAGAGGACACCCAGTAGGGTTGCTTGTGATCATAAAATTATATAAAGGAGCTGTCCACATACCACGTGGACAGAAAAGGCATGATTTAGGACACCCCCCCTCCCTCTCCGTGGACAAGCGTGGACATTCCTTATACCCCACCCCCTGTTGTCCATTCCTCCGGTTTTATGGAAAAAATCAAGTAAATCTATTTTTTTTTCGCTTAAATTTCATTTCAAGTTTGTTTCTATTATCTATTCCATATTTTTATTAATAAAAGTTATAGCATTGATAAGGTAACGATTTATCCTGAAATCTTCGATTTTTTTGAACCCCCTCCCTTGATCAGCTTCTAATTATGGATATATTTTTGTTTTATTGTTGAAAGATAGATAAACAAATAGTGATATAATGGATGGTAAAAATATTCTTTGTTTTATTGAAATTCGTGTTTCTATCCCCCTTAATCTGATCGAGTCAAATCCTAACGGATTGTGCAAATATTGCAACCTTGAAATGCAGAATGCAAAAGTTTATTTCGTTCGGATTGCGATATGTCAAACCCGATCGGGTTCCGTAATATGGGTTAATATGTAGTCCATGCATTGTTACATGTTTGCATGTTGCATACATGTTTTTCGTGATGTTTTGTTTCTCATGAACAGTGATTTTCGACATCTGTAGCGAATCTACTAATTCATTTGCTTCAAGGATTAATCTTTTCTTTTATATAATCAGCAGAACCAGCATGAACTCTCCAGACAACTCAAAAGAAGACATCAATGAAGAACAACAGCATTGCAAGAAATAGATCTCCAGAGATACGGCCCGTACACTCGTGGAAGAATTTGTTGTTCGTTTCAATGTTCAGAAATCCTTGAGAGTTCTGGAAAAAAAAACAAACAGTTTTGTCATCAAGAGCAAAAGCAGAATTCAACCCGCACTTAAGTCGTGATTTTTAATACTACAAAAAATCCAACATTCTTTGTGTTATTGGGTGTCTTTATCCTGACGGATTTAATGGCCCTCTATTACCGATTGGAATAAATTGATGGATCCTAGTCCTAGATCCAGTCATATGAAAAAATATGGATGTTTGACCGAGCAGCACTCTAAAGCAGTTCAGTATTTTCATTGATGAATACTGAGTACTCAGGGCGGGCGGGAAATTCAAAAAATTGTGAAAATACAAAACAGATCTCATTCAATATTGACTATTAACATGAATGTTTTACTTTAAAAAATACTTAACGTGTCCACGTGGACATTAACCCCCTCCCCCTCACCGTGGACAAGCGTGGACATTTTCGCAACCCCTACCGCCCCTAAAGTTGTCCACGTGGTATGTGGAAAGCCCCAAAGAAGTATGTGAAAAATACAACGGGGAGAGGGTATCGTAAAATCTCAATAAAATTGGATCACGTGCTTTATGGACGGCCCCAAATGCCAAACTCGTGTTCAACATCCCTAAATTATGTAAAATCCATCTTTTTTTGCATTGAACGATATTTTTTTGCATTTTTTAACATTAAATTCATTTTTATTCATCTGATCTTATATTATGTACATTAGGGTACCAATGAATGTATGGGAAAAAATCAACCCTAAAATATCAAAAAGTTATCCTGTACAAAATGTTCACCACCTCGAAAAAACACCCTATGCCGAATTTCAGCTCAATCGGACTTAAGGGAGAGGGGCGCAAAGCGGTCAAAGTTTGAGTTTTTTGTAAATCGAAAAATCACCCAAGGATGGAGTAAAGAAAATCGGGGTTTTCGCAAAAAAAAAATTGGCATCAAAATTTTTTTTTGTGAAAACTCCGTAACTTTTTTAAATTCGAGATGACCATTTTCATAAGCACCCTAATGTACATGTTAACTTATATTCTAAGAGATACAATCTTCATATCTTTCCTATTTTTTCTTTTTATCTACCATTTTGAAGATTTTGGGATCATCTATTGAATTTGAAAACCATTTTTCTGCGATTTAATTTTCATCTACAGGAGTAAAGCAATGAAATGTTTGTGTTTCCGATATTGTTTTCGTGTGATTGAATAGTTCCTCAAGTTCTCTCGCCTTTTTTGTATACTGCTCTTTGGATACGTAACAGAATTTCAATTTCGTGATACACTTGTCATTTTGTTTAACCGCCCAATCATAAAGCTCTAGTGTTGTTTGGCTTGTGTTTCCAAAACATCAAATCATGAAGAAACAACTATTCTATTAGAGGAAAGCGGAATTCATGTGTTAGTCTAGATAAATTTTCAGAAAACTAAGTATGTTAAGTTGCTCATGCCAACATCTGGTCGAGTTGGCACGAAATCCGCCAAAAACACCTCTCAGATTTTTGGATAAATTATGCAAAAAAAAACCTCAGCTTCCAAGAAAAAATATAAAAAATATGGCGACCTTGATCTCGAGACCATGTAAATTATGAAAAACAAATACGATCAATAATTATGAGAACAAAATCCAGTTTTCTGCAAGTATGATATTTTTTCAAAAGAGAGCTCATTGCCTTCAATATGATATGTCGATCATTTGAATCGGTCCAGTAGTTTGACAGTTTGAAAAAATATTTAATTTTATATTCACCTCTTTTAAGTCAGAAAAAATCTTTCTCATATAAAAAAATTGCATGTGTTCGGAATCTATTAGAAGGTGAAAGAGGATGATATTTGATGAATCAAATTCTTCTACGCATACATTATGATCAGAAAGTAGCGGGATTTTTTTATTTGAACGTACCGTGCATGCGGGGACCGGTTTTTTTTTATAATATTGGTACAACCATAAGGCGGCTCGCACACCGGAGCAATAAGCAATACGCAATATGTAACATGCAACATATTTTGTTGTGCTGCGCATACCAAAGCAATAAAAATGTCTGACATTATGCAAACAATCTGAACGAAACTTTCCAAATTATGGGCGATAAGTTACTTTTCAACCAACACGTCGTGTTGCTAGCGATATGTGTTGCTCTACAAAGGCGATAGCGATATCGTATTGCGTCGGTGTGCGAGATCAACAGAAATTAAATGGAAACATTGGCGATAATATTGCGAATTGCATGTTGATAGTTGCTAGTTGCTTATTGCTCCGATGTGCGAGCCGCCTAAGACGCCCATCTGTCAGGTTTTAGTGTCATCCGATCAATAGTGTCTGCCTACACGTCGCAAACGGCCAAAAATGTGGGCCAACAATTTTTGGATTTTGCATGATGATAAAGCGCCATCGCACCGAGCGTCGAATTGTACTGGATTAGCTGACCAAACATCAAGTAAATACCATCGAGCAAGCACCATATTCACATGATATGGCCCCATGCCAATTTTTGTTTTGGTTCTCAAGCTTAAGTTGCCAATTCGTGGAAAGAAATTTGCGTCGATCGAGGAGATCAAAGAGAACGCGACGAGGGAACTTGAAGCCATCCCTTCGTCGGACTACCTGGGATGCATGGAGGACTGGGTCAAGTGTTGACGCATGTGTGTTGTTTCAGATGGATCATATTTTGAAGGAGATAAAATAAGTTTAACTCTCTTTTGTTTTATTTTTAAATTCCCGGTACTTTCTGATGATATGGTAAGCTGCATGTGAAAGAACTTCCCATGTGTGATGTGTGATTGAAACTAATCACTAGTTGTCGATAGCGTCCAGTATTAACGGTTTCGACAGGCTTGAGTAGCTCATAGTAGGTCAAACCCTTATGATCCCACCAAACATGTTCATGGTTCCCCTGGACTTACTCAAAATATATTTGACGCTTAGGATTCTCGAAATAAATTCACATTTCAATGCCAATCACAATCAGAGAGAGAAATTGCTCCCTTTTGTATCTCACGAGCAGCATTTCACATTTGATTTTCCGGTTTTCCTGCTGTCTTCCGTTCAGTTAATGTGGATCCCATTTGGATCATTGCCATGACCTTCGAACGTATGGAGATGCTGCAGAAAGGCTGTTTAAGGTTGAAATATTTTGCTAGATGTCAAAACAGGGAAAAAATTGTTAATGATGCATTATTATGAGGATTAGGGTGACAGTTAGAGTCGATTGTTGACAAATTCCGGCTTCGTATTTATACACCTGGTACATGAAAAAAAGTCTGGCAACCCTGGTGAACGATGATCAATGCTTGCTCCCCACTATTTTATCTTCGTCTCCTCCTGATTCGGTCTATTAGTGTGATAAGCCCTAAGACCTTCGAACGTATGGAGATGCTGCAGAAAGGCTGTTTAAGGTTGAAATATTTTGCTAGATGTCAAAACAGGGCAATGTTGTTAATGATGCATTATTATGAGGATTAGGGTGACAGTTAGAGTCGATTGTTGACAAATTCCGGCTTCGTATTTATACACCTGGTACATGAAAAAAAGTCTGGCAACCCTGGTGAACGATGATCAATGCTTGCTCCCCACTATTTTATCTTCGTCTCCTCCTGATTCGGTCTATTAGTGTGATAAGCTACACTCTTTAGCGTGGCAATGAACAAACAAACCTCGGAGTTTTTGACGCATTTTTAACTAATAGACAGATCGTTTTACGATCGCGTTGGCGATGGCACGGACTGGCAGAGACCGGTGGTAGTTGTGCTAGGCTGGGCTAGCGCAGTATGTGTTTCCTTACGCTGAGCGAGGAGGCTAGCACTAATTAATAATCTTCCACGTTTCGTTTTCTGCATCTCCTTACAACCGGCAACCGTGGAGACTCGGAGGGAGAGGGGCCATAAAGCCGGATGCCGATCGATCACATGACCCCGAGTCTCTGTGTGATGTGTGGCCTTTCGTCATGAAAAATCAAACAGTTAATAGATGTCCCGATGATATATAGGAGTTTGCTGGTATCAACGACCGCCGGAGGCTAACAAGAATCGAAATTGTCAGCTTCTGTGGCGTTGGATGTGGACAAAAATTAAGGGAGGTCTGCTATTGCGAGATGCGCTGCGATATGATTTGCATTTGCTGATTGACCAGTGGAATCTGCTCAGTCATCGTTCTTTAAATTAATTTCTGGTGAATATTCGATGATGGCTTGAAAAGGAAGATTATGAATATTCTGATGAATCTCCGGATTGTAAATGCTCACAAACATCTCGAACGCCTTAGCACTTTTATTGAACAAAACGGGCTATAAACAGCAACAATGTCTGAAGAAATAATTGGGAAGCGTCAATTGCTGCAATCAAGATTGCTGCATTTTTACCCGAACCCTCAAACAGCACGCGATCGGTTTCTTTCGGATATTATTTACAATATACTTTAGATATATTAGTTGTATAAGTACGACATTACGGATCTATCAGGTGTGCGAGTTGAAATTGTCCGGTTGATGTTTAGTTGTTGCTAGCGATATTGAACACAGTGCATCCAAAAAGTTCCGGAAATATTTTTTGAAACAAAGAAAAAACGAGATACTCGTAAGATTAGATATCAGTTTTCTACATACAGGTCTTCTCTTTCCACACAAATTTTTGAACGTTCGTAGAGGTGTCGGATGGCGCGTTTAGACTGCTCAGCCGATATGGAGTTCGCGTCACGGGAACGCGTCAAGTTTCGTTGAATGTGTGGAACATCGTCAAAACGGTCCCCTTTCATAGCGTTCCTTAGCTTAGGAAACAAGAAAAAGTCTAGGGATGGGTGATGACAGTCACCTTTTGTTTGGCTAGAAACTACGCTACCAAATTCGCAGTGTGCGCGGGCGCATTGTCATGCAGCAAAAACCATTCTCCAGATCAGTACTGGTCGGGCCGCACGCGCCGTATCCGTGCCAATAATCGGACACTTTTGTAGAAGACCGCATTCACTGTTTGCCCTGGAGGCGGCTCTCTGCTCCATAATTGAAATCTCGACGCGACAAAAAATCACTGCGTTACTCTTATCAGCCAAAACTAGCTACTGAATCGAGATAGCGGTTCACGGTAAAAACGGTAGCTGGCCAGAAGTTGGCGGAAAGTAGTTCGCGCGTTGGAGCAGAGATAGCTCCACTTCCCAATTTCAGCGTGCGGTAGTCCCTTCGGCTTGACATATAAATTCTGTCAAATATATACCGGGAATTTGTAATTTGAAATTTCCCGCTAAATATTTTTTTATGTTTTCTAGATTGGTTCTACTGTCAGTGGTCTTAGTGTCTATTTTGAGCGCGATCTGTCATTTAGATTGTTTAAAACCCAGCGCGTTGGATGCATAGGAATGTGGGACTGAAATCATAACAGGCGAATTTAGTCATTTGACACTTTGGTGTGATGGAGAAAAATTATTAGCGTCACCGGAGCCAAAATACAATAGATACCAATTTTATTGTACACACTGGCATTCAAATATTATTTGTATTGTTGTTGCCTTGTTGTATGCATTGTTTTGTTATTTTTTAGTGCTACGAAAATGCGTATTTGGGATTTGGGGTATTTAAGTATAAACGCCACCGGAGCGCAATTTTCATTATGAATTGGTTTTTCGTAATTAAATTTATTCTGATGTCAACGTAATGGGGCGTAGTCCCCACCAATCGAAGATAAGGAACGTAGGCGACGTAGGCGTAGGCGTAGCAAAAAAAATGTTTGAACATAAGTTCATCTGATGAACTAAAAAAAGCCTAATTTTTGTGACGTGGCAATGCTTCAAAATACCTGTTTTCCAAATGCTTGTTTCTCATAAATTACAAAATAAAACCTAGATCTACCCACTGGTCTTCGAACAAGTATTTACCTATACTTTCAATGGCATATAGACATTGAAGTTTGGTGAACAAAGTGCAGATATCTCAGTATCAATATCAGAAACATGAAAATAGTGCAAATTTTAGATATTTCAAACAAACAGCTATTTCATGCCAAACCGATATAGTGGTTCTCAGACTTCCATGAAAAGTGGTATTTTTGTTGTTTATTACAAAATAATAGATCCGTTTTTTTTTTATTTTTCCGTGACCATTTCCATTTTAGGGTCCGAAAAATCATTTTTTTCAACTTTTTCCCAAAAATGACTTTTTTCAAAAAATCATAACTTTTGAATCACTGAACCGATTTAGAGGATCGACATACCAAATTGAAGCCAATGAGCCTTTTGTTAATAAATATTGAACTTGAAAAACAATGGATTTTGATTTCGTAATAATTGATCGTAGTTGTTTTTTGTTGTTTTCATGGTTTTGGACTTGAAAGCTGTGGAGTTTTCACATAACATATCTCGATATCAGAGATGCTATTTTTTCGTTTTTGAGAAATGATTTTTCAAAGTTAACCGGTGGTCCAAAAAATCATTTTTTCCCTTTTATTCAAAAATGACTTTTTGCAAAAAATCATAACATTTGAACTATTGTACCGGTACATTAAATTCAAGCCAATAATCCAATAAGCTAACCTTCTTTGAAAAAATATCACAAGTGTGGGAAGACTAGATTCTAGTCACATAAGAATATTGAACGAAGACTTCAAACATTTAAATTTGAAAAATCGTATCTCTAAAATGAAAAAATAGCATCTCTGATATCGAGATATGTTATGTAAAAAATCCTCAGCTTTCCAGGAAAAAATATTTAAAAATATATAGCGCCCTCTATCTTTAACCGAGAAAACTATGAAAAATTAACTCAATCAATGATTAAAAAAATGAAAATCCAAATTTTTCGCAAGTTATTTTTTTAAAGATAACTGCAATCAATACTAGATAGAATAAAAGAGAGATAGAATTAAAAAAAAATTAAGTTCTCCTGAAAAAAATGTGTTTTTATTCATCGAAATAACTCCTCAATTTCATTTGCACACCTGGTGCAGTCAATTAAAGCTGAAGCTAAATCTAGAAAAAAAAACGTGAAAATTCTTCACCAGTGACATTACTACTCAACCGAACACATAATTTCACAAAAACTACTGCTTTTTTTTATTCAAGATCCAATACATTGTTTCGGTTATTTCATCTTGATCAATAACTCGTCGGCCAATGTCAATAAGAAAATGTCAGTGCTCCAATCTACTGACGGAAACAGCAACAACGAGCGGCGGTTTACCATTGCAATCGTCCGTTCCAATCTCATATATTCGCGAATTTTGCATTCAATCAAAGAATATTGAGTCTTGAGTAGCAGCAGCATGGATGTTTTGAGAGAAAAAAAAATAAGACAACACAAATTAAGCAGTTGCTGGCTTTGGTTCCAATCTAGCACCTTTAACCCTTGCTGAATTGATTCGCTCATAAATAGGGGGTTCTTATCCCAATAAACATGAAATTTCTGTATCTGTGAAAAACTGTAAAAAATAGATAGGATACTTGAATCGGAGTTGGTTCCGCATCATGGAATTTTCGTGCCATATCCGTTCTTTCGGTCACATGCGTACATGGGCCATTCACCCGATGCACTTGAACTTGATTCATTGTCCGACATGTGCACAACAGTCTAGATCTGAACCATAGTCACGGCACTTGGCCGATGTTCTGTTGCCTCCGAAAGTGGCACAAAGCGGTCATAATAACAACAAAAATCACACAACTAAAAGTGTACAGAAGAAATAAATAAACCAGCGAATCCGAAAACGCGCGCCGCGCGTGTTAATGTCAGCCGGCCGCCGCTGGTGATGTGAGGCGCATTTCAATAAGTCACCTCGTCTTGAACCACCCCAAATCATGCCACCGAAAACATGCCGGGTCCCGGGTCCTTTGTGGGCTTTTGTTTTGTTCAGTTTTGGCAGAACGGTTCGTATTGTTCTTGCAAACTTGGTCACACAAGTCCCGAGGATCGAAGCGCGGCGATTTAAACCTTCCGCACTTATTTTTTTCTTCTGTGTTGTCACCCAAGTGAGCGAGAGTGTGGATTTTTGTTTTTACAATCATCACTTGAGTTATTTTACGACCCTGGCGAATGCAGGCGCGCGTCTTCTTCCACCGGGATTCTCGGATTCGGTTCGAACCGCCGTGCTTATGGTCCCGAATTTTGTACGGAGGGTGCGATTAAAATTGTTTTCCATTGGAACGTTATATGGGGGTTAAGATCCCCAACCAACGATAAGCTGAATTACAATAAAGTTTTTGGGCTTGGAGCGTCGGCGTCAGTTTGTTTGACGATTTATGGCACTCGGAATACCAAAGCTAAATTTCCGAGTTCCCAGTTCAAGCTGAAATGGGGCTGTCGACAGAAAATAGAATGTGATATTGTTGTTGGCCAATGAAATAATCCATCGTTTAACACGGTATCAATATTAGATAAGCATATGACAGATAATTTTTCCTTAAATCACCTCAAGGTAGCCGGTTTGTTTAATTGTGTTATTAGGAATTTGTTTTTTTTCTGGTGTTGTCGTTACGGGAAGACGACTGAAACGTGCCTGGATGACACAAATAAAATGCAAATTCAATACATCACAAGAATATTAATTGGCATTTTCGGTGGCTAAGAATGCAGTTGTTGTTGTTTACATGTGTTTGCGTGCTTCTTTCGTAGAAATATAACAAATTTGCAACAATAGTAAATTCTTCGCCTTCGTGACACGATATGACTGAAAATAACCTGCGAAATCGACGGAAATTCAACGATGAAAAGTGCAGGCTGTAAGAGTTGAACTAAGAGCGAACTCGAAAAAAGATGCCTTTCGTTTTATTATCTCCCTGGCCAAAAGACCAACTTTCTCTTTTTCTGGGGATTTTAAGGTATTAAGAGAAAGAAACAGAAAGAATATTATTATATGTACATAATTGAAGCCATCGCCGTAATTGCCGTAATCAGCCGGGTATATTTGGATCCGTTTCTCCATCTTTCGCCGAGGATTTTATCCATAAATTTGCAAAACATTTCGACATTTCTGCGCATTTTTTTTTGCTTCTCCCAGGCTGCTGCTGCGAATGTAATTGACGTCAATCTTCCCCGTGATGTTATTACGACGAAGCCTTCCGAAGAGAGTAGTGTGAGAAAGGAAGGACGACGGAGGAGACGACGACGACGACGTCTCTTGACTGGATGATCCGTGGACCGACACACATTTTATTATCGCTCGTAAAACCAAACGCAACGATAACTCATCTTCCGAATTTCATATGAGAGGAAAATTTTGACTTTCGTAAGTTAATGGAATGAACGGTGCGAAAAGGAATAAGATTAATTGTTCGGCCGCAAGGCGAGAGATAACCGATTATCCAAAATACACTGGATATGTATAGAATATTGGATTTGATTGTTCATTATCTGGAAAAACTTCTCTTAGTAACAAGTAAATCTCAATTACTTATCATCTAACATTCACAGAGTCGAATTTCACTTTAATATAAAACTTATTTGCTATATAATTTAGAATACATTAATAATCAAATCAATAGACCAATTTCATCCCAATTCGTCTTAGGAGTTGACGGCACCATCTCAGATAGCAGTCAAACGTTGTGGGTTTAAAGACATGGGTCATTTAAGCAACTTTGCAAAAACTTCAAGAAAATTAGACTACTTTTTGAAAAAGGCCAAAAATTTATTCTTATTTTTTTTCTGACGTAGGACTATGTCATTCATTAGGGGGGCCAAATCAGAAAACAGGTCACGTTTTTTATGAAATAAAGTTACCGTTAATAACTATTTTTGCTGCGGACGTATTTTGACGATTTGCGTACCAATCGAATCGGAAATTTTCTAAGATTTGTTTTATATGCGATACATTACAATTCCATAGTCTGTATACGGTTTGAATTGATAGAAATTGGAATATTTCTATCGGTTTGAATTGATAGAATATGTGGGGAAGGAATTTCCCCACATATTTGTGTGTTCTATCCATTTGTGTGTTTTCCTAAAAAAAATAGTTGTCAACAACGAGCAAACTATGCAGCCGATAGAATACAAGCAAACGAAGGGGGATAGCGAAAAGAGAATATAAAAACTGTAAACTCTACCTTTGCATAGTAAGTAAGCTGTCGCTAGTGTATGAGTATTGCATATCCTCTGAGGAATTTTCTCAGAAACTTTCTGTTCCCGAAACAACAAACGTCACTTATTCTGCTCGTTTTGTGTTTTGTGTTTCCCTTCGAGCTGTGAATACATGTACATGTGAATAGTACACCTTCGATATTTTTAGTTGCCATTCGTATTTGCTCTCGTACACATCGGCTCTGTTCTGATGCAACAAGCTCCTAGCTTTGTTGACGGTTGTGACCGAAAATTGAGAAACGATTTTTGAGAAACGATCATTTTCGCGATGTTTCATTTCTATCGCTGCAACTGCACGGAAGATACCTCTCGTTAAATACTCAGTGCAATGCGTGCATTGATATAAAGAAACAAATTGCGACATATGACTAATTGTGTCGCCTAGTTGCAAAACCGGCCAACTCCACAAGTTTGAGAAACTCGTTTTTTTCGGTTTTTTAGACCACTTATTGGTAATGAGAAACAGCACCAATATCGATAAATTCCCTATAAAACACGCGTTTGAAAATCATGATGTGCTGCAAAACAGGTAGCATGATGCAATAGAAAATCGTCTTTCCTGTAAAATTTTTATTTTTGTAGTTGGCCGGTTTTGCAACTAGGCGACACAATTAGCGTATTGTTCTCGCAAAGGCAAGAAAGAATCGTTGCTTCTCGAAATGATTCTACAAAACCAAGCAAGCCATTAAACCTTTTCAGGGTCCCCGATACTTTTTACTAAAGAGTTATTTATGAAATTTCGACGCATTCGCAAATAATAGCCGAAATGATAAATCAACAAATTAAAAAAAATAAATAAAAATCATTGCGTAGTCCTACGTCCTAAGCGGTCGTGTCTCGGATACGACTTCCGAATTTTTTACAAAAAATTATAACTTGCAAACTACAATACCTACGAATTTCTGGTCAAAAGATGAAATGTAAAAAATTCTTTAGATTTTCTTAAAAAAATACCGACTTTTTTTTAAATTACACTGAAATTAAATTGAAACTCATTTTTATCACAAAAAGCTTTTTTAAAATTCTCAAAAAAATAAAAAATATGAATAGCATCCATGAGCAAGAATTATAGGTGGAGGAAGAGTGTGTTTTACTGGGTATCGAATTCTCTATGGAGTACTCGAGTACGGGTTGTTCTAACAGAGGTAGTTCCCCTACCTATTCGTTCGAAGTTCGAGTTCGAAGAAAATGTTCTGCAAAAAAACCTATGTTTCTATACAAGGGACATGGCAAACGCGAGAATTTACACTAAAAAATATTACGAGTAAAACATTATTTTTTAGGAGTCACCATACAAAAATGGCAAATATTCCAGAAACTGTAAAAGATTGAAAGTTGACTTCGACGAAAGGTCATATTTCTTGACTTTGAACAAAATTTGGACTAGTAGTAATTTCTTCAAAGAAAACATGAAAAAGTTGTTAGAAAAAAAAATCCCTGTAAAAGTGCCCATTTTTCAATGCATGGGTAATTTGTTGGAAATTGTAAAGACTATTCATATATTTTTTTTAGAAGTTTAAAAAAATACGTGTTTGAAAAACAAATAATTTCAATTTTTCCAGATATTTTTTTCAATCTTTTTTTTCAATTTTGGAACGAAAGAAGCATGCAGAATTTTGGAATAGGTTCTATCGATTGGACAGCTTCTATTGAGCTGAGTCTATTTGAATACATAAATTAGTGATCAAACGACAGGGATTCAGTTTTCTCCAAGGCGTGATAGATTGCAGTCATCTCCGCAACATACACCGAATAGGGATTTCTCGATCTATAAAAGACACTGCTGTTTTCATAAGATATGCCAAAACCAGTGGAATCATTAATGTATGATCCATCAATAAAAAATATTCTATCAGAACTCACTTCGCAAATTTTGACGATAAGATCCGTGGGATAACCACAAAACGTATATTTTCTGGAATATCACGTATCTCTTGATGCTTGGATAAATCGAAGTTTACAGCAGAATGACAGAAGTACGAGAAACATTCTTTGTTTATGTTGCAAGGGGAAGGTTGCAAGTTCTTCAAAATTATCAATTATAGCGAATGAGATATCCGTATGATTGTTTTGCAAATCGAAGAGGTAGGGGAACTACTTCTGCTAGAACAACCCGTACTCAAGTACTCCATAGAGAATTCGATACTCAGTAAAACACAATAGTTTCTCTGACAGAAAATTATACAAATAGTTATTCATAGTTGGCGTGAGACCACAATTATTATGAAATTTATCTGATAATACATCAATAGAAACAGAATAAAAGGCCCGCATTAATATCAAGGAAGGTCGAAGCCATTTGTTCTTTACGAGCAAATGCCGTTTGAAATTCAGACGAAAGCAATGCTAAACAATGATTCGTTCCTTCGCTTCTTCTGAACCCAAACTGCGTATCTAAAAGCAAATTGTCCGTTTGTCTGAACGAGGAGAAAGAATCATTTTCTCCAGCAATTCCCGAATGCAAGATAGCATTGCGATTGGCCTACATGCATTGTGGTCGCAGGCTGGCTTGTTGGGTTTTCGTGTGGCTATAACTCTAACTTGTCTCCAGTCGGGCGGAACAATGTTTAGCTCTTGAAACTCGTTGAACAAATTCAGCATACGTCTTTTGGCAGAATAGGGCAGATTCTTCAATGTATTTCGGTATTTCAATAACCTAATGGAGAAGGCTCGGATTTCGCATCCGAAGATTGCAGGTTCGAGTCCTGTCACGGTCGCCGTGTAATAGGTGGACTTTTTCTTTCGACTATTAAAACTCGGATCACGTGCAACTCAAGCTTTCTATATCTACCATCTCTGAAATGCATCTCGCGCTGTATGAATTTTCTTTTAAATACTAGCCTTAAAGTCTTTATAGCTTAATTAAGGATTTATTAGCTTAAGGATTTTATAGCTTAATAATTAGGATTATAAACACTCCGCTAGTTGTGGCTTAAACATTGAACAACGAAAGTGAAGAGAGAGAGAGAGAAAGAGAGAGAGAGAGAGAGAGAAAGAGAGAGAGAGAGAGAGAAAGAGAGAGAGAGAGAAAGAGAGAGAGAGAGAGAGAAAGAGAGAGAGATAGAGAAAGAGAGAGAGAGAGAATGAGAGAGAAATAAAGAGAGAGAGAGAGAAAGAGAGAGAAATAAAGAGAGAAAGAGAGAAAGAGAGAGAAAGAGAGAAATAAAGAGAGAGAGAGAGAGAGAAAAAAAAGAGAGAGAGAGAAAGAGAGAGAGAGAGAGAGAGAGAGAGAGAAAGAGAGAGAGAGAGAAAGAGAGAGAGAGAGTGAGAGAGAGAGAGAAAGAGTGAGAGAAAGAGAGAGAGAGAGAGAGAGAGAGTGAGAGAAAGAGAGAGAGAGTGACAAAAACAATGTCCACTTAAAAATACAACATCTGGTGACGAGCATCAGATCAGCCTTCATGGTTGCTGAACGCGAGCATAAGGAGCTGCAGATGAGAGCTGAGGGTGCTAAAAAGGCTCTGCTCGAGGCGAAGGAGAAACCCGTCGAGTTACTTGAGACGCCGAAGGGTCCTCTGAACACACGATCGGACAAGAGAAGGAGGGACACCCCAGGAGAAGAAGAAGAGCTGAAAAAGGCCAAGAACGATCTGAGTAACGCGAAAGGAGGTCAAAGCAGTGAATGGCGTACTGTCGATAACCAGGCAGAAAAACGCAAAAAACAGAAGGAGAAGAAGAAAAAAGTTGAGCAGGAAAAGAAGAAACTCGGACCTCGAGTGGAGCGAATCAAGGGCGATGCTTTGATCGTTGAAGTGTCAGCAGGAGTATCGTACGCAGCTATCCTTCGGAAAGTGAGAGGCGATCCGGAGTTGGAGACACTGGGCGAGAACGTCGTGAAAACTAGGCGCACGCAGAAAGGCGAGATGCTCTTCGAGCTTAAGAAAGATCCAGCGGTTAAGAGCTCTGCTTTCAAACAACTCATTTAGAAGTCATTAGGGGAGGAGGCGAAGGTGAGTGCTCTCTCTCAGGAATCAATCATCGAGTGCCGGTATCTGGACGAGATCACGACTGTTGAGGAATTGAGAACTGCGTTACAGTCACAATGTGACCTTGGCGATGTGCCGATGACAATCCGGCTGAGAAAGGCGTACGGTGGGACACAAACGGCCTCGATACGGCTTTCGAAACAAGCTGCGAATAAACTGGTGGAGAAGGGTAAAATAAAAGTGGGGTGGTCCGTGTGCCCGATGAAAGCTACCCCTCGTATGGCCAAGCAAATGGAGAGATGTTTTCAATGCATGGGCTTCGGTCACCAGGCGAAAAACTGCGGTGGACCTGACAGATCGAAATTGTGCAGGAAGTGCGGGACGGAAGGCCACGTTGCTAGAGACTGCACAAAGCAACCGAGGTGCATGTTGTGCAATGAGGAGGACGGAAACGACCACGTCACAGGTAGCTTCAAATGTCCGGCGTACAAAAAGGCGATTGCGGGTTCGCAGTAATGGAGGTTACCCAGCTCAAGCTCAATCATTGCGACATAGCACAGCAATTGTTGTGGCAGTCAACAATTGAAATCGGGGGTCTTCGTAGCCACATTGGTTGCGCGTTCGCTTATTAAGCGATCGATCGTGAGTTCAAACTCAGGACCCTCAATTGACCATCTTTGTGTTGTTATAGAATAACTACGTCCACACAAACATCATCAGCGATGGAGATTGATCCACGGTGGAACAAAGATCGATTCATCCATACAACTGCTCTGTTCTGCAAGAAACATCGGGCTGCTGTTCTATAAATAACCCAACAATGATCAATATCAACTGTCTCCGCTGGCCGGTCTGCTGAACAATGGAAGAACAGAAAGAATACCCTTACGCCGAAATGGCTACTACTGTGTAATTTACCATAATGTAATGGAACAGAAAAACTTAACGCCTAAATGGCTACTACTAACTATTGTGTAATTTACAGTTTATAGAAACATAAACATATGTACATGTACACGATTAAAACCCGGCTCTGTTACAGCTAAAATGCTAATGAGCCTAATAAATAAATAAATGGGATAAAAAAAAACAATTGAAACCAAATGCGACGTTGCAATGATCGCAGAACCGTACCGAGTTCCTCGCGATAACGGAAACTGGGTGGTGGATAAAGCAGGGATGGCTGCAATACTAGTGATGGGAAGGTACCCCATCCAAGAAGTGGTGGAAATCTCACAGGAAGGTTTCGTGATCGTCAAAATCAACGGAATCTTCATGTGTAGTTGCTATGCACCCCCAAGATGGTCAGCGGAGCAGTTTCACGAGATGTTGGACGTACTCACGGATAAGGTCAGCGGCCGCAAACCAGTTGTTAGATTCCAGAACATTCATATTAATATGTAGTCAATCTGAACTTGGATCGTTGTTCAGTTATCATGACGATCCAGCACTTGTTATTTAATTTTCATTTTCATTCCTTGAACACCGTTTGCTGTGAAATGACGTGGATTTGTTAGCGTTTAAATAAATTATGAATTAGTGTTTAATAAATCGAAGAATTTTGTTAACCTTGGAATTGGCGTCGTGTACTGTTCAAATTGAAGCCCAAAATTACGCCCGTAGACCATCCCGTATACAACACCAGTCATCATCGGAGGAGACTTCAATGCCTGGGCTGAGGAGTGGGGAAGCAGATGTACCAACGCCAGGGGGTACAGCCTACTAGAAGCCTTCGCAAAACTAGACGTCACACTTCTGAACGAAGGCACTAGCAGCACCTTTCGAAGGGACGGCCGTGAATCCATCATCGATGTAACTTTCTGCAGTCCATCACTGGCGACAAACACGAAGTGGAGAGTGTCGGAGGGATACACACACAGCGACCACCAGGCAATCCTGTATAGTGTCGGCCAACGGAATCCCGCAGTGGCACGGAATACAAGAACCTTTGAGCGGAAGTGGAGGACAAAGGTTTTTGACAAGGAGCTTTTCGTCGAAGCACTACGCATAGACAGCAGAACTCCTAATCTGAGCGCCGACGGGCTGACAGGAACATTGGTGAGGGCATGCGATACAGCGATGCCGAGAAGACTGAACCCGACGAATGAACGACGTCCAGCCTACTGGTGGAACGAGACACTCAGTATCCTCCGCGCTAACTGTCTACGAGCCAGAAGAAGAGTCCAGAGGGCACGAACCGATGTAGAGAGAGAGGAGCACCGCGCGTCTTTCCGAGCGACCAGAGCCTCCTTGAAACGAGAGATACGTAGGAGCAAATCAAACTGCTATAGGGAGCTGTGTCGAGACGTCGACGCAAATCCTTGGGGTGAAGCATATCGAATCGTGATGGCGAAATTCCGTAGTTCAACGACTCCCATGGAATTATGTCTGGAAAAACTCGAGGTCATTGTGAATGGACTCTTTCCGCAGCACGACCCACCGACGTGGCCACCAACACTGTACGGTGAGGACGAAGCAGAGAACGCACAAGTCACCAACGAAGAACTCATCGCGGTGGCAAAAGGTCTAAAGTTGAAAAAAGCACCCGGCCCCGACGGAATCCCCAATGTGGCCCTGAAATCGGCGATCCTTGCTTTCCCCGACATGTTCAGGGTGGTGCTGCAGAAATGCCTGGATGACGGTCTCTTCCCTGCGAAATGGAAGATACAAAAGTTGGTGCTGCTCCCGAAACCAGGAAAGCCACCTGGAGATCCAGCGTCGTATAGGCCTATTTGTTTGTTGGATACTTTGGGGAAGCTCTTGGAGAGGGTTATTCTCAACAGACTGGTGAAATACACGGAGGATGACAACGGATTGTCGAAAATGCAGTTCGGGTTCCGGAAAGGAAAGTCGACAGTGGACGCTATTCGGACAGTTATCGAGAAAGCTCAGGTCTCGCTTAAACAAAAACGAAGAGGCGACCGTTACTGCGCTGTGATTTTGATTGACGTGAAGAACGCCTTCAATAGTGCCAGCTGGGAGGCCATCGCCGAGGCGCTACACAGATTGAAGGTCCCTGGCTACCTGTACAGGATACTGAGGAGTTATTTCCAGAATCGGATCCTGGTATACAACACAGACAGGGGACAGATACTGAAGAATATCTCGGCGGGAGTTCCACAAGGTTCCATCCTAGGTCCTACGCTTTGGAACACGATGTACGACGGTGTTCTAAGGCTGAAGCTACCCAGAGGTGTGGAGATCGTGGGCTTCGCGGACGACATCGTAACAACGGTAATCGGCGAGACGCTTCAGAAGGTGGAAATGTTGGCGACTGAGGCTGTAGACATGATCGGCAGTTGGATGGACAACGTAAAGCTCCAGATGGCACATCACAAAACCGAGGTGCTGTTAGTGAGCAATCGTAAGGCAATGCTGCGGGCAGAGGTATCGGTCGGAGGACATACCATCGTTTCGAAGCGGGCGGTGAAGTACCTCGGAGTCATGATCGACGACCGGCTGAACTTCAATCAGCACGTCGACTATGCATGTGGGAAGGCGTCAAAGGCCATCAACGTGGTGGCGAGGATCATGCCAAATAGCTTTGGCCCAAGCAGCAGCAAAAGGCGTCTCTTGGCAAGTGTATCTTCGTCGATACGTAGGTATGGTGGCCCTGCCTGGTTGGCGGCTCTGGAAAACCACCGAAATCGGAGGAAGCTGAACAGCACATTCCGACTCATGGCCATGCGAGTCGTATGTGCTTATAGGACCATTTCGACAGAAGCTGTGTGTGTAATCGCCGGAATGATTCCCATCTGCATCACTCTGGCGGAAGATAGCGAGTGCTACAAGCGACGGGAAAGCAGAGGTATCCGGAAACTGATGAGAGCGGAGTCGTTGGACAAATGGCAGTATGAATGGGATACGGCAGAAAATGGTAGATGGACGTACAGGCTGATACCGGTACTTTCGACCTGGTTGAACAGGAAACATGGTGAAGTTAACTTCTACTTGACGCAGTTTCTGTCTGGACATGGCTGTTTCAGGCAATATCTACACCGGTTCGGGCACGCAGTTTCACCCCTCTGTCCGGAGTGTGGAGATATGGAGGAAACACCGGAGCACGTCGTTTTTGTCTGTCCCAAGTTCACCGAAAGGCGCGAGGGGCTGCCTGCACTTCATGTCGGGAATACTGTGGAGGAGATGTGTCGCGACGAGATGATCTGGAATGCCGTGAGCAGTGCAATTACACAAATCATGTCGGAGCTGCAGCGAAGGTGGAGGGCTGACCAAAGTGCTGACAACGCCCGACGGTGAATTGTGAACAACGGCGACGGCTGTTGCAAGAGATGGTACCTCACGAGAGTAGCTGTGACGGGTTGGAGGGGGTCTGATGGGGAAAATGTGTTGCAGTCTAGAACGCTGCAGATAAAGAGCGGGGATATTCCAAGGCGACTCTTTCAGCCCGCTTTGGTTTTGTCTGGCACTGAACCCCCTCAGTAGGACGCTCAATAGAAACGGTCATGGCTATAAAATAAGGTATGGCGACGGCGCCCACGAAAAAGTGACCCATACCTTCTACATGGATGATCTCAAGGTCTACGCTGATTCACGTCAGCGTCTAGGTGTAGCTATCCGGGTTGTCGAAGACATAAGCAGGGACATCTGCATGGAGTTCGGCCTCGACAAGTGCCGCTGTGTCCATCTGCTGAAAGGGCAGCTTACCGAATCCGGAGGTTACGAGGTCTATGACGGCGAGTTTATAAGAGACATGGTTCGTGGCGAATCCTATAAATATCTTGGATTCCGACAGCTCACCGGGATTCGCCACTCCGACATCAAGACGGAGCTGCGAGACAAGTTCTTGAGTCGAGTGAACTGTGTCCTGAGGACTTTCCTTAACGCGGGGAACAAGGTACGCGCGATCAACACATTCGCGGTTCCCCTGCTGACCTTCAGTTTTGATGTAGTCAAATGGAGCAAAACTGACCTAGAGGACCTTGAGAGGAGGATGAGGAAAGCATTTAAAGAGGCCGGAATGCACCATCCTCAATCGGCACTGGAGAGAGTTTCACTGCCACGCAAAGAAGGGGACTTGGAATAGTCGACATATCTGTACTGAGTGTTGCCCAGGTACGACAACTGCGCGAGTACTTCGCAGAACGCGCCAACCAAAACGCGCTATACCGGGCTGTCTGCGCCGCCGACAGAGGATACAGCGCTCTGCACTTGGCGCAAGCGGAGTACCAACTCAATTGCAATCTGCAGACAGTGGAGGAGAAGATTGCAGCTTGGAAGCAGAAGGCAGTGCATGGTGCCCACCCCCATCAACTGGACCGGCCACACGTCGACAAGGCCGCATCTAATCTGTGGCTAACGCGTGGTGAACTCTCTTCAGTAGTAGAAGCCGACATGATAGCCATCCAGGACAGGATAATGCCGACGAGAAACTGCAGTCGGTACGTCTGGCATCAAGACGTTGATGACATTTGCCGGATGTGCCATCAACCAGGTGAAAACATAGAGCACATTATGGGAGGCTGTCCCGTTTTGCCTACACCGAGCGCCACAACAACGTGGCCCGTATTGTTCGTCGACAACTGGCGCTCCAATGTGCTCTACTGGAAGACAACGTACCAAACTACCGGTACCTGCCTGCACCTGTCCTGGAAAATGACCGTTTCAAGCTGTACTGGGATCGCACTGTTCTGACCGACCTCTCGATCCACCACAACCGCCCAGATATAATGGGTTACGACAAGAGCGACCGCAAAGTCACCATCATCGATGTCGCTATTCCACTGAACCAGAATCTGGAGGAGACCCACGGTCGCAAAATCTGCAAGTACCGACCATTGGCCGTGGAGCTCAAGGAACTGTGGGGGCTAAGGGAGGTCCCAAGAATTGTTCCAGTCGTTCTCTCTGGAACTGGAATTGTCCCGAAGATACTTCTGGAAGCGCTAAAGGTGTTGAATATGGAGAAGGAATTGGCCGGCATCCAAAAGTCGGTCATCCTTAGCACCTGCGCGATTGTCCGACAATTCCTCGGTCAGGACTAAAACAGCACGAGCATGCAGATACGTGCATTCCGCAAAGCCTAGTCCCCCTTTGGCATTCAGAAGCCCGGGGGCAGGTGAAAATTCTGGCTAGGTTCGCCTAGTTAAGAAGTGCGATAAGTCTGCCAAAAAAAAAAAAGAGTGAGAGAGTGAGAGAGTGAGAGAGAGAGAGTGAGAGAGAGAGAGTGAGAGAGAGAGTGAGAAAGTGAGAGAGTGAGAGAGTGAGAGAGTGAGAGAGAAAAGAGAGAGAGAGAGAGAAAGAGAGAGAGAGAGAAAAAAAGAGAGAAAAAGAGAGAAAGAGAAAAGAGAGAGAGAGTGAGAGAAAGAGAGAGAGTGAGAGAAAGAGAGAGAGTGAGAGAAAGAGAGAGTGAGATAAAGAGAGAGAGTGAGAGTGAGAGAAAGAGAGAGAGTGAGAGAAAGAGAGAGAGTGAGAGAAAGAGAGAGAGAGTGAGAGAAAGAGAGAGAGAGTGAGAGAAAGAGAGAGAGTGAGAGAGTGAGGGAGAGTGAGAGAAAGAGAGAGAGTGAGAGAAAGAGAGAGAGTGAGAGAAAGAGAGAGAGAGTGAGAGAAAGAGAGAGAGAGTGAGAGAGTGAGAGAGTGAGAGAGAGTGAGAGAGTGAGAGAGGAAGCGTGATTTCTTACTGGGCTTTGTATTCTTTTTATTCTTTTTTTCATTTATTTTTACAGACTCAGTTACATAAGTTTAAAGGAGCCGAATTCTTAGGCATAGTTTCCTTAAAATATGAGTGTCGTTGGAGAAAAAAAGGAGTGAACACGATAACAATTAAAAACTGACGAGTAATAAACAAGCGTTTCCGAAGTGAACATGTGGGCAGCTCCGAGTACCCGCATGAGCGTATCATTTTTCAACGCCAGGCGCGAAAGTAACACCAGAGATTTTTTGCCAAAATGAAATAAAATGAAAAAAGAACCAATGCAGGACAATCACTCTTGCCTTCCACTGCATCACTACCACCACCAACACCACCAGCACTTCAACAGTTCCTGTGCAGAACGAGACGCGCAGAAGGAACGGTACTCGGGAATTTATTTGTGCACGTGTTCAAGACATTAGCTACTGAATTTAGCATCCTGGCCCTTTTTGGACATGACCGGAGCGAAGAGCAAAATAAAACAACAAACGAAAGAAAAAAAATAACCGGCAGAGGAAATTAATGTTTTCACGACCGCCGTAAGTGATCGTCGTCATCCTCTCGGGTCCCCCTGTGTCAAGAGGTGCACCGCACAAGTGTGCCAAAATTTACATTTCCCAACATATATGCTAATAGTGCGGAGGGAATTGCGCTTGAAATGCGCCACCTCCATCCTTCCCACGGCCGTTTCGTGGATCCCGCAGAAGAAGTACATTATTATGGTTCGGTTGAAGCAGCATTCGAGGGCTCCACCCAGATTTTTCCTTTCAAGAAATCATTAAATTTTCATTAAAACAAGAACACAAATGAGTGGTGGCGATGGGTGGCTAAGGTAAAGGTAGGGGAAGCAAGATTTTGGTCAACATATGTCAGCAGAGGAATGCTTGGCCAAATGTTGTCGAATGTTCATGGCCTTCCCCCGACCGCGTGCGTGCGCGGTCCGAGGAATTATTTCGCTTCCTTGATTATGTCTCACTTCCTTCGGTGGATTGGGCCGCTGCCAAAAGGCAAAGCTTATGATTTTTTTATCGCTCGTCACTCGCCAAAGTAATCTTTTCGAAAAGATGACTGAAGCAAAAAGCAGAAGTCGAAATGGTAACCTGGAACTGGATCTGATATTTTCATTCTCGAGATGCCGGCGATCATTTGGATGGTTTGCAGTAAAAGGCGAAATCATAACAGATTGGCTAAAAGTAGCAGAAAGACGTTTCAGGTTTCTGGAATGATTGTTTAATTTTTTGTGGATATGAGATTTTTGCTGGGATGAATTGAGAGTTGTCCTCGAAATTGATAAATTAATTCTGAGGAACAAAATGCTGAAATAAGTATACATCTAAACTGTCAAGCAAATTTTTTTGAATCGTCCAGCAGCTCGTTTCTAAGAAAAGGCGGAATTTGCCTGGCATTCATCGGATATGGATAGTAGCTACGGCAGCAGCATACACTTTGGTTAGCATTGATAAACACCATTGGATTGATGTAAATGATGCTGTGTCGCTATCAAGTTCGCCAGCCTGTCTAACATGTTTGTGCCTTGCCTCTCCCTATTTGAAGAAGTGCGTGTTTCTCGATCCTAATTTGATTGCAAACAAATGTTGACGGCATTGGATGCTACATTCTACGAACGATGCGTTTGTTCCGCGTAATATGAGCAGAAATATCATAACCTCAAACTTATCACAACTCCCGCGGGCAGTGTGTTTTCCATGCCATAACCCAAACGCACACACCATTAGTATTCTCTTGTTGCCCATTAAATCGGACCGTTTCTAGAATGCAAATTAGAAATATACATTATGGGGGTGATGAGAATAGCACAACCCTCACGTGTGCGCCGCAATTTGCACGGACGCCTTACTGCGCCTTACTTCAAACCACCATTAACATACACTTAAAATTCAATATTTATAACTCGTACCAGCTAAAAGAAAATTGACCACCTTTCTTCTCCTTCTCCTGCAGACGCCGAGAAACCTATCGTGTTTAGTCCGGGTGCGGCACCCGGGCTCCTCCAAGACTTGGACAACTTCAGCGAGATTGATCTCCATTCTTCATCGGAACCATTGAGCTCAGTGCCAACCTCTACCGTCGAGTACAATCCGTTACAAGAACTCGAGGAAGCAGAAGTGAAGGGCACCGAGCCAAGTTCGTATCTGCAGCAGACTTCTGCGATCACAGCTCAATTCGCAGCACAGCTGCCCAACGTAGCCTCAACTGTATTCTCCACTTTTAGCCGTGTCATCAAAGGTACCTCTCCGCAGCCGACCTTTGATCAGCCGCCGGTAATTTCACTGATAGATCCAGCATCGGCTTCACAAACAGTTTACGATTATTCCGAGCCACCCGCTGCTCAAATACCAAGCTTTGCTGTGACCCAACAAGAACAAGGACCACCACCGCCACCGCCAACTTTCTTCAACCCGGTAGAAATCAGCAATTCGGGCGTAACACAGCCACCTCCGGTGGCACCGGCTGCTTCCAACAGCTACCGATTAGGGGGGAGTAAGAAGAAAACCTATGCTCATATCCCCGGCTTGAGCGCGGCTGGACCTTCACCAACAGTTGAAGCTCCCGTACAAAATCCGTGTGTGGCTCAGCTTCCATCAGCGCCCGAATCCCCGGTCACATATCATCCAAACCTTCAACAAATACAACCGCCAAAATCGAGCTTCTCGTTCTTAGAGAAGCTGCCCAATTTGTTGGAGAAACTCCCCGTACCGGCGGCATTTACGTCGGCCCAACAACAGCAACCAGACGTTGTTCCAACTCCAACAGATTATTTTAGCAGCCAGGCAGCTCCGCCTAGCGCGCCAGGGTTTGGCGAACAGCCGCCTCCGTCAATCGTTCAACCAGTGGTACCAGAAGCACCGGTTGCTCCGTTTCAACAACCAGCCAACCAGCAACACCCAGCCAATTTACCACCTCCACCAACGTTCTTCACCCCTGCTCAAATCCCAACCATTCCGAACCATCCTCAGACCCAACCGTCGAAGAACCCATACAGCTCAAGTCGGCTCAATAGAGGCTCAGTTGGCCTCTATAAGAACCCTCTTACCTCACCAGCTCCCATAGCAGCTCCGGTATTTCTTCAAGAACCACCCAAAGTCGCCACAAACTTTCCACAGCCTGTCGCTCACATCGAGCCCACTTCCCAACCTCCGGTCCAATTCTTTAACCCCACAATATCAACCCACCAAGTTAAACCACCTAAAACTCATTCTCCTACATCTCGGCACATTAGCGAATCGCCCTCGGCAGGAACCGATCAGGTCGGAACTGTCATCTCCCGACCGCAATCGTCACTAAGCGAATCCTTGGGCCGCAGTTCCAACCCATTCACCCCCTTCCAACAGGACACCCAATCCGAGACAAAAACGGTTATAGACAGCCGTTCTAAGTCGAGTGAAAACGTACTTTCACCGCCTCCCCGTCCGAATTCGAATCTAAGCGAACCGGCTATCTACAGCGAGATAACACCTTTAAGCGATCCGGGAAAGAGTATTGAAGCAAGCGTCGCGTCCACTCTCGCATCGAACAACTATCCTTCGTTCAATACATTGAACAGCACCCAGCAAGTAGTACAACCTTCGGTGGGCAGTCCCATTCCGGCTCCAACGGCGGATCCGTTGCCACCAACAGCCTCGAGTTTCTTCAACTCATCTGCAGCTCCACAGCAGCAGCCAGGGAGTTTACCCCCACCCCCAGTTACTGGTGGAATCAGTGGATGCAAACCGTATAATCTTCAAAAAACTCGACGAAGTGCTTATACCGTTCCACCAAGTCTTGATCAACCAACTGCAGCACCGTGTAATTTAGCATTCAACACACACCCGGAATTGGTGCAACCTCAGCAATACTTCAGTAGCCCTTTTGCCCAAACGCAACCCTTCTATCAGCCACTTGTTCAAACCATTGTGCCAACCGCTCCAGCGGTATTCTTTAATCCTCCAGCTGTTCCACAGCAATCTGTCCATCCACCGCTATCATCTACTACACCTATTCCATTCTTCAACCTAGCACCGAACCAACCACAACAAACCATCGTTGCTTCGTTCTTCAATTCTCCAGCACAGGATCGCAACGCTAATCCGGTCCCACAATCAGTCCAACCGCCACTATCATTCGCCTCTGTTCCGCCAAAATCGTTAACACCAATTTCCAACCCCCAACCTCGGCCGGATATCAACAGTAACCCAGCTAATCCCCTACCCAACAAGCAACAAGCTCGCCCATCGTCAGCGGTATCGAATTATTTCTTCACGGAACCTACGCGCCAGGAGGCACCCGCAGATGTTCTGAACGCCAACTTCGCCAATCTCCCGAATCCGATAGATTTTTTTAACACTACGTTACCGACCGTTCAACATCCCACAGCCAAAACGGGGCAATCTCAGTCACAGGTTCAGTTGTTCAACCTCTTCAGCGCACCGGCACCCGGAGAGGTCGAAGTGGTGGACGCGCCCGAACAGACAGAACTCTCCCAAGCGGATCAACAGCTGCCATCACAGTCATCCGAGCCGCAGCATCCAGCGAGTTCTGGGTTTGATCAGGAAGAGGGTACAAGCGAGGAAGCTTCCGCCAAAGAAGAAAACGAAGAACTACAAACGAATCAACTGAACGAAGAATCGCCGATCGGTGGGAATCAGACCAACGTGGTGAACGACAACCAACTGGACGATCAGTACGACGATCCGGTGGAGCAAGAGCGCATCGGGAACGCCCCGGAACCTATTTTTAGCAGCGATAATTTGTTCGAGTTCAAAAAGTCTCCCTTCGAGGACGATACCTTCTCCAAGGACGTTCTGGTTGACGCCAATAGCAGCAGCATGGCAGCGATGACGGCAACGGCTGCGGCCGCTACTGGGGGTGCTGCTTCGGCTGCGGTGGAGAGTTCGATGGCCTCGATCAACGAGACCACAAACATTGCCTATCGACCTGTCTACCGACACTGGTTCTATAGACGTGGAGCCGAAAGCAAAATAACCTGGTGTCCTTTTTCGATGAATGATTCTCTCGCGCTAGAAGATGCCCTGGCACTCGTGCAGGATGACGACAATACTCCGACGATCATCGCCGTGGATGGGGGTCGACACGATGTGTCGATCAAAGATCGCAAAATGTCAGCGGTCTATTGGCGACATGAACCCCAAGAAGTGCGCAGGTGTTCCTGGTTCTACAAGAATCTGGACTCCAAATTCATCCCGTACGAGGAAGAAGTAGCTGAACTGTTGGAAAGGGAATACAAGGAAGCAGCCACTTCTGGTGAGTGGCAACGCCGGGTGACGATTCCCAATGGGGAAACCGTAGTTTTCCACGGACCATCCGTGATCGTTCACTTCCTTCGGACACAAAACCCGGATGCGTGGGCCAGCTCGTCACCGGTTGCATCAACCACTAATCGACCACGGGTGGTCAAGCGGGGTGTTGACGAGTTCAATATTGACGATGGCGAACCGGATCGCGTCGATCACCTGCTCTTCATGGTGCACGGTATCGGCGAAGCGTGCGATCTCAAGTTCCGCAGCGTGGAGGAAGTGGTGGACGAATTCCGTAGCATTTCGGCTCAGCTAGTGCAGAGCCACTATCGCTCCTCGGTCGATCGTGGTGATGTTGGTCGGGTAGAAGTTTTGCCAATTTCCTGGCACAATGATCTCCACTCGGAGGAGTCCGGAATCGACAAAAAGCTGAAGGCGATCACGCTAGAATCGATACCGAAGCTCAGGAACTTCACCAACGACACCGTGCTCGATGTACTTTTTTACACGAGTCCTATGTTTTGTCAGAACATTATCGATGCCGTTGGGAATTCGCTGAATCGGTTGTATTTACTGTTTTGCGAGCGGAATCCTTCGTTCAAAGGCGGAGTTTCACTGGCGGGTCACTCGCTCGGTTCGTTGATTCTGTTCGATTTGCTGTGCCACCAGAAACCACAACCGATGGAGACGGAGAATTCGGTGAGTACCCTTTGTTCTCGCGCCATATATCTTGTCGTGCATTGTCGTCCATTGTTGGAGTTGGGTTTATGTCTATAGTATTTTTTTTTTTTGAGAAAGTTCATTTCGAACCAAGATCCATAGCAAAGAAGATTTGTCGTGTCATCACGTATCACCTTTGAATGCTTTGTTCAGTTTCGTTCACTGTTATCATTTAATTTACAGATGTACAAGATGTCCAAATTTTTCAAGAAACGCAAAAGACAAAAGGTGTACCTCGCTTTAATACAGTGCAATATTTCAGTGGTACAATCTCCTCTAACGTTTTCCCATTAATATTTTTCGCTAGGAAAATCCCGATGCCGACCGTATGTCTGTGTTGCGAAGCATCCACCCGAAGCATAGACCTCTGTCCCGGAAATGCTCGCAGCAAATCAATTACGAAGTCGGCCCTGCCGGTACCGGTCAACCGTACATCACCTATCCGCAGCTTGCTTTCCAGCCAAAGAAATTCTTTGCCCTTGGCTCACCAATTGGAATGTTCGTAACAGTTCGAGGCATCGATGCCCTTGGCTTGGACTTCAAGCTACCCACCTGTGATGGATTCTTCAATATCTTCCACCCATACGATCCGGTAGCCTACCGAGTGGAAGCTCTCGTCAATCAGGAACTCCGCAACGTACGCCCTGTGCTCATACCCCACCACAAGGGCCGCAAACGAATGCATCTGGAGCTGAAGGAAACCATGGTCCGCGTGGGAACCGATCTGAAGCAAAAAGTGTTGGACACATTCCGGAACACACTGGACGCCGTTTATGCGATGACTTCACTGAACAGACCTGATACGAAGGCCATCGAAAGCGAGGTGGATAAAGTGATCAAGGATCAGCTCAAGTTTGAAACGTCTTCTTCGGCGACGACTGTTTCCTCGGGAGATTTGGACACCGGTGACACGGACTTGCCGATGGGTCAGCTGAACCAATCGAGACGAATCGATTACGTGCTGCAGGAGGCACCACTGGAATTTTTCAACGAGTATCTGTTCGCGTTGACAAGCCATGTTTGCTATTGGTGAGTACCGAAAAAGACCTTCCACTGTTTCATCAATCACTTACCAATGTTATCACTGTTTTCCAGGGAATCGGAAGATACGATGCTCTTCCTGATGAAAGAAATCTACACCAGTATGGGAGTGCAAAGTGACAGTAAAATTCCGCAGCAATCGATGACGATTGAGAGACCAATCGCTAGCCCAACGCCCTCTTGCAATTCGCACTCAAATTATAACCTCTTTCCCCAGCATCATCAGCAGCAGCAGCCAGACGAAGGCAACCGATAATGGGCTACTATTGCGCTTCTAGTAAGATGTACCTTTTTTATTGACCAACCGCCTTTATTGTTAGGTTAAGTGTTTTGTTTATTGCATAATTTGTGGTAGCTATTGGGAGTGAAGAAGGATGTTTGTTTTCGAAAATGAGAATGACGATGTTTCTGTTTTTGAATTGTGACCAAGTGACCTGGTGGAGCATATTTCCGCCGTGCGTTTTACATATTATTCTTTATTTGCGACGATTCCGCGGCGAACCCATCGACGAAAAGTTTTACGAAATAATGTTATTTTGAAGCACTTTCAATTTACTTAACGAAATACGGATAAAGAGGAAAATATTTTATCGATGTTGCGAACACTAGAATTTGTGCGAAAAGATATAAACGAGATGAAGATTTCCTTTATTCAAATAAAATTACATACATTCGTGAAGGGGAAAATTTTGCTGTTCCGAAATTCCCGTCTATGGGGTGGGGTACAGGATCCTTCTATTTTTATCTGCGTACTCTGAAGCGAAGCGGGTACTTTAAAGCACACAGAAGAACCAGGAGAGAGGCGCGTGAGCTGGATTTAGACAGCAGAGTGAACGAAGACGAAGCAGACGTTCGATATCGGGACGTACTTTTTTAACGATTGCTCAATGAACTAGGATTGGGCGATCTTTTGAAAAAGATCGATTTTCAATACGGCGTAGGGATCGATTCAATTAAATCGGTAACAAAGAATCGATCTTTGAAAAATCGAATGCCTTTTTCCAATTTATTTACTTGTTCTATATGTCTTGTTTTTCTCTAAATATAGGATAAACATTTCATGTTTCTATTCAAATATTAAAGGCATTTTATTTTGATTCTCAGCATTAGGGTCAGAAAAAAACTTGAAAAGCTTAGAAAAATTGTATTTTCCAGGGCATTCATCTTAATTGAAAATTATTATTAGAAATTCAACAACTGATTTTCTTCCTGAACTTCGCTGATAATAATCCCATAAAATCCAACCGTGCCATACGTCTGGTATGTGGTAGTCTTGGATTTGAAAATCCATTTAGCAGTCCCAGTTCTAGAAAAAAAAACGTTTCAGCTTTCAGAATGTTACCATCCCATTTCGTTACAATTTTCACTGTCAGCCTAGTGAATGTTATGGTGTAAATATAACTTGTGTACTTGTTTTGTAATGTTCAAACTTACACAACTGCTTCTCCTAGATTTGCGGCCGTAGTAGTTGACAACTTTGAAAGTGATCCAATGATTTTGAAATTTGTTATCTAACAAAGATCAATTTCGTTATAGTACATCAAATGGACTAACAACGCTTGTCACTATGTAATTGTAGAACATATGAGAATTGAATTTTCCGAATATTCCCATTATCCTTCAGAGTTTTCTTAACATTTTCTATTCTCATGTTTGGTTGAAATATGTGTAATATTTTTATGGGACCGCCTCTCCATTCCAGAGGAGGGAGGGGTGCCATACCATCATAGAAACATTTTTCGTACCCAAAAACCCACACATCCCAAATTTGCCTCCATTTGCATGATTAGTTCTCGAGTTATGCAGAAGTTTGTGTTTCATTTATATGGCAGCCCCCTTCCCCTTAGAGAGGAGGTAGGTGTGTTAAACCACCGTAGAAACATTTATTTATTTTGAAATCTCCATATGCCAAATTTGGTTCAGTTTGTTTGATTAGTTCTCGAGTTATGCAATCCCCCCTCCCTCCTCTAGAGAGGGGGAGGAGTGTCGAACCACCATAGAAACATTTCGTGCCTCCTAGAACCTCCACATGCCATTTGCTTGATTTGTTCTCGAGTAATGCAGAAATTTGTGCTTCATTAGTATGGCGAAAGAGGAGGAATCTCGAACCACGTGCTTCATTAGTATGGCAGCCCCCCCTTAGAGAGAGGGGAGGAATCTCGAAACACCATAGACACGTTTCTCGATCCCTAAAATCTCTATATGCCAAGCTTCATTCCATTTGCTTGAATAGTTCTCGAGTTATTAAGCGCCAACAATGTCAAACATCGAACATGGAAAAAATCGACTGAAATATTTAAGATAACCTAATCATGTACCGGCAGTTTTGACGAACAGATCGAACAAATATTTTAGGCATCCTATAAGTGAATATTTGCTTGTCGTGTTTTGTGTCGAATATATTTTATCAATACACGATAATCAAATTTTATCTGTCGAAAAGGGTCAAATATTTGGTTTCGGTCAAACAGTGTAATGAAATGAAAAAAATCGACCCTAAAATTTTTAAAATTTTAGTTTTTTTCGGAGTTTGAGATGAAACAAATGGTTTTAAATGCCAATAAAAATAGTTATCTCGATTTTTCATTCGGAACTTGTTGCGAAATGTGGATTTGCACGATAATATACCCTATGCAAAATATTAGCTCATTCGAACTTCATTTATTAGTGTTGCAGGCGTTAAAATTTGAGTTTTTTAAAAACCGAAAAATCACCGGAAATCGGGGTTTTCAATTTTTTTGATGCCAAATGTCTTAAAATTGCATGACACATCGAGATTTACAGTTATCTAAACAAAGTTTTTGTTAAAAATCGACTCTTCAGACGGAAAAACGACCAAGCGCCAAAAAAAGATTTTTTTTCGACATATTTTTTTTTCGAGATAACATCAAATCTCGGCGATTTATGCAATTTTAAGACATTTGGCATCAAAAATTATTTTTCGGAAACTCCGATTTCCTTTACTCTCCCCTTGGGTGATTTTTCGATTATCAAAAAACTCAAACTGTGACCGCTTTGCTCCACTCTCCGTTAAGTCCGGAATTCTAATATTTGGCATAGGGTGTTTTTCCGAGGTGGTGAACATTTTTATGAGGTAACTTTTTGAAATTAGAGATGACCATTTTCATTGGCACCCTAATGAGCATCCTTACAAGGATCGTCTGAAAGGATCCGTGTCGGATAGTGCGACCGTGATGATGGGGCTCGAGTTCTGTAATACGCTTGATAGAAATCGATTGCCTAGATCTAGTAGTCGTCAAATGTACATGTCATTCGCTGGTTTTGTGTGCTAGTGTGCATGTGAGAAAATCCCTGACTATCTTGACCATTTATTTAGGGGCATATAAATCTGTATATCCAACTGCCCAAAAAGAACTGAGGAAATTCGAGGTAATACAGAACTCAAGCCGCTTAAAATCCTACACTCTTCGGCTACTCGTTGGCTTCGATAAGCGGCGGTGGTGAAGAGATGCTTTTCGTGATTTTCAGAGGTAATTTTGTTTTTTTCCATTTAGTATGAATGCGACTAAAATCAGACTGCTTGCAGAATATTGACGGTCCCCAAAGATTTAATGACAAAACCTCTGTTGCTTTTTTGAAGTATGTTTTGCCACAAATCAACAGATTGAATCGTTTGTTTCAGGGTGAAAAACCTGGATTCACGAAGAGCTGAAAGATTTTCATTTGATCATTCTCACTAATATCTGCGAGCAATCTTACGTTGTTTCAATGCCAATGCTATTAAATTTGAAGCTCATTTGAAAAGTGGCAAGAATTTTTAGGTTGGAATGGCAACAGAAGAAACTATCAGACTAATGGACAGCGAAAGGCAGATCATTTTTAACCTTCCTATACTCGCGCATAGGTCTGACAGACCGAGCATCAACGAGGTGGCTGTATTAAATGACTATTAAATCTGAATAAAGTTAAAGAGAATTTATTTTCTGGGTTTTTTCACTCAATTATATATTTATCTTTGAATAAATACCAATAACGCCTAAAATACACAATAGCAATATCACGCGAGTATAGGAGTGTTAAGGATATTTGTCGCAGTTTTTTCGTTGAGCTGATCCAGCAAATGAGAGAAAGATTCGATTTATTGATCCAACGCTCAAGGCTGCGGCAATGTTAAATTCCAGGAACTTTTACAATTTGACAATCATTCGTTAGATGCGTTTCCTGAGTTCTACGATGGGAATATACGGGAACTGAATAATGAATGCCGTACCCTAAAGGTAAAATTACTTCGTAGGGAAGGCACAGTTTCAGAAAACGAACATGTGTAGGATTGGTGGACAAAAAATGGATACCTAGAAACAATTAACGGTTCGCTCGCATTTTCGGCGCTTCAATGCTTTCTTTGTAACGTTCTCACTATACCAACTGTCGAGCGATTGATTCTGAACATATTCAGAACAAGAGTATGTTCCCAAATCGGCCCTGCGACGATACGATGAACGGTATTTTGAGATAAAAAGACGGGTGGGTAATGTCGGGGACATAACCGGAGTGACGTAGGACTATACAAAGGGGACAGCTTTTGTTAAATATATATTTTAAATATATTGTTTTATTTTCTTCTCCTACGTGAATACCTACCTATCTACCTGAAAAAATGATTAGTTTACTGTTTACTCTTTATGAATATGTTGATGGTTCTGAAAAGAACCTTTGGTGTTGTGTTTTTGTTATCACTCGATATTCCCATCTTGTTCGGTTAAACCTTCCTGTTTTGCTATTGCGTTTGCCACTCGCCACAGCTTTCACAGTTGGAAAATTTCTTCCCATCCAGCTTGTGACATGTTGTTCAGTAAATTACATTTAATGCGACGTGCCGGAGAAACACTTTGCCACTCACTGAAACTAATTGTTGCCTTGATGAGCGCCGAACCGAAGCTGCTCTGTTCTTGATGCGGGTTTTCTGATTGTCGTGAGCAGCTTTGCAAGCCAGCTCAAGCACTCCGACGGCCGAAACTCTATAATCGCTGTTAGGTATACTGGTGCTCCGGCACCAATCCGTTCGGCCTAGTTACCCTTGCGGAGCAATCAGTGAATGCGACCAACAGGGAACTGGAGACCTGCACGGTTCGAGTGAGACTTTGCCTTTCCCTTAACTGGTCCTCCTTTGTTACGTCCAGGATGCCGATGCCGTACAACCACACGGGTTTACGGTTTGAAAGAAAATAAGATATTTTTTTGGGGTCCGCGTGTTTTATACTCTAGCGGTACACACTCACAGGATAGAGACAAATCGGCAGACTCAGCCAGATGAGCGAGTCCAACGAGACGAACGAATGAGCGTTAAAAGAGAGCGATGGCAAAAAAATACATTCATTACGATTTGTTCGCTCGTTGGATTCACATGCAGGATAAAAAGGGTCCTTTTCAGGATCACAAAATTATCTTCAATCTAAAGAGTTTATTGTTTTGTTATCACTCGATATCCCCATCTTGTTCGGCTGAACCTTTATGTTTAACGATTGCATTTGCCACTCGCCCCAGCTTTCCAAGTTGGAAAATTTCTTCCCATCCAGCTTGTGACATATTTTACAGTAAATTACATTCAATGGCACGTCGCATTACCACCACTCAGTGTCGGATTGGAGGTAATTTTAACCTGTAATTGAACATTTGCGATGACAGTGGTACAGTGTCGACTTTCAATTCATAATTTGGACCCCGAACTCTATGTTAACAAAAATGTCCAACTAAATATGTCGCATTACAGGTCCGTCCAATTAGCTAAATGTCGAGATAAGTGTAAATTACTGTACTTTCAATCTAGAAGCAATTTAAGAATTGGTGAAAATCAATAAGCTCAGAACAACTGCCAAATTCACATACTCATCATATCCTGGTAAACAAATTATGAAAAAATCAATTTGTGTTTTATTATTATTTTGGATATTGTTTTAGAAAGCATTGAACTGTATTTCCTAAACTCTTTTTTGGAAGGTTTAATGGCCCTGAGAAGCGCCTTGTTTTAAGGAATGGTTCCAATTTAGAAAACTTAGTACTCGTGGTTTTGAAAAAACCCATTTCGAACGCCCTCGATGCCGCCTTGTTCTGGATTTGCCACCAAAGCAGTTTGTATAAAGAACAAACTTTTTTCTTCTGCTACCTGATGCCGTTTTGCGATTGCGTTTGCCACTCGCCACTCACTGCGACTGCCTGTTGTTGTCTTGATATCCACCGAACCGAATGTGTTCTGTTCCGAATGCGGGTTTTCTTATCGTCGCGAGCAGCTTTGCCAGCTAACTCGATCACTTCGGCGGCCGAAACTATATAACGCCGGATAGGTGGACTGGTGCACTGGTACTAACGCGTTCGGCCTAGCTACCCTTGCGGGGAACTCCAGATCAACACGCTTTCCCTTCACTTTTCCTCCTTTACCATGTCCAGACATGGCTGCTTGTGTTGGTTTGTTGATGTGATGTGATGCGAAACGATGTGGTGTACGGTTTGAATGAGAATGATCGTTACGGCAGCGGAGCGGGGATTTTTAAGCTGACTGGCTGGCTCGAGAATTACGCATGTGTGAGACTGCGACCAATGTTTCGTTCATTTTTTTCTTTTTCCTTTCCAATCGTGCTTCATTCTATTTCGCTGCTGCTCTGGTTGCCCGTTTTGGTCGGTACGATTTAAGGAGCACAAAATGGACCAATCAAAAATGGGCACATAGTGCATTTTGACAATGCTTGATATTTCACAATTATTCAATTATTTATCTCAAGAAAAATGAAATGTTATTCGTTATGATAGATGCGTAGATATATTTCCTATCAGTTGATGCAATAACCTTTGCGATCTATTGAGAAATGCTCGAGTTATAAGCGTTCCAAATCTTGCATTTTTTCCTACTTGTTCAGTGCCTAGATTTCCATTTCACCCCCTATATCTTCCGGTTAGACGTAGTCCTACGTCAAAAGTTTTGATGGAACATCGCGGCGGTAGCTCGAAATTTTAATAAACGATAGTATGTAATCTAGATTCAGAAAAGCTATGTATCATCAAACACACTTGCAAATGTAAATGTTGTACTTGTAGTAAATAAATTTTTTTTCTAGTAGTTTGTAGTATATTTTTCGTGCTAATAAAATAGATTTCTCTCTACGACGAATATTTTTAATGGTACAGATTTTTGAAATAAAAATTGGGTGTGTTATATCTATAACCGCAAGGCTGACGTGGGACTACCTTAGCTTAGCAATCATTTCAGTGAGCAGATGATATGAGGGCATATCCTTCAATGCAATCTTGAATAACCGAGCCAAAGCGTTATGTTCGTACCCGCTCTTGTAGTCCGTGCTAGGAAAACATTTTTCGAAGTGCAAAAAAACATGCGGGTGCAGAAGTACCTCCTTGCATGAATCAACAACTTCAACTTCTACTTTTCATACTATAGAGGATTCAAACCTGAAAGTTCATTCGCATCTAGTGTCTGCACGATTTTCCCAGTTTTCTATGTTTAGGAGACCGTGTTAAGGAAACATATTCTAGTTTACACAAAGGCAAGCGAGTACAAAAGTACTCGCAGTTTGCATTTATTTGCAAAGCAGATTTCTCCAGACATCTGGTTTTGAAGTCTGTGTTGGTAAAACACATTTCAGTCGAAACAAAAATACCCCCGACCTGCATGTATTTGCAATGCCAATTTCCTTACGCTCCATAGATTTGAAGTCTGTGTTAGGGAAACACATTTCAGTCGGAACAAAAATACCCCCGACTTGCATGTATTTGCAATGCCGATTTCTTCAAGGCTGCTTGGCTTTGATGGCTGTGTTAGGGAAACCGTAAATCGGGCCAATCAAAACGAGGCAGTTAGGGCGTTTAGATAACACTGAACATTTTACAGTTTTTCAATTGATTATCTAATGGAAAATAACATTTTAGTTATTGCGATAGAAGCGTAGAAATATTTCCTATCAATTGATGCAAACATCTTCCCGATCCAGTAAGAAATGTTCGAGTTATAAGCATATTCGGAATCTTTCATTTATTCCTACATGTTCTGTGTTTAGGTTCTCATTTTACTCCCCATATACTCCGGTTAGACGTAGTCCCACGTCAAAAGTACAGATGAAAAAGATTTTTAACCCCTTTAGTTCAGATGAAAATGTGGCAACACTGCCTATAACCGGTTTTCGTTGATCATTCAAAACAATTGCGATCCATTGGATAATGGCTATACGCGTGATTTTCCATATCTGACAAATAGAGTATGTAGCTTACAAAATGATTAATCTATGCAACCAATAACTCAAAAATTTTAATTTGGTGACTTGGTCCCCTCTGTTTTAACCCCGACCATATAAAAGTTTCTATCACGGCAATCGATAGCACCTTCGCCTGCCTATCTCCCCTACTCTGGAGCCATAGGATCCATAGAATCCAGATCATCAAAAATGGGATTATTATTACAATAGACAAAGACAACATTTTGGAAGTTTTGGTACCCAATTTGTTGATACTTGAGAACACATATAATGTTAATTTTTCTGTCTTCTAATCTAGATCTAATTTCACTAACAAAATTTTCAGAAGAGGAAAACGCGCGTTCAGGGTCCAATGATGTTGGGCGTAAGTACGAAGAGCTTCGAATACCATTGTCATTTATTTGCCTCTAAGACCCTCTGTATGAAAATTTCATCAATTCTCATCAATCCGTTTATAGACGTTGAGCTTGGGCTGGACGTTGATATCTTTGATTGCTACAAGTTTTTCTTTGATGCTCAAATGTTCTGCAGGTTTTGCGTCGTACAGTGATTTTTTTCCTTCCTGTTATCCAGCTACTTAATTAAAACCATAATCAATCAATTTCATCCAGTCACGATACCTGTGTAGCATCTCAATTGCAGTGGACTGTAAAAACTGCTACATGTCCCGCTGCGTGATTCCAAAGCTGCCTTAATGCAGCTTGCCTAGCGAGAAAACCAAATTCCCCTTGTGGGCGCGATGCAGACTGCCTTCATTGCAGTGATGCAGCGGGGATCCTCCATTCACTTATTGGCACTTCCTTAGTCGTGTCACGGTCGCCATGTCGCAGTACAATCGCTTTTCTTGGGGAAGTTTTCGGATCAATGTCGATGGTCAAAAGTAAACTCGTGTATTCTTTGCTTACCAACTAGCTTATATAATAACCTAAATTAGCCTTAACCCAAACTCAATCCGTCGACGGTGTTTGAAAAACAACCAGATGTTTTTTATGGTAACCATTTGTTGGCTCATGCGGAAGACGCATCGCTGCTTGTACGCAAAGCGTACACGCGGCGAGAGACAGAAAGTAAACAAGGAAAAGTGTCGGATAGCAATAATATTTTATGACCCAGTGAGGTATGAATACGGAGCAATAAATTTGGTTTTGGGTCGCCTGAGTGCAATGTTTTAACTTTGCTTTCTAAGAAGTATCGTTTTTTGGCTTACTAGAAATAATGCATGATGAAGATGCATAGGGATGCTACATGATTGAGGGACTCGTTGTTTTGAAGACAAAACACTACACACACTTAAACTTAAACTATATACATCGTATATTCCTTAACAATACTATATATAAAATAATACAACTTGAATCACTTAAATTTGGTTCTGCCGTTCTTGGCTTTTCCTTCAACTTCTTCAATTATCTGTTGCTTGCTAACGCTTCGCCGTCTCAAATTGAACTCAAAGTGCTGCACTCGTACAGCATGCTATTCTTCCTATTCGCTCATAAAGCATGTTTAATCCTGTTTGCGGGAGAGCAGAGGATTACGCTTGATCAATTTAGTCTGTGACGTTTGATAGAAGACGCCGAAGTCATCATTAATTGTATCATGACCACGAGCAAAATTATTCATATACGCGAACAAATCTGCATATACGAAACATTATTCTGCAATCCTTTCAATCAGGGCATCATCATGAAAATGGAAATGAAAATTACCGGTTATTGATTGTAAAATTACTGGTGATTCGGTAAAACCGGTTAACAATCCCTAGTTGTCATATGAAGCAATTATAGAATTTCTCTATTGAACTGGAAAAAGGAAAATGTCATTAATCTTTTGAAACATTTATTTTTAACAGACTCTATATTATCAAGCAGCTCCGGAAACCCCTAGATAGCCAACCCAACAGACTTGGTCTCAATGTTGCTACCGTAGTTCGTCAGCACCGGATCGACTTCCTCCCGAACAAATTCCAACACCTGATCGGCCGCCCGTCCTGTGAAAGTTTTTGGATCCAAAATCGTATCCAAATCAGCCAAAATCGGCGCAAAGTATGCATCAGCCTTGATGCGATCCACTAAGTCGTTATCCTTGCCATGCTGCTTAACCTGTGCACCTGCCTCATGAGACAGTACTCGAATCTTCTCGTGACAAACCTGCCGATCACCACCAGCCTTTACCATCGCCATAATCACGTTTTCGGTTGACATGAACGGCAGCTCCTGGCTAACGTTGCGCTCTATCACCTTCGGGTAAACCACCAGCCCCTGAGAAATATTCAGCAATGTCAGCAGACAAGCATCGGCCGACAGGAATGACTCGGATAAGGTTAGACGACGGTTTGCCGAATCGTCCAGCGTTCGCTCCAGCCACTGAACAGCCAACGTGTTGGCAGCGCTAGCATGCAGCGTAATTAGATGTCTCGAGAGCGCGCAGCAGCGCTCCGAACGCATGGGGTTGCGTTTGTAGGCCATAGCGGAACTACCGATCTGAGTCTGCTCGAAAGGTTCCTCAACCTCTTTACGCGACGCCAACAAACGCAGATCCGAGCACATTTTATGGATCGTCGCCCCTAGGCTGGACAGGGCAGAAACAATCTCCAAATCGACTTTCCTGGTCGAAAAATATTTCATGTATATCTCATGCAATGCTACTGAGCGACAATCGAACATACCTCGAATAAGTTTGTCCCGTGACGGCATAGTACCGCTCGAATCCGGCCAGATTGGTAACTTTCTTATCCAGCTGCTTTACCTTTTCGCCATCGCCTGCGAACAACTGCAGGAATGACGCCTGTGTACCGGTTGTTCCCTTCACCCCCCGGAAGCGCAGATTATCCCTGCAGTTCCTCAGCGCACGCTCATCCATCAGCAAATCTTGTACCCAAAGAGTGCAACGCTTTCCAACCGTTGTCAGCTGAGCTGGCTGCAAATGGGTGAACCCCAGCGTCGGCAGATCCCTGTACTCTACAGCAAACTCCGACAATCGCTTAATGACACCCACCAGCTTTGGAAGCAACAGCTCCAAACCACCCTTGAGAATCAACAAATCGGTGTTATCACCAACATAGCAGGATGTCGCACCTAGGTGAATTATCGGTGCGGCCAGCGGACACTGCTTGGCGAATACGTGCACATGGGCCATCACATCGTGACGCGTTAGCATTTCTTCCTCAGCCGCTGCTTTGAAATCGATGTCCTCGATGTGCGCCTCCATCTCGGCGATTTGGCCATCGTTAATGTCAAGGCCTAATTCCTGGAAAATACAATCTTTAATTGACCTCTCTCAAGATATTGGACTATACATCACTGACCTTCTGCGCTTTGGCGAGAATAATCCACAACTTACGCCACGTGGAAAATTTATTCTGTTCACTGAATAAGTATTGCATCTCCTTGCTTGCATATCGAGTACTCAGCGGCGATCGGTAACCACGGAATTCCGGATTGAATTCGGTCATTTTGAGATTGTTCCCCACAACAAAAATCAACAACACCACGAATTTCTACCTAACCTCGGTAATATGGAGCAGTTAATGACTGAATGAATGAATAAAGTGCGATGCGGTTTGGACGAATCGTTGCGTTCGGTAGAATAAATTTTGTTATTACGTGATAAGGTTCTATCAAGGATTTCACAGAGAAATATAAAATTGTAGCTTGCTTCTGATAAGAAACGGGCCCGGCTGACGGAATAAATGACGACAAAGGTTATTGTTATTGTGATCGACCAAAACAACTTTCGATCGGGCGGAAAACAACACACAAACAGAATTAGTCGTAGAGACCCTGAAGATTGAAGATGTTCACAAAGAAAAAAGTATCATCGGAAAATATTATAAATACGTGAATTATGTGTGTCCTAAATTAAACATTACTAACTCTTTCAATATTATCAATATATTTTAGGAAAATCATGAAATTTCACCCCATTTCTGAATACACAAAAAGTATAAACCACGATACAAATTCAACGTAACGTCAATTACACTCTTGGGAAAATATTTTTTAGCGTTGCGGAGCTGCTATTAGTATTTTATTCTATGACGTATTGCGCATATAAAAGTCAGAATGTTTGCAAAGTAAAACGTCTTAGGCCATGTTCTCACTGCAGCGGGGCGTCAACGTGGCGTGAGCGGGGCGTGTTCACTTCTCGCCACGATATTTCAATTCACTTACATTGCACCGTGCCAGCGGCGTGTCTTCGGCGTGTTCTATTCAAATTGTCAAAGTGTGTTTTAAATGAAAGAATGAAAATTGGTTTATTCTTCAATATTCCAACATCGTTGGACGCATCCGGCTAAAAACTCGGAGGGTGAAAAACGTAAAAAAAGACAAACAAATATCGCCGGTATGGAGTGTTTTCATTTGCACGCCAGCCACACGTCAAAACCACGCTCACGACACGTCAGCCTGGTGTGAACACATCGGTAAGAATCAGACTTCCTGTGCGCGCGCTTTATTTTCGAGAGACGAGTATCGAATTTCTCTTTCTCACAACCCTTCCATGTGCAAGCGATGAGATCGGGCTTTAGCACGCGAGCTTGGGATTGGCTCTTTCTCTTTTCTTTCGTGCCTCATAGTGACATTTAGTGCTGTCGGGGGAAGTTGTGCTTCTGGTGCTAAAATTTTAATCTTCGTAATATCACACGTAGAACAATTAGTGATGAAGAACTGTTTCACTGTTTCACTTTCAATATCGCTGCGAAAGTCATCCAATCAATTCATTTATTTGTTGCACACAGGTCGCAATGATTGTGTGAGATATGAGGCTGAATAGGATAAAGCACATTGTCTCTTCTACGTGCTATGCGAGATCTCAGAAGGCCTAACCAAATGTCGCTTTGAGGCAGATACACGAGGAAGTCTCGCGAGCACTAATGCACGAGCATCTCTTCGTGTACACAACACATGTGCATCGTTCGCATCGAAACGCGACGAGGCATTTCCTGAACACATCAAAAATTTTACGTAAGAGAAGAGAAAAAACCAATCCCAAGCTCGCGTGCTAAAGCCCGGTCTCATCGTTGCACATGGAAGGGCTATGAGGAAGAGAAAATCGATACTCGTCTCTCGGAATTTCAGCACCCACAGGAAATCTGCTCTCTCGGCTGCCTTCAACCTCGCTCATTTGTTGCAGACAGCTCCCAACTTTGTGAGATGCGAGACTGGATAACGCAAAGCACACTGTCTCTTTTGCGTGCTGTGCGAGATCTCGGAAAGTCTAGTAAGGACACACACGATTAATCGTAAGCGTCACACGCCCCGCCCAAGCCACGCTGACGCCCCGCTGCAGTGAGAACAAGGCCTTATTGTATCCGCGATGACGGCATTGAGCTTCGTATTACGAAATGTGGGAGTAGGCATGACACTATGGGTTTGCAGAAGAATTAAACACACCTTAAAAATAAAAATTATGAATGAAAATTATTGTTCCCAAATTAGTTCTCTTTGTAAATGATAATCACTTTTGCTTGCAGGAAGTGAAAAAATATCATGCAAAAATTGTGTCTAAAGATAATTTTATATTATAATGTTATTTTTTGGTGAGCATATCTGAAAATTCATAGAAAATAGTTTAAATTAGGGTCAGAACAACGTATTTCTAGTAGGTAAATAACGCCAAGAAAAAAAATTCATACAAATTTTAGTAATATAAAACTGCCTTAGGGCCGACTTATCTAATAGAGAAGAGTTGGCCTCATACACGAATGCGGCGGTTTGTTGGTGTGCGTTATATAGTCTGATTTGTTTATATTTGCGATGACAAATGGACAGTGTCGACGTGTGGTCTGCCGTAATCTCGCAAAGTGACGCAAGCGCCAGAGGTAGGAATTTTCAGTACGAGACTTTTTGTAAAATTGCATGTATAATCAGCATACGCGTACATAACGAAAATCTGATCTGTACAAAATGTGTATTGTTGATGGAAAAACATTGCCATCGGCTTGATTTTTGAAAAAATGCAACAGCAGGGAGAAGAATTCACATACTTTCCCAATTTTGTAACATGAGTCGAGCAGGTTAACGTAGTTGAGAACCCGATTGTAATAATTATGGACACCACTGATTTTTCGAAATCAAAATGCAATTGAAACTATCCGTGTTAAATAATATAATGCCGTCCGAAATTATCCGAAGTAAAACAGATACAGTTTACGTGAGGATGTTTTGAGTTTTATTACAAGATGTGTTTCGTTTCGTTTGGAGCATTTAGAAGAGTGCAGCTGTTCACCAAACCCGACATTTATCCTTCAATTAACACTCAGCTTCAATTTATCCGAAAGAGAAATTGAACAGGCGAGGAACGTAAACATCGTCAAGTAGCTTTGTCCCTTGATGCCTGAAGAAAAAAGACACTACATATTAGGGAATCCTTGTAATCAACAATTAAATTGATGAGTTTGAACTATTTAGTTCTAATCTTTATGAGCTATATGTGAGAACAGCAATGCACTTCAATCTAGGATAACTTTACTTTAAGAAGAGCTTGATTTTATGAATTTAAAGTATATGGTTTTGTGACTTCTTAGTACATGATTAGTAATTCTGAAACAAAATTGCTATTATAAAAGTAACATTACATGGGGATGGACTGTTTTTGATTAAAATACTTGGCATGACAAATTTTTCGGAAAAGTGTTTTTTTACAAGAAAGAAGGCATGTGACTTTTATTATGCTAAACGTTCATTACGGAAGAAGTTGTTATGTGAATATTGCTGTCCCTGCTCGTTCATCGTACTCTATCAGAACAGATAAAAAAATCACATCGCATCACTATGAAATCACGTCACAACATAGGGAAAATGGCGCTTGCGCCACTCCGTTTTCAAGCATCCACGTGGTCATTTTTTCACATTTCTGTAAATTTTCACAGTTGTTTAGAAGGATTTGGTATTCTTTATCGATCTATAACAAAAAACGTAAAATGTCAATGTTGGCGCTTGCGTCACTTTGCGAGATTACGGCAGTGGTGGCGACATTAGTGCTTGGGAGGTAAATTATTCTCTATCAGATCAGAAAGGCCAACTGCAGTTTAAAAATATAAAAACTTGAATGAAAATTTCTACTTCATATTGTTTGATTACCTAACACATGTATTCCTGACACTCACTTAACCTTTTGTCGATGCATTTCCTGTTTGTTTCACAAACAATTACTATTATAATATAAAATCATCATCAGACACAGTTTTCGTTCAATATGTTTTTACAATTTCGGAAAAAAAACTCTTATTTCATCACACAATATGAAAAAAACGATACGTTAAAGTAAATTTTCGGTCATAATTTTGATTTCAAAAGCATGTTCATTCCACCTGAATATCCATCATTATTTTCGCCTCCTAAGGAAAGCACACGAAGCTTTATGTCGTCTACGCGAACATACTTTTCAAAATCAGAATCCGAATTGGATTACGATTCCAATAATACAAAAGCAAAAGCAGCAGGTTTTCTATTTTCATAGTCTTCATTTTTAGATTTTCCAAAACAATACTCGGAACATGACAGTTCAGTATAGTTGTATTGGTGAACCCGAGTGCGGACCCGTGAAACATCTCAGTGCGAAACTAACAGCTTTCGGTTTGAATCTAGTGCGAAACTAGGTTGAAACCAAGGAAAGTGAAGAAGAAGGTAAAACGTAATGTCCAAATTGCCGTTCGGACGTATCCCGTAAGTTTGAATTTATTCACATAGATGGTATCCAAACAACACTAAACATTGACTACAGTTTCGCCGGCACGGTTGATTGCCGTTATGAACCAGCACAAAAAACAAAGCTGCAAATTATGCGCCAGTGGCGGTACCACGATCAAAGCATTCCCTTAATACCGTTCCGAATCATATTTCGGACACTCTTCAATAATAACTTGAAATGCTTAATGTAACTATAAAATTAACAGCACAATTCATTCTTTAGACTCCAAGCAATCAATTGTGATGTTAATTTTGTAGTTATATCAAGCATTTCAAATAGTGTAAATTACGAGCCACCTGTTAAATCCACCATCTTGGTTGAAACTGAGTGAATAAAAAAAAATCAAAGAAACAAGTTATGCTGCCAAAAAACAAAAAAAAACTTCCCCTGCCCGTCATATCTTAAGGCTGATTTAGACGATGCCAGTCAGCGCTCTAGTTGAAGTATCCAGTGAATAGAGAACAGACACTCTGTTCAAGTTAGAGGCCAATTACTTGTTCGATACTGGTACAAGTAATTTGAACAGAGTGTCTGTTCTCTGTTCACTGGATACTTCAACTAGAGCGCTGACTGGCATCGTCTAAATCAGCCTTTAAAGTATGTAATGTTGTACCTGTGGTTGAAAAGATTTCGTGAGGTGAAAACGGCACTGAAAAATTTCAGAGTCGATAATGATTGATTCCATCTATGCCGACTTCTGCGGTGAAATGTCAGGTAAATCAATGTTCGTCCTGTTATTCAAAATGACCGTTTATCGATAGACCGCAAAGTGTAAAACATTTGACACACAGTGACCACCTGTGATATCCTGGGCAATATGCCGATATATGATCCATTCCAGCGTGACGTGACAACGGTTTGACTCACTAAAACAGTTTTTTTCTCGTTTTCATGCATAAATCACACGATTTCCAAATGGTAAGCGATTTTTAAGTGAATTGAGGAAATTTCCTACAAGAATCTTCAGTTGGAGAATATTTTGCAGTTGAATTCGCTTGTTGCCATCCAATACTTTTGTGACGTGACAACACCTGTCTTTGTGGGTTCCGACTTTTGAACATTAATGTTGTGAATAAAAAAAATCAAAGAAACAAGTTATGCTGCAAAAAAAACTTCCCCTGCCCGTCATATCAGTTCCGTTTCAAAACATACAAATAAACTTTGTTCTATGATTTGTCAATGAAAGATGAACGTAGATTCCTGTATACTCAGTTTTTCAAAAAACTCACAAGAACATGCATTTTGACGGCATACATTTTGTGACGTGACAACACGCTCTGTGCGAATAAACAGTCTCCACGAAGCGTTGTCACGTAACACAATCAATAAGTTGTATTAAATAAGAATTTCACCGTATTGTAGCAAGCGATATACAATTTTTATGTTTTTTTATTACTCTGAATACTTCTAACTTTCCTCTGAGATCTCTCCTTCCCCTTCCAAAAGTCCATCCTATAGGGAAAGGTGGTCCTGAACTTTCCCTCCTTTGTATCTCAGGAACGGTGGTTCCTACTGAATTTTCAATAGTGTCAAATGAAAGGTGTCATAACGCTGACAATTTGATAATATGGTGACTTTTTTCTGGCTCTCTTTATTCTAGCGTTTTAGCGCCATTTTACGTTTTCTTTCCTTCAAAAACAGAGAAGAAATATATTTGACCTATGTGCAAAATGAGTTCTATATTTTTTTAGATTGTGAAACATTGCGAAACAAGGCAATTTTAGTTGTTCATGGTATGTTCATCAAAATAAGCTATATAAATTGAATCTACCTGTTACCTGTAATATATATGTCTTTATTTGGGAAAAGTTGGGGTGGTCCTAAATCGACCTCCAGTTTTTATATCGTGATTGTTGAACACGTTCACTCTGGCGCTTGCCATCAATGGCTAGCACAATCCTGGTTCATCAAGTGGCACTCACTACAGGGGGAACGCATTTGATTTGGCTATCAGAAACTCTTGATATACTCTATGTATGCTTCCGTGCACATACCTGTGCAAGGGCGTTTATGTTGGCGTGTTGAAGATGACTTTAACTTTGACGTTGACATTGAACGTTGATCGTTGATCGTTGATGTCTGCGTGTGCAATTGTATCTGATCTTTCTTTGTATAACTCCACACACGTCGCTCTAAGGCTAAGTTCTTTCCACTCTAATATTATCTCCCTCTCACTTAAATCCTATCTCTCACTATCAAACATTATTCTTTTTTGACGTAGGACTACGTCTTACATTAAGGGTGCCAAATCAGAAAACAGGTCACGTTTTTATGAAATAAATTTAATGTTAATAACTATTTTTGCTGCGAACGGATTTTAACGATTCGCATACCAATCGAATCGGAACTTTTGTAAGATTTGTTTGATATGTTATATATTACAATCCCATAGTCTGTATATGGTTTAAATTGTTAAAAATTGGAAGCATTCCCATTTCCCCATACATTTGTTCTGTCCATTGGAGTGCTTTCCCGAACAGAGATGTCAATAACGAGCAACTTAGGCAGCCACCAGAATAGGAACAGTCGGAGACGAATGAGTCGTTGGATGTAATCCGTAAATAAAGGAAAAGAAGAAGAAGAAGAAGAATAGAAACAACGAAGGGGGATAGTGAAAAGAGAATATTTGCGAAGCAAGTGAGCTGTCACTAGCGTATAAGTATTGCATCAATGGTCGCTTATTCTGCTCGTTTCATGTTTCATGTTTTACCCTCGAGCTGTGAACGCTAGCTGTACATGTGAATAGCACACCTTCGATACTTTAAGTTGCCATTCGTATTTGTTCTCGTGCGCAACGACATGTTCTGATGCAATACGGTTCTGTTGACGGTTTTGACCGAGAATCGAGATTCGTTTTTCATAAACGGTCATTTTCGCGTTTCATGTTTCATTTTTGATGCTGCAACTGTGTGCATCTGTTAGACGCGTGTTTGATGCTTGTTGAATGGCGATGAACGGAAGACGCCTCTCGTAAAATACCCAGTGCAATGCGTGCTATGGCAAGAAAGAATCGTTGCTTTTAGAAATGATTCTACAAAACCACGCAAGCCAGTAAACCTTTTCAGGGTCCCCGGAACTTTTTACTAAAGAGTTATTTATGAACCTTCGTCGTATTCGCAAATAATAAACCAAAAAATTTCAAAAAAAAGATTACGTAGTCCTACGTCCTAAGCGGTCGTGTCTCGGATACAACCCCTCGATTTTTTTTTATTTCTCTTCGCGCATTCATGGATATATGCCAACATTACCATTCACGATCGTATTGTGGGATTTCATGCCATTCCCGGTCTTTTATATCCGTTTTTAACGAACCGGAAGTCACTATCCTCGATTCCAAAATGACATCGGAATACAATATTCGACTTCCGCTGGTAAGCCGACTTCCACTGATATCGTATGGGGTTTCCATATTTTTTTAGCATTCAATACTACCATCAGCAAACCGGAAGATTATATCATATATTTTGGAATCTACGTTCATATATTGTTGATAAAACATAGGAGAAAGATCATTTGTGTTTTTTGAAACGAAACTGTAATTAATTAAATTAATCATTAATGTTCAACAGTCCGAAACAGCAAAAAGTCAGGTGTTGCCACGTCACAAAAGTATTTGACTGACAACAAGCCAATCTAACTATAAAATTTTCTCCAACTGATGATTCTTGTTGGAAATTCTTTTAATTTTACTATAACATCGTTTAATTTTGTGTGATTTATTCATGAAAACACAAAAAGAGTTTGTAGTGAGTCAAAATGTTGTTACGTCACACTGGAATAGATCGTATACTTTTCGTGACGTAACAACAACTTCTGAAGACAGTTGAAGTAGACCGATCTAAACCAAATTTTGTGGGTTGCTGACCTTAATTGTTTGCTCAGAGAAACCCGAATGTTTGAACCTATGTTCATCTAAAAATCTAAAAAAGTGGTCTGTTTTTGTGACGTGACAACGCCTCAAAATACCTGTTTTTCAAATGATTGTTTCTCATAAATTACAAAATGAAACGTAGGTCTACCCCGGCTGTTAAAATAAGCATTTAATCACCAATTCTATGGTATATAGACATTGAAGTTTGGTTAAGCATGTGCAGAGATATCTCAAGAAACATAAAAATAGTGAAAACCTAAAATATTTTAAATATAATTATGTAGCCTCTAGCCTCTCTCAAAGGTTTGTGCATAAAAATTAAATTTGTTACAAAAAAATTATGATTCAGCTAGTGCTTATTCAAATAACGTTTTCAATTTTCTCCTAAAACTAGATTTGAAATTTGGTACTCTAGTGCATAACCTCATGGAATGGGTCATATTTTCGAGGAAACGGATATAATTTAATAGGTTACAAAAATATTTTTGTGCGAGGGATCGAACCGCACAAAAATCGTAATAAACTTCATCAGTAGCTTTAATCTTAAATGGCAATTATTTTGATAAACTGGGAATATCGCCCCAATTCTTTCACAAAAACGTAACCGTGATAAGTGTTTAATTAAGGTGGGCTGTACGAAAATTCAAATGCAAAAAAAAATTGGATGTTTCTCATTCGTCAAACAATTTTTATAAACAACTCAATTTGTTTATTTCAGCTTTGAAGTTTTGGTTGTACTGGTATCACGGCAGTGGAACTTCATACAAATCACTCGTCGAAAAGTGTCTCCTTTTTCACCGCTTGTTTACATCGACGAATATATTTTTTTCCACTATGTTTCGTAGGAGAGTGTATGCATACTGACAGATTTCTACTACGAGGTGTTTAATGAAGGATGAAAGGTGGGATTGTTTATGTTTATATATGATTTATCGTACGATTTAATTGAATGCATGAAAGATGTTTAACTGGAGTTCAGCACTTTTTTAAATTTGAACAAATATTGATAAGAGATTCCCAGCGATTCTTGATGTTTATTGCGTGATTTGGTTACTGTAAAAGTTGTTTGAAACGAAGGTTTAGTGTAATGATTTTATTTTGAGGATTATATTCACAAACATACAAGTATGAATAATATAAATTGCATGTATATGATGCGCCGCTAGCCCATACATGCAAACGTGGAGACGATATACATACATCCTAGAAAAACTTGAATCGTATAATTATCGTTTATATTACATCATATACCTCATACAAATTCATATGCATATGCCAGTTATACACATAACACAAGTAATGTGTCCTGGATGTATGTATATCGCCTCCAATTTTAGATTTTTGACGTAGGACTACGTCTTACATTAAGGGTGCCAAATCAGAAAACAGGTCACGTTTTTAGTTAACGTTAATAACTATTTTTTCTACGAACGGATTTAAACGATTTGCATACCAATCAAATTGGAAATTTTCTAAGATTTTTTTGTTTGATATGCTATACATCACAATCCCATAGTCTGTATATGGTTTAAATTGATGAAAATTGGAAGCATTCCTATTTTTCCATATATTTGTTCTGTCCATTTGTGTGCTTTCCCGAACAGAGCTGTCAATAAGGGGTATCTTATGCAGCCGCTAGAACAGAAACAACGAAGGGGGATAGCGGAAAAAGAAAACTTGCGAAGTAAACTCCACCCTTGCATAATAAGTAAGCTGTCGCTAGCGTATAAGTTTTGCATCTCCTCTGAGGAAAATTCTCAGAATCTTTCTGTGCCCGAAACAACAAAGGTCGCTTATTCTGTTCGTTTTGTGTTTAATGTTTCGCTAGCGAATATTTCACTTGAAGTGCATCTGGCATTGCAATTAACATAACCATCCGAGTCATGGCAAAGAAGGCGAAAAAAGAGAAGAGTTCAAATGATTATAGGTCGCTTCTAAACATCAATGTTTGGTTTTTTGTGTGTTGCTTGTTTTCGTTGCGCGAAACATAGAAACTTAGAGAAACTTTGTTGACGGTTTTGACCGAGAGTCGAGAAACGATTTTTCATAAACGGTCATTCTCGCGATGTTTCATTTTTAGCACTGCAACTGTGCGCATCTGTTAGACGCGTGTCTGTTAAATGCTTGTTGAATGACGATGCACTTCTTCTTTTTATTTTGAGTTATATACACTTGAAACTCAGACAGTACATTCGTCTTTGATGGCGATGCACGGAAGATGCCTCTTGTTAATATTCAGTGCAATGCGTGCATTGATATAAAGACACAAATTGCGACATATGACCAATTAGTGTATTGTTCTCGCAAAGGCAAAAAATGATCGTTGCTTCTCGAAATGAGTCTACAAAACTACGCTAGCCATTAAACCTTTTCAGGGTCCCCGGAACTTTTTACTAAAGAGTTATTTATGAAATTTCGACGTATTCGCAAAATAATATTCGAAATGATAAACCATCAAATTTCAAAAGAAAAAAGATTGCGTAGTCCTACGTTCTAAGCAGTCGTGTCTCGGATACAACCCCTCGAATTTTTTACGATTTAATGTTTGCTGGGCAGGCCCGAAGGCAGTTTTAAATTGTTAAAATATGAATGAAATTGTTTACTTCATGTTATTTGATTACTTGAAACATGTAGTACTGAACTTTATTTAACCATTTCTATATAAATTTTGTGATATTTCCACTAAAGCACAATAAACAATCAGGAATGAAGTATCCGATTGCAACTCTTTCGTATCATATGTAAGAGCTTTAATTGCCCTAAAATCATATTCCAGATAGCCGTACAAGATAGCTGCGGCTTGATAATCCAAATAACCGGAGTTCAAATCCCATCGGAGCATTTTATAACCGTCGTCACCACTCATATTAAAAATTTATATCCCTAAAAGTTAATTGATTAATTCCTATTTGTACAAACATAAATGTTTATAAAGGTTCTATATACATACAAAAATGGTGATTCCCCGGGCTGAACATTTTACTTTAATATTTTCCGCCATTTTTTATGGCAATGATGAATCGTATATTCGTATGACAACAGACTTGTTATGTTATTAGGTATTGCCTAATAAAATTGAATGTGCAGTAAGTTACCTCTGATTCGACATTTAGTTAATTGGACAGACTTGTAATGGGACACAAATAATTGGACATTTTCATCATTTTCATAATTGATATTTTGTAAACATCGAGTTTCGTACCCAAAGTATGGCCCCAGATTGAAAGTCGCCACCAGATGTCGACATTGTACCACTATCATCATGAATGTCCAATTACAGGCCAATCACCTCTAATGCGACACTGAGTAGTTGAGGATTAGAGGTAACTTACTGTATATGACATTTGAGCGCATCATCAGATATTCGATGCTCTATATACGATAGTTATACGATTTAATGTTCGCTGGGTTGGCATACTTGGCAGCTTCGTTTGTCAAGTTCATAATCTCATGTTTACAGTTTTGAGTTAAGTGCAATTGAATGACGCAGTTGAACTAATTTATTTTTGTCACTAAAGGGTGTGTCACATCAAATTGCATCACGGAAAAAACGCTGTAGAAATTCACCCAGTAGACCGATCCTTTTGAAAATTTTATACAGTAAAATAAAAACTATTAAACAACTTTTGGCATTTTCTTTTTATTCATACTTCGAGCCCAAGCCCGTATGCTCGCACCTTCCTCTTTACCCCGTCCATAAGGTTCTGTACAACGTCAGGTTGTAGTTTTTTTTTAACAGAAATCCATTTTCTCTTGAAGTCCGCCTCCGATTTGACAACTTTTGGGTTCTTCTGGAGGGCCTGCTTCATAATCGCCCAATATTTCTCTATTGAGCGAAGCTCCGGCGCGTTGGGCGGGTTCATTTCCTTTGGCACGAAGATGACCCCGTTGGCTTCGTACCACTCCAACACGTCCTTTGAATAGTGGCACGAAGCGAGATCCGGCCAGAAGATGGTCGGGCCCTCGTGCTGCTTCAATAGTGGTAGTAAGCGCTTCTGTAGGCACTCCTTAAGGTAAACCTGCCCGTTTACCGTGCCGGTCATCACGAAGGGGGCGCTCCGCTTTCCGCAAGAGCAGATCGCTTGCCACACCATGTACTTTTTGGCAAACTTGGATAGTTTCTGCTTGCGAATCTCCTCCGGAACGCTGAATTTGTCCTCTGCGGAGAAGAACAACAGGCCCGGCAGCTGACGAAAGTCCGCTTTGACGTAGGTTTCGTCGTCCATTACCAGGCAATGCGGCTTCGTCAGCATTTCGGTGTACAGCTTCCGGGCTCACGTCTTCCCCACCATGTTTTGCCTTTCGTCGCGGTTAGGAGCCTTCTGAAACTTGTATGTACGCTGGCCCTCCCGCTGCTTGGTCCGCTGGACGAATGAACTTGACAAATTCAGCTTATTGGCGACATCCCGGACCGAACTTCTCGGATCACGTCTAAACTGCTTAACTACGCGCTTGTGATCTTTTTCACTGACGGAGCATCCATTTTTGCCGTTCTTCACCTTCCGGTCGATGGTCAGGTTCTCGAAGTATCGTTTTAGTACTCTGCTGACCGTGGATTGGACGATTCCCAGCATCTTACCGATGTCCCGATGTGACAACTCCGGATTCTCGAAATGAGTGCACAGGATTAATTCACGACGCTCTTTTTCGTTCGACGACATTTTTCCAAATTTACGAAAAATTGACAGTGAAGCATGGCCAACGTGATCTATACACTCTTATCTGATTATAAGCGAAAGCTGAAGATATAATTCCTAATAATTAAATTTCTACAGCGTTTTTTCCGTGATGCAATTTGATGTGACACACCCTTTATGTTTATCAGAACGCAGAGAATCGGCAAACAGATCTTTCGTTCATAAAAGTTAAAAATAAAAAAAGCAACTCTAACTTTCACTTTTCTTGAAACCGGAAATATTCGGACTTAAAAATAATATTTAATGTATTTACAAAAATCTATAATAATTATTATAATTATCATGTATAAGTCGTATATTCATCCATCCAATCATCGTGAATACTGTTGCAAGTGGAAAATAAATGGGTGTTCGTTGCTTATGATGCGAACATAAATAACAATATAATACAGTTATTTAAATTTAATACGACATGCCGACATGCCACTCAGTGTCGCTTTGGAGGCGGTTTGGCCTGTAATTGAACATTGGCGATGTGAGTGGTACAGTGTCTACGCCTGGAGGCAGCTTTAATGTGGCGCCATAATTTGGGCCCTGAACTCGATGTTTTCAAAAATGTCCAATTAAACGTGTCACATTACAAGTCTGTCCAATAATCTAAACGTCGCATTAAATGTAACTTACTGTATATAAACAATATTTATTCCCAACTGTTTAGAGGCATCTCGCACAAATTGACAATATCATGCAGTTGTCAGTGCAAGTCGGTGCAATTTTTAGAGTGTAAAAAAAGTTCACTGTTTACATAAAAGCAATCTCGAATCGGTCCCACTTTTTTGCTTGAAGTTACTATCCCCTGCTGGTATGTAACTAGAATCGAAAATCGAATGAATGAAACCGAGACAAACGTATTCATTGACTACTAAGGACAAAATGAACAAGTGGCACTGTGGCAAAGGCCTACCTACCTTTGACGTTTTCGGCCAATAGTAGAAATTTTATAGAAAAATATTTCCAAAAAATCCACATACACTATCATACTGAATTTTTTACTTCATGTCTTCAAAATGTCTTCACAAAATTAAACAAGTCTGCTCTCAGCCATCACATCAAGGAACTATACTAATATTACATTTTATTAAAAAAATGCATCATTTCACACTTTTTAAACGAATCTATATATATAAAAATGGATTACTGTCTGTCTGTCTGTCTGTCTGTCTGTCTATCTGACTCGGAAACTACTGAACCTATCAACATGAAAATTGGTATGTAGGGGTTTTTGGGGCCGGGGAAGGTTTTCGTGATAGTTTGTATGGCATATGGAGGTTGTATGGCATATGTATGGCAGCCCCTCTTTAAGGAGGGGCTGCCATACATATTAAACACAAATTTCTACATTACTCGGGAATTAATGAAGCAAATGAACCGAAATTTGGCATATGGAGGTTTTAGGGTGCAATAAATGATTATATGGTGGTTAGACTCTCCACCCCCCTCTCTAAGGGGGACTGCCATATGAATGAAACACAAATTTCTGCATTACTAGAGAATTAATCAAGCAAATTAACCCAAATTTGGCATGTGAAGGTTCTAGGGTGCAATAAATGTTTCTATGGTGGTTAGACTCTCTACCCCCCTCTCTAAGGGTTGGGGGGTGGTGCTGCCATACAAATGAAACACAAATTTCTGCATTACTCGAGAATTAAACAAGCAAATGAAACCAAATTTGGCATGTGAAGATTTTAGGGTGCAATAAATGTTTCTATGGTGTTTAGACTCTCTACCCGCCTCCCTAAGGGTTGGGGGGTAGTACTGCCATACAAATGAAACACAAATGTCTGCATTACTCGAGAATTAAACAAGCAAATGAAACCAAATTTGGCATGTGGAGGTTTTAGGGTGCAATAAATGTTGATGAGGTTCTGAGAAAATATGTAATACGCCATTTTGTAGTGGCTGCCATCTTAGATTTGCATTTTTCATAAATAACTGTATTCTACTAGTCAAGCGCTTTCATTTGATACCCATATTGATGGGGTTGTGAAAAAAATATATATGGTGCCATCTGGCGGTGGCGGTCATTTTGGATTTGTATTTTTTATAAATAACTGTGTTCTACTAGTTAAGCCCTTTTATTTGATACTCATATTGGTTCTAAAAAATTTTAAATCCGCCATTTTGTAGTGGCCGCCATCTTGGCTTTGCATTTTTCATAAATATCTGTGTTCTACTAATCAAGTCCTTTCATTTGATACCCATATTGATGGAGTTCTGAAAAAATATGCAATCCGCCATTTTGTAGTGGCCTCCATCTTGAATTTGCATTTTTCATAAATAACTGTATTCTACTAGTCAAGTCCTTTCATTTGATACCCATATTGATGGGGTTCTGAGAAAATATGTAATCCGCCATTCTGTAGTGGCCGCCATCTTGGATTTGCATTTTTCATAAATAACTGCATTCTACTAGTCAAGCCCTTTCTTTTGATACCCATATTAGCTATTCAATATAGAATTATGAAATTTAAGGTGTACACTCAATTTTGCGATGCTTAGATAAAATTGTTTGAATAAATAATTAGCAAAAAACTTTTCGCGAAATTTTCTTGCGCGCATAGTTAGTTAAATGTGTGTGTTATTAATATGCATCAAAAGAAGAAATGTATTCAAAATATCTTGTACCAAAGAAATGGAGAGTATCGTCATCCGAACGAATTATGAATCATCCATTTGATTTTCGGAAATTATCCAAAATTTCCGAAAATCAAAAATAAAATACTCCGGATAATCGAGTCCCGGATAATCGAGTCTCCGGATAATCGAGTCCGACCTGTAATTAGTCTCACAAACGGATGTCGCAATAAGAGCGACTTCCAGAATAAACCAAGTGACTTTGCTATCTCACGTCACTCGCGGCGCAGAATAAAACTCATTAGAAGTACATACTGATATTCATATTGGACCCTTGAGAATGTTCTCGTGCGTAAAATTTTGACATAGGACATTTCTGTATTGGGGTGTAAGTTCAAAGTTTCGAAAACAAAAGCGTTACGTTTGGGGTGCAAGGTTTTGAGTGTTAATATCTCTTTGTCGGGTGGATGAAGAGGTATGAAAGTAACTTCAGTCGAAAGATGGAAGATCTACGAATGATGTTTGCTACTTATTGATTCATAAACTTTTTTCAATAGATTTATTTTTTTTGCTCGGTGATTTTTGATGTGGATAATATAGATTGATCAAAGATATTGTGTGATTTTTTTTGTCGAAAACACGTGTGTATGAATGGTATATGGTATACAAAGATGGCCGAGAAGAGGAGAACGATTTGCCACGTCAAGGACGATCATCCACCTCTTCAACTGATGAAAACATTGACAAAATAAAAGGAATGAAGTGTGAAAATCGTCATTTCAGTTTGATAGAGCTAGCCCGGCGTTATGAGGCGTTTGAGAGAGAATTTGATTGAACAAGTACGTTCCAGATATAGCCCCGCCTTCTATTTCCGAAACTCAAATTACCGCTTCGTGGGACTCGTTTTGACAACATTGAAGACATACAGTCAATCGCAAAATTGAGTATACACATGCTAATTGACGATACCCTCCATTTCTTTGGTACAAGATATTTTGAATACATTTCTTCTTTTGATGCATATTAATAACACACACATTTAACTAACTATGCGCACAAGAAAATTTCGCGAAAAGTTTTTTGCTAATTATTTATTCAAACAATTTTATCTAAGCATCGCAAAATTGAGCGTACACCTTAAATTTCACCAAACAAACTAACCTTTCTAGTAAGATCTTTACGAATTAGTGTACTTTTTTTCGTCAGTGTGTGACGTCGACATCAAACCACTGCTTGGGCAGTGTTGGTTTTTGTTTTTTTTTGTAGATGTTTGAAAAAGTATTTATCAAAATGGCAAGTAAGAGGAACGAAATTGTTATCGTTACACGTACAATGATAATAAGAAAAACTTGTCGAGGAAAGACATTGCGAGAAATAGCAGCTGCTGTCGGATGAACCCACTCTACAGTAAAGAAAACCTTTTTGAAATACGTTGTAACTGCGTCACGAATTTCTTCAGTGTTATCGAATCGTTGACCGCCGAACGCCTGTTTCATCACCGAGAATGCTCGAACACAGTCCATTTGAATTTTTAAAATTGCTCTCGAGTTACGCGAGCAGAATGGGGCCGCGCATTCTCGTGGATGAGGAACACTCCTTTCGTCAATAAACCTGGCTTTTTGTTCTTAATCGCGATTCTTAATCAGTCCAAAACTTCACAATAGTGAGGTGATGAAACAGGCGTTCGGCGGTCAACGATTCGATAACACTGAAGAAATTCGTGACGCAGTTACATCGTACTTCAAAAAGTCGGACGCTACGCACTTCGCGCTCGGAATAGAAAAACTCGTGTCACGCTACGAAAAATTTCTTGAACGTTACGGCGATTATATAGAAAAAATAGAAAATAAACGTAGATTACGAAAATCACTTTGTTTTTTGTCCTAACGTTATTTTTCCGCGATTTCTGAGGCACTGAAACTTATTTTTTGAACGAACCTCGTATCAAAGCCGGAAAAATTACATCCACACGCGGAATCATGTTTGATTTTCGGGTTTTTGTTTCCCTATTACACTTTTGAACAGTATTCAGCGTCATAGGATGGTTCAAATATTATAAAATAGCATGTAGAAGGAGTTCTCATCAACAGAAATTTGAAATTCATAATGCAACTATAAAATCAACCACCTGTCCGTTATACCCCCACTGTCCGACTTACCCGCAATTCCTCTACTTATTACAGCTAGGGTCTCCGGAGCAAGCTTGGATCGAAAAATACGCTTTTTCATTCATACAGATGTCACAATAAAAGGTAACACTGTGTACAGCATCATCATCTTCAGTTAGTGTCTTCCATCTCAATTAATACAACCTAAGTGATACCGCGAGTCACAACCTTGGCATTGAACGAACGAGAAAAACCGACTGCTTGATGCTATCAGCCCATTAACACTTGTCACCGGCCGGGACCAACTATAAAAGAGGCGTTCCTGAACCTTGCGGTGATCTTCTAAGCATCTGTATGTTTCTTAATATGAAGACGGTGATATGTTATGATCTGCAAAAAAAAGTATGCGTGCCCTTCGCGACCAGAATAAAACATTTTGTGCACTGTGCTATTCGAGATATAACAGTTGTGGTCTCTGATTGCAGATTGCGAAGCGAAGGTATCTCTAGCAGACATGAAATTACCCCCAAAGATACGTTAGCTTTCATGTTTTTTTTTTCAATTATTTCCTATAGTTTGACATTGGAACGATCATTTTCATACCCTGTGTGATGAACGCTGTGTCTTTGCAGGAAAACGAGAGAATGTTCCTTTCACTGCGGCACGATTGGCATTATTGGTGTTCTATTTCCGTCATGATCCACCAACAATCTTCGAATAGTACCTTACACCGGCGGTAGCAAACCTATGATCTTCCTTCATATTTTTTTTTTTGCTATGTTTTGCCATTCTGTTTTGATACGATACCAACATGCGGTCACCGAACATGCGATTCCGCGATATACTAGTGATATCAAAGCGGAAATTGAACAAAAACACTGCTTGTGTTGTTTCTGTGTGAACGCTTTTGGTCAAGTTCACGGTCGGTCCGGATTGGTCAGTGGAAATCTAGGTAGATTTGAATTTTCCATGTATGGTTCCATGTATGGTAAAAACAAAATTTTGCAATCAGCAACTCAATTTTAATTTTTTTAGTTTTATAAGGTCGAAGTTATTGAATTTCCCCGTTTCTTACAAATATTACCAGGCGATTTAAATTGTGTACGTGAAATAAGCACGAGAATCCGATGCAACCAGTGAAAGGTAGTACAATTTAACGTAAAAATATCTCAAAACATCAATCGTTATACTATTCGGTACAATTCTAAATAAAACACATTTTAAAATAAAAAATACACTCCATTTGATGTGAAGTGCGCGTGCACAATGTGCTCAAATTTATATATCTTATGAATATTGATCATTTCATGCATTATTAATAGAACCGTATGGCACAGCCAGTTTGTTACAATTTCCTAGAATGAACAAGTAAACATTCCGTGACAATAACGAGTAAACATCAGTTCTATGCAAGACTGGATCTGAATCTCCAGATGAATCAAATGACAATTCGATTTAATTGTTCACGCCAATCCAGCGAAGTCACGCGTATCATTCAAGCTGACACAATATAATCATTTGTCGGGTTAATTTTCTGCTCTGTCTAAAGAACCAGCACTAGTGGGTATCTCTGCGAACGCTTATTATTGGATTCGCGCCCTTCCATGTCGTTTTCAAGTTCAGGTGAGAAAAATTTGCTACCTTGATTGATTCAAGTTCAGCGAACCTGTACGCAGCGTTTATTGCGTGGACCGCAAATCACGCAAAGAAGGTCAACTGGTTGTATAAAGTTTTTTTTTTGTTTTCATTCCCTTGTGTTTCGAAGCTGTTATTTTTTCTCATTTAATTCCATTCGTTACTTACGTAGAGAGAAAAATAAACTCCTCACAAAAATTAATCAATAATAATAAAACTGATCTCAATTGATTCAATTGGATATAAAACTGTATGCCAAAATCCATGAAAAGAAGACTTTTGTTGAAAAAATACAATTGCAGATTTTTTCGAGGCGTTTGCGGACAGCTACTTCTTTACAGAATGCTTCACATTTCATTTTTTCTTAAATTTTCCTTTTCTTTCTTCAAAAGAAATGTAAATTTTCACGGCTGATCAACAGCATTGCTAGCTCCATGCTCCGTGTTAACCAGCAATTTAAAAATTATTTTTACAGAAAGAACGACGATACTGTGATCGTGTGGAAACATTAAACCACAATTATGCGAATACCCTCGAGAAACTGCAACTTGTGTCTACATGCAACGAAGATTTACGACGTCGCTCAGCGGGTGGCTATTACTCACTGTTGAGGATCTTACAGGATCGATACTACACCCTGTTCCATTTTTTAAAAGATCAGTTGAAATTTTCCTGTCTTCTGTCAGGTGGGACGAAGATGATTCCAATTTATGATTTATTCGTGATTATTTCAAAATATTATGTGTTGGCATTGGTGACAACAATGCAATGTATAAGTTTCATATTGGATCATTAAAAAAAATATCCAAGGTTTTCCGTTCAATTTTTGAATTGTTTATTTTTATTTTATCGTTTTTCCAGCATGAGATTTCTGCAGAGATCGAGACAAATGGTAGTCACGTGGTGCAAGGTCCGTACTACACTGCGTTTCACCACTATAGAACCACTCATATTTTTTGAAATTCCAGAGATATGTAAGAAGTCGGTTGAATTGAAGTACATAGTGTAGGATATAATAACTATCTTCATCTGGCCATTTGAACCTTGTTGTTGTGTTCAGGCGCGAAGCATTAAAACACTAAAATTCCACTGTTTCATAACTATAGAACCAGATGGAAAAACTCCTACTCCTTTACAAAATTACCGTCAATTTCACATGAATTACAATAAGTTTCTAATTCCTAGGTCATCTTTAGTTCCCAATCAGTTCAAATAACCCATTCGTGGTGGTTTTGACCAAGTTGCGTCATGTTGTAGTGTGTATCTCGTTCTACGCAGATGATCCTGCTCTTTTAAGCTCTTCAAATAACTCATACTGTTTGTAAGTTGCATCTACTATTCGTACGATCACTTCTCATGAGTTCTTGATAGGGTTTTGATCTGGTAAACAAGCTGGCCAGTCCAGAATCTGAAGCCCTTGTTCATCAAACCATGTCATGACCTTCCCGATTTTACGAATTGATGCCAAATTATTCAATTATCACATTGTAAAAACAGCAGTAAATGATTTTGAAGTACTTCTTTGTTCATCTTACTGTTCATTCGTGTTGATGGTAAGCAGCCTAAACCAGGCCTTTTTGAGAAAATATTCCCCAAACCAAGAAAAATCCCATCTCCAAAGCTGCGGTTCCAAAACTGATGTGGAAGCTAATTTGTAACTTTGCAGGCGGCAGTTTGATGGTTTGAGAAAATATTTTCAAAACGGCCTGGTTCAGATAGCTTTTAATCAACACCAGTCTGAAGCGCAACGAAGTACTGGCAACACGGGCATCGTCAGTTTAGCGGTTAGGTGGGCTGGGCACTCGGCACATCGTCCCCATCTTATCCGCAGGCAGTCACCGTTCGGTTTCGGGCGATCTCCGATTATCCCGCGGACGCTCAGAGACACACAATTTGGAAATTAAACGGGATCGGAAACCGCCTTGAACCGAAATATTTTCAGGGGTTCTGCGTGGGAATTAAGTGACACTAAAGTTGCACGTTTCCAAAGTGCATTTGGTGTGATTTCCACCGTGTGTGAAATATTCCAAGTAGAAATTAGTTTGAAGTCTGTTTGTTTTTTTTTCAATAAAGTTTGTATGTGTGCAAAAGGGCAAACTTGTTGCCAGAAACAACGATTTATTTTTTAATTAATACGGCTCAATACTTTGGTTGCTATAGGGTAATACAACAAAATGTTTTCTTTTAAATTATGTTCCTATGTTTAGTAGGCGATATTAAAAAAAAGTACTGATGCACATCAGTCTTATAAATCCATTGCATTAATACCTATTATATCGCAGTCACGAATTGAATCTCATGATACTTGTCGTATATAAATAATGAGCGCTACTCAAAAGGAAAAGAAACAAATTTAAAAAAATATATAGCAAGGTAAAAATAGATAAATGTTTTATAATAAGAGTGCGGATCGGGACGACCGTGCTGTTTAAAAATCGAAGTAAAATTATTTGCGGATCAGGACGATCGCGCAGAACAAGTACGGCTCAGGACAACCGTGTAGAAAAATGATAATGATAAGAGTGCGGATCGGGACGACCATGCTGTGTATAACGGAAGTAAAAATATTTGCGGATCGGGACATCCGTATAAAAACATGAAAATGATAAGAGTGCGGATCGGGATGACCATGCTGTGTAAAAATGGCACATCTTCCGGTACTTATTAGCAGGCAGTCACCGTTTGGCTTCGAGCGGTCACCGATTATCCCGTAGACGTGAAATTATTAAAATTTTTATGATTTTTACCGATTTTCCTCAAAGAGAAATTATGATCATGGTTTGTCCAGCTCTGATTATAGATTGTCCAAAAAATGATCATGGTTTGCCCGTTTTCAGAAATCAAAATTTTTTGATGAAAAAATTCGAATTTTCAAGTAGATATTGCATTTATCATTGCTTGAATTAATTGTCATCATATTTATCCATTCATAATTTAGGCTTTCTTCAGAATATTACCTTTTCTTGTGTATTTCAGAAGGGTTCACCTCAACACACTCAACACAGAAAAACTTTATTTCTGCTATGCGCAGGACACAATAAACAAACTGCAGCGCGCCAAGCGGTTGCCATAGAAATCGTGTGGACAAAACAACATTAGTGATTCGGACAACTCATGATCAGAATTGAGGTCATCGAAATGCGTTAATTATATGGTTTAGCTACGTAAATATGATACAAATGGTGTGCAATCATAATGTTTACAATATTTGTAAGTGCTATAATCCACAAAAGGTCTGAATACGTGCCAAATAATCATCTGGTGATTGGCTGAAAGTTAGCTCAAATGAGGGGCGCATTGACACCAATAGAAGGTGGATTTTGTAATCTATTAAAACATGTGAATCCGTAAAAATATACTATAAAGCTACTGTGAATCATGAAAGAGACAATTTTATTTAGATGTTTTGAAACATTCGAATACCTGATTTAACACAGGTGCGCTTAAATAGAGCATTCAAAACAGTGGACAAACCATGATCATATTTTCGACTATTCTGAGGTCAATGAAATGGGGGCGAAGTTCCCATTCAATGAGGATAAGGAATCGAGGCGGTCCAAGCCACCAAGATAATGCGATCTGAGTTGGCTGCCGACCCGCCGTCGGACACGGCGGCCTTTCACACGTAAATCTGTGTTTCACTGATTGCCCAGTTAGGATACGATCCTTTAGCTAGGTCCGACCGAGCTTTAGCAAGCGTGCCGACATAATCCTGGTTTGTCTTCCACCAAACCTTTTTCAGAAACTGAAATCCAACATCTCTAAAGATGGGATCGTCTATGGGAAGTAGCCCTGAAAATGAAGATCTCGTATCACATGATGCGTTTAATGCTTCATTTAGCATGCCATCTGTATCCATACGTAAACTCCGTGTTCAAACCATAGTTAAAAATAAATGTAATCCAATATTTCGTGCACCACCTTGAAAGTTTATTGCCTCAAATTGAACAGATAATAGGATACACGATACCAAATCAATAGCCTTTGTCCAGCACTATCAACCTTTAGTTCTTTGCCGCGCTTGACCACCAGCCACAAAAGAAGTATACGAAATATACGTTCACATCGAACAAACCAGTTGAACCTATAACACGTTCATTTGCTTCTCGTCATCTTTGGAAGAATACTGTCGGAATACTTGTCGTTCTCGGTGTCGAAGTTAGCCGCGAATTTTAAGCGCTTTTACGCAAACGTTGTCGCGATTAGGCTCACCGTAATCTCGTCTCGAACACTCCGTCTAAACGCCGTCTTACAAAGCCATAGCTACCAGTAAGACTTTCCGTTTGTATATGGAACACCAGTAGCCAAACGCATTGCTCCATATCCGGTATCCGGTATCCGGCCAAACAACTATCCGTTTCATCACTAATTTATTGTATACAAAGAAAACAGTCAGATATTCGACTAGAAAGTAGTTACATATCGTAGAACATCCGAAAACAATTTTTTTTTATATTTCTTTATTTTGTAACTGTCAGTCTCAGTGATCAACATTTTTCTAGGGACCGACACGAAACTCAACGTGTTAACAGAACTCATTTTCCGATGGTTCAATTCGGAAATAAGAATAGAGCACAAAGCTAATAGACTCCATCACAATTGTAGGACGGAAATATTTATTGCACAAACGATGCGATAAATATACCATTCTCCCGCGGTTGCGTAAACTATCAGTCGACAATAGATCCGATTCAATGTGCGTAGTTCAGAACTCGGATATGATGGGATCTCACCGATAGCAGCCACGCAATGATGCTGTTGTCTGCAAAGTTATGATTTCCCGGCTAGTTTCCTAGAAATTAATTTGATTTCAAATTATAGATTTCGATGGATAGCGACAAATGAAAGTGTTTCAATCTGTAGTTTTTTTGCGATCGAAAAATGCGGAATGATGGTTCTGGACAGCTTTAGCTGTTAACTTTTCATTCTACACAAATGTATATATCTCATGCCCGTAAACACGTGAATCATCAAACACTAAAACATGAATGAAAAACTATCAAAACAAGTCTCCAAAGCAGTCAAACAGGCTACGAGCGTTAGATAGGCTATACACTGCTAATACTAGCGAGTATCGCTGCTGGATGGGGTTATTCAACCTATACCCCATCGACTCGCTTCACCTCCGCCAAGTTGCAACAGAGGTAGCATTAGATAAAAGTCACCAAGCAGGAAGTAATGCTGTAATGCAAGTTACTCACGCAATGAGTCGATACGACCTGTACGAGTCTGTCTGTAGCATGGGTAAATGAGTGTCTTCTATGGAGCCTAGCAATTCATAAATCGTCGCATGCAGAATGGTTGCAACAGCCCTAAATGCCATGCGCAGAGGACAGGGTTCACTTATCATCGCGTCACATCATGCTGCGAATGATTCGCGCTAGCGTAGAACCCGTGGCATGTGGGATGTGTTCTACGAGGTCCGTTCAAAAAGTATCACTACTTCTGAATTTCCGCCGTATTCAGGGCGGACTCGATTATATACAGGTATATACATGTATACAGGTTCTGATTTCTTTTTACCTTATATAATCGAATCCTGCATATAATTCAAATTTATTAGTTTTTTTTTGCATGTATTTTTTTTTTTGAATATAAAAGATGAATTTGATTTTTGATTCATCCCCTTAAAGTCAGAAAACACCTTTCTCATATGAAAAAAAGACGGGTGGGTAATGTCGGGGACATAACCGGAGTGACGTAGGACTATACAAAGGGGACAGCTTTTATACTCTAGCGGTACACACTCACAGGATAGAGACAAATCGGCAGACTCAGCCAAAGGGGCGGGTCCAACGAGACGAACGAATGAGCGTTAAAAGGGAGCGATGGCAAAAAAATACATTCATTACGATTTGTTCGCTCGTTGGATTCACATACAGACTAAAAAGGGTCCTTTTCAGGATCACAAAAAGTCTAAAGAGTTTATTGTTTTGTTATCACTCGATATCCCCATCTTGTTCGGCTAAACCTTCCTGTTTAGCGATTTGTTGTCACTCGCCACAGCTTTCACAGTTGGAAAATTTCTTTCCATCCAGCTTGTGACATATTTTACAGTAAATTACATTCAATGGCACGTCGCATTACCACCACTCAGTGCCGGATTGGAGGTAATTTTAACCTGTAATTGAACATTTGCGATGACAGTGGTACAGTGTCGACTTTCAATGTGGGGTCATAATTTGGATCTCTATGTTTACAAAAATGTCCAACTAAATAAGTCGCATTACATGTCCGTCCAATTAGCTAAATGTCGAACTAATTGTAGATTACTGTACTTTAAATCTGGAAACAATTTAAGAATTGGTGAAAATTGAATAATCAGGAAAGTCCCTAACTATCAATAAGCTCAGAACAACTGCCAAATTCACATACTCATCAAATCCTGGCAAACAAATTATGAAAACATCAATTTGTGTTTTATTATTATTTTGGATAATGTTTTAGAAAGCATTGAACTTTATTTCCTAAACTCTTTTTTGGAAGGTTTAATGGCCCTGAAAAGCGCCTTGTTTTATGGAATGGTTCCAATTTAGAAAACTTAGTACTCGTGGTTTTGAAAAAAACCATTTCGATTGTATTAATTGTATAAAGAACAAACTTTTTTGTTCTGCTACTTGATGCCGTTTTGCGATTGCGTTGCGACTCGCCACTCGCTGCAACTGCCTGTTGTCTTGATGTCCACCGAACCGAATGTGTTCTGTTCCGAATGCAGGTTTTCTTATCGTCGCGAGCAGCTTTGCCAGCTAACTCGATCACTTCGGCGGCCGAAGCTATATAACGCCGGCTAGGTGGACTGGTGCACCTAGCTACCTAGCTACCCTTGCGGGGAACTCCAGAACAACACGAGCGGGAACTCCAGATCAAGGTTCGAGCGGGATTTTGCCTTTCCCTTCACTTTTCCTCCTTTGCCATATCCAACCATGGCTGCTTGTGTTGGTTTGTTGATGTGAGGTGATGCGAAACGATGTGGTGTACGGTTCGGATGAGAATGATCGTTACGGCAGCGGAGAGGGGATTTTTAAGCTGACTGGCTGGCTCGAGAATTACGCATGTGTGAGACTGCGACCAATGTTTCCCTCATTTTTTTCTTTTTCCTTTCCAATCGTGCTTCATTCTATTTCGCTGCTGCTCTGGTTGCCCGTTTTGGTCGGTACGATTTGAGGAGCACAAAATGGACCAATCAAAAATGGGCACATAGTGTATTTGGACAATGCTTGATATTTCACAATTATTCAATTATTTATCTCAAGAAAAAATGAAATGTTATTCGTTATGATAGATGCGTAGATATATTTCCTATCAATTGATGCAAAAACCTTTGCGATCTATTGAGAAATGCTCGAGTTATAAGCGTTCCAAATCTTGCATTTTTTCCTACTTGTTCAGTGCCTAGATTTCCATTTCACCCCCTATATCTTCCGGTTAGACGTAGTCCTACGTCAAAAAAAAATTTATGCAGATTCTCTCAAGAGGCGATAGACGATCATATTTGATGAGAAAAATCCTTCTACGGAATTATGTTCGAATTTCAACAATGACAGAATTATAGATTTTTTTTGTTTCGGACTTTGTTGCCTCAAACTGGCTCTACATTAAAAAATACGCTACGAAAGACGATTCTGTTGCTTTCATTTCAAAGATGAAAAAATTTAGTACAGGATATAGTAGTGAAACATCTGAATTAATGGATTTTAATAACATATTTGAAGTAAAAACCTTAAAAGTTAATAATTTTTTATCGAAGACTTATCTCACTTCTTAACTAGGCGAACCTAGCCAGAATTTTCACCTGCCCCCGGGCTTCTGAATGCCAAAGGGGGACTAGGCTCTGCGGAATGCACGTATCTGCATGCTCGTGCTGTTTTAGTCCTGACCGAGGAATTGTCGGACAATCGCGCAGGTGCTAAGGATGACCGACTTTTGGATGCCGGCCAATTCCTTCTCGATGTTCAACACCTTTAGCGCTTCCAGAAGTGTCTTCGGGATAATTCCAGTTCCAGAGAGAACGACTGGAACAATTCTTGGGACCTCCCTTAGCCCCCACAGTTCCTTGAGCTCCACGGCCAATGGTCGGTACTTGCAGATTTTGCGACCGTGGGTCTCCTCCAGATTCTGGTTCAGTGGAATAGCGACATCGATGATGGTGACTTTGCGGTCGCTCTTGTCGTAAACCATTATATCTGGGCGGTTGTGGTGGATCGAGAGGTCGGTCAGAACAGTACGATCCCAGTACAGCTTGAAACGGTCATTTTCCAGGACAGGTGCAGGCAGGTACCGGTAGTTAGGTACGTTGTCTTCCAGTAGAGCACATTGGAGCGCCAGTTGTCGATGAACAATACGGGCCACGTTGTTGTGGCGCTCGGTGTAGGCTGCGTTGGCCAAAACGGGACAGCCTCCCATAATGTGTTCTATGTTTTCACCTGGTTGATGGCACATCCGGCAAATGTCATCAACGTCTTGATGCCAGACGTACCGCCTGCAGTTTCTCGTCGGCATTATCCTGTCCTGGATGGCTATCATGTCGGCTTCTACTACTGAAGAGAGTTCACCACGCGTTAGCCACAGATTAGATGCGGCCTTGTCGACGTGTGGCCGGTCCAGTTGATGGGGGTGGGCACCATGCACTGCCTTCTGCTTCCAAGCTGCAATCTTCTCCTCCACTGTCTGCAGATTGCAGTTTAGTTGGTACTCCGCTTGCGCCAAGTGCAGAGCGCTGTATCCTCTGTCAGCGGCGCAGACAGCCCGGTATAGCGCGTTTTGGTTGGCGCGTTCTGCGAAGTACTCGCGCAGTTGTCGTACCTGGGCAACACACAGTGCAGAAATGTCGACGATTCCAAGTCCCCCTTCTTTGCGTGGTAGTGAAACTCTCTCCAGTGCCGATTGAGGATGGTGCATTCCGGCCTCTTTGAATGCTTTCCTCATCCTCCTCTCAAGGTCCTCTAGGTCAGTTTTGCTCCATTTGACTTTGACTTTTTTATTATTATTATATAATATATTATTTTATTATTATTTTAATTTATTATTAATTTTATCCTAAAAAGTTATACAAAACTAGTTGGTTTCTATCAATTAAATTGAAGCTCTCTAACCGCTCTACAATTTGCTCTTTGGCACCCAACTTCTATCTTTTCTAATTTGGCTGCATTATCGATATAAACAATTCCTGGTGAAAATTGAGGCAATATCACGATTTTTAACTCACTGGACATGCAATAGCCACTTAAATTACACCTTTACTTGAAAGGTTACATTTGTTCTTGAAATAAGTCATATTTGAAATATATAAAAAAAATCCAAACTGTATCTAATCGAGTCCAAAATTGTATATAATCGAATCACATATAATCGAGTCCGACCTGTATTTGATTTTCGATTCTTCGTGGCGTTATGTTGGGACTCTTGTTTCTAATTTATACTAACATGTTCGGCCAATTGAGAACATGTTGTACCACCGATAAACATCGTTTCGGTCCAAAGTAGCTTCACCATATGACAAAGCGAACATTCAGAGCGCATCCGCGCACCTATATGTTTATGTTGTACGAGGGCAGTTCAATAAGTACTAAGCCTACAAAAAAAAACAAAATTTTTGGAAATGTGGCGATTTATTCTCAACATAGTCTCCTTTTAGATCGATACACTCAATCCAGCGAGGTCCGACTTCTCTAATCCCTCTGAAATATACGTTTTCTCGAAGTCTGCAAAGTAGGCCTCTGTGGCGGCGATGCCTCCTCATTCGACTCAAAATTCTGTCCAGCGGATGGAAACAAAAAAAGTCGCACGGGCCAAATCTGGAGAACACGATAGATAGGGCAGCAGTTCATAGTGCAATTCGGCCAATTTGACCGTGGCGACGGCGGAATATCCATTTTTTCCATTTTTTTTTAAATCCGCGGACACGTCCGCTTCCACGCACGATCAAAACAAAACTACGAGTTCGATTCGGCTGACATTTTGACAGTAGCCGTTTACGAGAATGTGCTACACGATAAGTAATCTCTGTTGAGATACTGGCTTCATCGGGCGATGAGGCTTAGTACTTATCGGACTGCCCTCGTATATGTTTTTATCCATTTATTTATTTATCCATTTTATCCATATAACTTGAACGTAAATCGTGGAATATCATGAATACTTTTAAAATGGCTCCCAAAGACATAGGTATCATCATTAAAAAAGTCAATAGCAGTAGTAGCATCAGCAAACAAGTTTCAATTTTTCTAGCATCCACAGGTGAACCGCAACCCACCACTCTTGTGTTTATCGATCCAACACACACACAGTCATGATATAATCCAGGGATGGCCAAACCAGGCAACACTGCGGGCTACCTGTTATTTAACACGTTGAACCCCGAATTTTTCTTGCTACGCTTTCATTCAGCCAGCATCAAGAGGCTTTGCACAATATCAATGTCGGTCCCCGCTTCCAATGATATTTATTGTGTAAACGGAAACTAGTCACCACTTTGTCTAGAGCAGGAGTGGCCAATGTGTGGACCGCCTGGCTATTCCTAGCCGCCCGCCAAAAGAACCGATCAAGAGCGATCCGCCATCGAAAAGGGACATTTTTGGATTGATGCGTGATGTGTAACGGACGTTTGTTAAAGAGTTCGATCGAAAATCTTGGACACTGTTCCATCGACGAACTCCCGGTTGTCCGGCACACCATTCAGGCTAGTGGACCACCACTACGCCTAACCGTAGAGGACCAGCGTGAAGGATCGCCCTCTTTTCTTGGTGAGCTGACGATAGCCTAGCTTGATGATTCCCCATACAATTGTGTAGCTCAGAACCTTAATGCAATGGCGTCAGTTTGATGCAATGATTGCAATGCTAGAGACATCAGCGAGTCAGTAATTTGGTCGCGTCCACAGCTCAATCCGAAACTAAGACATGGTAGGCTTTACACTTCTTCAGTTCATTCGTTACTAACCTTCAAAAAGGCCTTTGGAAAACTTTACTTTTTCCTCGTATTACTCCTCCACCGCCATTGCCTTGAGAAAGGCATTCGATCCCTCACCGTTCAGTTCGCCCAGCAACGGTGTTGTCCAGTCGGTGTCCTCACGAAGAATGGAAGTTTGCCTCTGCGAGATTCACTGTTTATACGCTAGGCAAATATTCCCCTTCATTCTTATTCTTTTCCTTTGTTCACGGGGACTTTAAATCTTACGATTTTCACTTCGTTGCTCGTCGATAAGCTGCCCGTTATAGACAGCTTTGTTCGGGAAATCACACAAATGGACAGAATAAATGTATGAGGAAATGGGAATGCTTCCTATTTTCATCAATTAAAACCATATACAGACTATGGGATTGTGATGTATAGCATATCAAACAAATCTTAGGGAATTTCCGATTCGTTTGGTATGTAAATCGCCAAAATTCGTTCGCGGCAAAAATAGTTATTAACGTCAACTTTATTTCATAAAAACGTGACCTGTTTTCTGATTTGGCACCCTTAATGAAAGACGTAGTTCTACGTCAAAAAAACAAAACAAAGACTGAAAATTCTATATTGTATCACTTAAAAATGTCATATGTAAATTTATTATGATTAAAATTGTAAATTTATTATGATTAAAATTGGAATATACTTTCTTGACATATATAATCAAAACTTAGAAAATTTTTACTCATGCAAAAAAAAGAATGATTTTTCGGGTGCGTAATCAACATTCCAATTTTCCGATTTTGTAAAATTTTGAAGTAAACCGTGCTTTACGATTGAATTCTATATAGGACGAATTGGAATCTTTTCATTACCTTATTAGAAAACGTATTCAGAGTGCTACATATATTGGATGGGCAGTGCCAAGACAACACTCCCACCTCCCAAGCGGAGGACGCTTTCATCGATTCGCATTCCTCGCCGAATATGGAAATATGTGCGTCCACTACCACACACACACACATACACACGCACCCGGCAATGAATTCCAGCCAATCACTTCTGCCGCCGCCACTTTCTTATCACGCCGATAATGGAATCATCCCGATGTGTTATAATAAATAAGTAGCCTCAATTGATCGGCAACAACAACGCACCCAGTACCTACTGAGCGCGATGTTTCAGTGCACAATCGCTTGGTTCCGCATCACTAATTGGATGTAACTCGCGCTTCCCACCGCGCGCTTGCGGGCTAGAGAGTGCCTGCCTCTTGATCGTCGAGAACATTTGTTGTTGGTGTTTTTTTTTCCTGTTGCGAGTTTCGAGTGTGTATTTTGCCTCCTTGTGCAGTGGCGCGCTCAGTCAGTGTGCTGCTGGACTGCAAACAATTCGGTTCCGATTCTTTTCTTGACCGGCTGACCCTTCGCGCGCATCGTGTGTCCGACATTGGGTAGAGCACCGTGATAGTTCATGGTAACAGAAGGAGGAAATCTCGCCCGGCCATACCGTGTGTCACTGCGAAAGTCGAGTGTAATAGATACGAAGTAAAGCTTAATCTACATACGCGCAGTGTTTTTAAAAAATACTAGTTGAAGATCCAGTTCCATTCGAGTGCTAAGCCAAAATAAGGGTTTTCTAAAGGAGAACAACTATTAGAAGACAAACGTTGGCGGAACAAGTTTGATCGAAGAAGAAATTCTTGAAGATTAAAGACCGAACGTTGGGTTCCCCAAATAAACCAGTGTCGGTTCTGTTTAGTAGTATCATACAGTTGTGCGATGTAGTAACATCTAGTTGTCGTTAGATGATAATTTGCCATCAATGCGAAAGTGCGAAAGAGAGTGAATGTGACTGGTTTCATAAAGTGCTCAGCTCCCGAATACCAATTAGTTTGATGTCCTAGTACACACGAAATACAGACAGGTGAAAAAAAAATCGAAAATGTTAATCTGGTTACGAGTGCTAGGAATCCTGCTGAGGATAGCCAATGTGCTGCTGTCGCCATTGTTTAAGTTCGTTGGAGGGTCCCGGAGGAAAACTGCCTTCCCGCAGATACGCAACGAAATGCTGGAGATACCCGCGGTTGATCTGGCAGAGCGGATCAGAAACAAGGAGGTAACAGTGGGGGCCATTTAGCCAAATATGGACTCGTGGAGACGCATTGTACATAGTGTGCGAATGTCCGGAATAAAACATACTGAACGAATGTTTTTTACACGTTACCAGACATCCTCTTATCTAGATTATTTTATCAGCGATGAGGTGCCTAAGATAACGTAACAATTATTGTCAACATACGCACTCCGTAATATTGTGGACACGCTTCATAGAATTCACCGCGTTTATGCGTCTAATGTGCATTGTAAATAATCTACTTAGGGTGAAATAATACGAGAATCATATTTCGGACAACATCAAATTTCGGACACTTTGTTCTAATACCTTGAAACGCCTAATGCACTGATGATATTACTATGAAATTCATATCACAATTAGAATGAAAGGGGTGTAAGTGATTTGATCGATATCTCTACATTGACTCTCTCTTTAGGTCATAGCTTAGCCTCAAATACATTCCCAGCTGTATTTGACAAAGTGGAAGATAGGTCAGAACCTCACCTATCAGATTCTATAGCAAACTTAAATTGGAACGTTTTTGCAATTGAGTTATTAACTAAGGAAAAAGTTGATGAAGAGAAATCGATCAAGTCACTTACACCCCTTGCATTCTAAGCCCCTCAATTGATTCTTTAGAGTAATCCCTTGGTTTCACTATCACTTCATTTGAGAATTACATTTGAATTATCACACAGTAGGAAAAAATCCATCCAAAATCCAAAATCCACTCATTATTGTTTGTGTTTGACGTTTGCTTAGCGTGAGCACGTAGAATTTACCACTTCATCAATATTCAAATTTCTCTCGTATTTCATCAGTTCTCATCATCGTTATCAGGTTACTGTGATTGCTTGGTAAGGGTTTCGCAGTTGACTATAAAACATAATCAAGTGTAATGTAATTTTCGTTCAAAAAATTACAAAATAAAGTGTCCGAAATTTGAATTCAATCTGTCCGAAATTTGATTTTTTTAATAAATAGTGTCCGAAATCTGTTTCTTATTCGCTTGATTTGTTATTATTTTATTGTCGTCAATCAAAATTGTAGACCAATACATTCTTAATACTGCTTAAAACTAAAAAAAACTAAAGAGAGTTGGCTGGATAATTTATTCGTTTAATTCAAAAGACGATTTTAATAAGTTACATAATCAACAAATTTTTATTTATTTATTTATTTATTTATTTATTTCGTTAAACCAGCATAGACTAAATATGCCGCCCAAATTTTATAGTGAAATTTAACTACAGGTCGGACTCGATTATCCGGAGTATTGATTTTTTTTTTCACTCCGGATAATCGAGTCAAAACATTTTTTTTTTCTTTATGTTTTTTTGCATGTATTTTTCGTTTTTTGAAAATGAAAGAGGAATTTGATTTTTGATTCATCCCCTTAAAGTCAGAAAACACCTTTCTCACATGAAAAAAAATAATTTATCCAGATTCTCTCAGGGGATTCTCAGACGATCATTTTTGATGAACAAAATCATCCTACGCATATGTTCGAATTTCAACAATGATAGAGTTACATAACTTTTTTTTTGTTTCGGACCTCAAACTGGCTCTACATTAAAAAGTACGCTACAGAAGACGATTCTGATGCTTTCATTTGAAAGATGAGAAAATTTAATACAGGATATAGTAGTGGAACAACTAAATTAGTGAATTTTTATAACATTTTGGAAGTGAAACACTTCAAAGTTAATAATTTTTAATGTGTTATTATTAATTTTATCCTAAAAATTTATATTAAAATAGATTGTTTCTATCAATTAAAATAAAGTTCTTTAACCGCTCCACAATTTGTTCTTTAACGCACAACTTCTATCTTTCTTAATTTGGCTGCAAAATCGATATAAACAATTCCTGGTGAAAATTCAAGCAAAATCTTCAAAAATCACGATTTTTACTCTACTGTACATGTAATAGCCACTTAAACTTCACCTTAACGTTGAAAGGTTACATTTCTTCATGAAAAAGGGCATATTTGAAATACAAAAAAAAAAAATTCCAAACTGAATATAATTGAGTCCAAAATTATATATAATCGAGTCTGTATATAATCGAGTCCGACCTGTACTGTATTCTATTAGTCAAATCATTTCATTTGATACCAATATTGAGGGGATTGCAAAAAATACATAGTCGACCATTTTGTGGCGGCGACCTTTTCGAATTTATGTTGTTCATAGTGTAGTGTATTCTCAAAGTCAAGCCATTCAGCCATTTTTAGCGACGGCCACATTGATTTTTTAAAGAACATGGAACACGGAGTTTTATAATGACAGTAGAATGAAATGTATGTTCCAAATTTCAGATCAATCATTCAACAGGAACGGGGTCAATTTTCTATTAATGTGAGACAACCCAACAAACATTCAAACATACAAAAAGTGGCCCCAAATGAGAGCCTTGAGGAACTCCGGATGTAACAAATATTGGTTTTGAAATTTTCCCATTAAACCTTACTACTTGCGTGCGGTCAGTCAAATATGATTCTAGCTATTTCAATAGCTTGACTTCTATCCCTATTTTTTGAAGTTTAAGAAGCAGTAATGGTATATCAACACGATCGAAAGCCTTACTAAAGGCAGTGTATAGAGCTTCAATTTGATTACCATTATCCATTGTGTTCAAAGTGAATGTGACAAATTCCAGCAAATTTGTTGTTGTTGTTGATCGTCCCTTGAAAAACCGTGTTGCTCATTCGTAATCCGTGTCTTTAGTTGTTGAAAAAGTTTTTGGTTTATTATGGCTTCAAAGAGTTTTGGAATGCAAGAAATAATTGCTACTCCACGACAATTTCTTACATCGGTTCTATTACCGGATTTGAATATAGGTACAAGGAAAGAGTTTTTCCATATTTTTGGGAACCTTTCTGATTCCAATGACTTTTTGAAAAGCCATAAAAGTGGATGAGTTAATTCAGATGCCAAATTTTTTATAAAAACCAGTGGAATTCCGTCAGGACCTGGCCCTTTTGAGACATCAAGCTTATTTAATGCGTCAATAATTTCAATGTAAGTTAGTTTTCTGACTCCAACATCACATGGAAATTCTGGAAGAAATGCAAAGAAATCACGATCTCGGTCCTCCTCAGCTGTTTCAATATAAACTTCTTGAAAAAATGTTGCAAAGAGGTTGCAATTTTTTTTCTGGGTCATTCCCCACGGTATCGTCAAGGTACATACGTGATGGAAAACCATTGCTTTTTAATTTTGTTTTTATGTAATTAAAGAAACTTTTCGGGTTAGACTTTATGTCCGACTCTGTTTTTAAGTTGTAATCTTCAAAAGCGATTTTAACAGTTGAGTTGAGCTGTTCGCAAATGTTCAGATATTTTTCGAGATTAGCGTCAGATTTGTATTTCTTATAAATTATATGTGCCTTCTGTTTTTTTTATTTTTTAGATTTTGATTAAACCAAATCGGATACTTTGTGTTTATATTTTTCCTTTTTCGTCTAGTTGGTATTTCCTCCTCTATAATTTCATTGATCATCGAGTAAAAAATCGTCACTGCTACTTCAATGTTTTATTGAAAAGCATTTTATTCGATGATTTTTTTTTATGTTTTCAATCGAATAGGTACCAAAGTAGAAAGCTTAAAAGCAAATTGAACTAATTTATTAAAAATATCAACCAAATAATACCTGTGCATAAAATTGAGATCTGTTTTGTGCATCATATGCCTTAAGCGTACGAAATATGATTCAGAACAGTATACAGAAAATAATGCCAAGAGCAGATAAATTATGCGTTTAAATTAGTATGGAACGGAAACTAACTTGTTAACGGAGCTTTGGGTTTGATTTCCGTGCAGGTCGTGGCATTGTCACATTGGAATTTTTGGCATTTTTTTAGGTTACTCAAAAATTACAATTCACTAGAAGTACACAGCAATGGAGAGTCAATTCAGTGTTCATGAGAAGCTGCAAATATTACAAGGATACGTTACATAGCCACTCAATGTCCTGGAAAAAAGGTAATGAAGATGGTCGAGTTTCGAGCGACATAGCATGCGCTGCCATAACTATTTCGCAAATAGTGACGTCAGTCGTTGTGTTTATATTTGATTGCCCACCGCATCCATGTAAAAATGCTATTTTCAGGAAGTAAATTATCAATTAAAGACGTACATTTTTGTAGAGCTCCCGCTGAATATGAGGCTAATGTGATAGCGTGGAGTGAATATTTGTGAAATCACGTCGAAAAAGACAGATAAAGGTGATATTTCCAAGTGCAATTTTCACTCCTCCACGTTCATAGAAACAAACGAAGTTTCATTATTTTACCGTTATGAAATTGATGTTTCGAAGGCTCTCAGTGTCGGTGTGTATGTTGTGAGATAATAATCGCCAATTAATCAAAATTTCAGTGAAAATTTTACTGCTTTCGAGAACCAAGCATACGACTGCTCTCTAGACCTTTTTACCACATGAATAATCGAAATAAGCCACGATATAAATGTATTCTGTTTAAAAACAACCAGTTTAATAATTCATGAGAATTTTGGCTCAAATGATCATGCAACCGTGAGTACTTTCAACATTGTTTTGTTTCTTTCATATACATTCCATATTGAATGCAAATAATTACGACACGATATTTTGCTTGCTAATACAGATACACTTCGCCTACTGTTCCACCTCTATATGTACCTCATTGATAGCCACTGAAGGAAAAAAAAAGTTTTACCTAGAATATCTTGAAAATATTATGGTGTGTGTTTTCGGGTTACTCGATTAAAGTAATTGCCGATTTTTCATTACAAATGAAAGACTTTTTTTTGTACAAACATGAGCTTTAATCAATCATATAATTTCCATTTTGTTCGATGGCCTTTTGCGATCTTTCTGGCAACTTCATAATTCCACGCTCGTAGAACTTTTGGTTTTTATCGGCAAATAACTGATTCAAGAGCGATTTTAAAAGTTTTACCATCCAAGTTCCATTAATGTTTGGTGAGTGACCATATGATGTATGTGGTCTGGCGTTGTCCTGGTGGAAGTTGATTCCTTTACAATTCCAGAATTAGTCAATCGGTCTTTGTTTTTCGATAATCGCTGCGTTCAGTTTGTCCAGTTGCTGACATTAGTCTTCCGTATTGATCATTTGATTCATTGAAAGCAGCCCCAAAAATACCACTTCATCTTTTGGTGGATATCAGCTTTCTAGGTGGTTTGTGGTGGTTCATCATGGACCATGATCGTTTTCGATTGACATTATTGTAAACAAACCATTTTTCATCGCCAGCAATTATTCGCTTCAAAAAAAAAAACGTATTCATTGTGTTTGAGTTGTATACCCCACACATCTGCTTGTTTGGTAGTATAACTATTGACAATAGATGCCATATTGATGGTTATCTCATGTTCGATGAGTTTCATGACTTTTGAGTCACCCTGTACTTCAGTAGAGCTGTCGCGTATCAAAATATAAATAAAAACAAAAATCGCTCTCTCGAAAACCATTCGGCCGTAGTTCTGTGCACATCGTATCTAAGGAGTTTCTAGTGAAATTTAGTTTATTCAATCTGATATCTTGGACAAATCATAAGTTTGGACCACTGTTCTCATATTCTAGGATAAGTAAACAGATATTCTATTATATCTCAGCAATTAATTCGCATAGAAATTACTTTGGTATTTGGGCGTAATGTGGTCAGTGGTGTATAAGCTTAGAATGTTCTGTTTACTAAAGCTGATATACCATATCACATTCTGCTCTTGCATTGGTCCCTTTTGTGGCTTTGACATTGGAAATATATGCCACACCAACTAAACCAAGCTTCATTATGCGGAACGTTATGCGTCCCATATTACGTTTTTGTATGCATAAGAAAATTTTAATTACTACTCTCAGTGAATAGGCCTTTCATATTCCATTAATGTGCTTATTATTCCAATAATGATTTAAACAAATTTGGATAAGAAAAATGGATAAATCTATCTCATTTAGCATAATATGTGCATGTGCCACTTTGCCTGCAAAAAGTTCGATTTTTCAACACTTTTTCTATTGATGAAAAATGTGCTATTTTTATTTCTTATATTCAAAGTCGTTTGCTATCTTGAACAACAATGAGTTAAACTATAATATCCTTCGAAAAACGAGGATTGAAGCGATATGTGGACGCTGGAAATGGACACATTCCTTAGGGTGACCACTATGCCCCCACTTCCCCTACGCTTTATTAAGGGGGCTACTGTCAGAAGCGCGAATTTCGGACGCTTTTCCGAGCTCCGACAAAATGAAACCTATTATGCATCATATAATTATTTGTTCATCTATCTTTTAACAATAAATCAACAATTATTCAGGGAAAAATGTTCATAATTATAATAGTTACAAGCTGAAGAAGTGGGAGGTTAAAAAAAGTTTTTGGTGTATATGATTTCAGCCCTTCTGGTTATCTGAAACAAGAAAATCAAACAGACTCTGAAGCAGCAAGCGAAAATATGTTTTTTTGACAATTTGGCGACCTATTGAAGGAACAAAATGCTGTTTGAAACGTGTTTTACGGTTGCCGATTTTTTTTAAATAGTGAAATTCAAAAAATATGATTTTTGATTAGTTCATGTGATAGATCTGTATGCATCTACAGATTGTATTCATGTAAATTCGATATAAATCGGTTCAGTAGAACTTCAGATATCGTGTAAGCTAATTTGTAGTAACTAGTATCGAGAGAAACGTGTTTGAAATTGATTGTTCTGAAATATGACGAAAATGCTCGTTTGTGGACTGCATATTAAAACTGACGCCAAACTATTTTCGATAAAACGTGTGCAATTTGCTTCTTATGTATTCTAAAAGAGACAACTTACAAACGTCAGATGAAAACAAATCATAACATTGACATAAGACATTCAAACACTTTTAATGCCATCTATCTATCTTATCGGGCAACCCAATATTTTGTGTTGGGAAAAAAAGTCAAAATCGAAACAAAACAACCAAATACAACCAATTATTTCCTGTTACGAAGTTCTTATCCTATAATCGTGTGCTGATCAGAAGCAACAATCATCAGCGATGGTCGATCCACGGTCGAAATAAGATCGATTCATCCATACAACTGCTCTGCTCTGCAAGACACATCGGGCTGCTGTTCTATAAATAACTCAACAATGATCAATCAACTGTCTCCGTTGTCCGGTCTAACTGGATAATGGAAGAACAGATAGAAAACTCTTACGCCTAAATGGCTATTGTGTGAATGTACCATATGTAATGGTATAGAAGGAATACTGGCGAATGGCAACTGTGTGTAATGTGCTAATTATAGATATGATAATCATGTGACATGTACACGATTAAAATTCGGCTCTGTTACAGCTAAAATGCTAATGAGCCTCAAATAAATAAATGGGATAAAAAAAAAGGAGTCATCGAGGGAGGTGTCGAAAAAGGCGAATGTTTCGCAAATCCTACGTCCAAAATGCGCGGAAGAAAGCTGAATTAGAATGTTTTAACCTTTAAGGTGAAGGTGGAAGCTAGAAACAAATGGCTGCCACAATGGCGCTCATTTCTTTCATCTCCCTCCCTCACTCCTCGCCCGAAAATCAATAATTTTGCGAAACAGTGTGAAGAAAATTATCGTTTTCGCACACTTCCCATTAAGTAATATCAACCAAACTCGAATCGAAACCATAAAGTGATTTTGCAGCACGACAATACTCGGCCGCATGTCGCGAAACCGGTCGTGGTTAGCCGACAAACCGGCCGATTATTTCCGCAAAGAGATCCGTAAATTACCAGAAAGATGGGAAAAAGTTGTGATAAGCGATGGGCAATACCTTGAATATTAAATTTGTAACCATTTTTGCAGAATAAGGCCATGTTCTCATTACAGCGGGGCGTCAACGTGGCGTGAGCGGGGCGTGTTCACTTCTCGCCACGATATTTTCAATCACTCACATTACACAGTGCCAGCGGTGTGTCTTCGGCATGTTCTATGAAAATTGTCAATGTGTGTTTTTGAATGAAAGAATGAAATTTGGTTCATTTTTCAATATTCCATCATCGTTGGACGTATCCGGCTATAAACACGGAGGGTGAAAAACGTAAAAAATGAAACAAAATCAAAATTTTTAAAATTATGTCACTACTACAAACAAACATATGCTAGAGAGAAGCGGAGAAGAACAAATATCGCCGGCGTGAAGTGTTTTCGTTTGCACGCCAGCCACACGTCAAAACCACGCTCACGACACGTCAGCCTGGTGTGAACGCATCGATAAGAACACACACGATTAATCATAAGTGTCACACGCCCCGCCCAAGCCACGCTGACGCCCTGCTGCAGTGAAAACAAGGCCTAAAGCATTAATTTTTGAAAAAAAAAACGAAGAAACTTACCGGTACCGATATTAATATCGCTTCATTGAATTATACGCATGTACACGCGACTCCGTTTCTTCTACCAGATAGTGCTCCGGAAACGACAATAACAAACTTTATTGACCGCATACAAAACTATGTATTTGCACTGAATTCTCGAAAAGGAATGCTTCAGATCACGTTGCATGCATGAAAAAGGCATAACCTAACAGAATTCCTGAAACATTGTCTGACGAGCGATCTGCAGTTGTGGACTGAAACGTGAACCTTTACACCCTATTCTGGGCGGATATGCAAGCTACCACTATTTAAATTCCATTTAGAATTTGAACGCACCATAAAATCTCCATGGCGGATTAAGTATAATGTATATGTCTTATATGTTTTTTTAAATATATAAGAATATCAGATGGTTTTTCAATTATTTTGCCAATCTGCGATAGCTCGAAAATCTGGACAATTTGATGAATTCACACTTTTTTCTGTGAAATCAATACTATTCTGTTTATACCATTCTACGATATCCCGGTTATAATAGTAGCTGAATAAGTGGGGCCAGAATTTTATAGAACTTCAGTGTGATCAAACGAACGGAAGAATTAACTTCTGAAGACACTTTTCCTTGTAAAGTTATCTATTCATAGTTGCTCCAGTGATGAACACCTCTGTTTTCTTTCCACAACACCAGATGCCTTATCAAATCATCAACTACCCAGCGCATCCCCTTTTCGTTTAGCAAGGTGATATTTTCAACCCAGGATTTGTCCAAAGCCAATTTTTACATGTTTCATCATCCATCAAAATACATCCGTTATACCTAACCGTACAATTTCTCTACACGGTTTGTGGCAACTAGATTCTGCTTCAGCGTCTTGTTCGGATGTTTGCTGACACGATCCAAAGTCGATGTTCCCGGTAGCGTTTGAGCACGGTATTTACAGTCGATTTTGGACATTTCAGAGCTTTGGTGATTGGTAAATGTGCAGAATTTGTTCACAGCTCACGCGTTCCATCTTCGATAACTTTCAACGCGTGTATCAATACTGATGAAATTTTTACCACTAAGTAAACAATCAATCCAGATCAAAACGTTGTCATTAGTTTCTTGGCACGACAACTAGAGGCGCTGCTGTAACTAAAAACAGCCGCCAAAAATTAACTGAAACAGACTTTAGAACGGTCCATTTAATCTATGTTTCATACTAGATATTATTCGAACTCTTCAACACTCCGTCTATCGGTTATGAGAGCTACACTCTGTCCAACTTCTATAAGACCACCCTGATTCTATTCCGTTGCAACACAAACATTTAAAATTTCAACAAGATACATTCATACATTGTTGAATACTTAGAAGAAAATATATTTAACGTCAATTTCGTTCAAAAGAGTTGTTTGTTTATTTACTGTGCTTAATTATCATAATTTCAGCTGTCCAGTTTCTATAAGCCAACTTCAAAGTTCAAGGATCTCCCCTAAGATTTTCAACAGGATTCATGTCGAGAGAGCGAGCCGGCCAGTTTAAAAAATCAGGTTTTTGGTCCTTAATCCATTGCTTAGTTTTCTTGCTGGTATGAATAGTAGCACTGTTTTGATGGGATGTCAATTTTGTGTGACGATATCCACGCAAAAACGGTAGGAAAGAGGATTCCAGAACATGTGTGTAATCCTTGAATGATGTAAAAGCTATCTTGAGCTTTCCGGTTGCATAGAATCCTGCCCAAACCATGCACAAACCTCCACCAATATTCCTGATTGAGAAATACTGTTCCTTCATCTGTAAAATCAAGCCAAAACCTTTTTTCGTCAGTGAATATAACCTATACATTGAAGAACTTTTCGTTATGGTATATAGCAAAATGTAAATTTTGCTCCATAATTTGACGAATTGTCACCCGAGCAGTTAAGTAGTTGAAATATTGCTTTATTTGCACATGCGATTGTGAGGTATTCGAACCTGTTCTAGCTATTTCCCGCTTATCCCGGTTAGAGAGCTTCGATTTGCGTGGAGCTCTCTCTTTCTTACCGTATCCTTGAGGATTCGCCAAATAATTGAGCACTACTTGATGGGATCGTCCAATCCGACGAGAAATTTCTCTGATACCAACATTTTCTTGGTGAAATGCATCGATTTGTCTTTCTTCTCCCTCCGTGAGGATTTTTCCCTTCGGAATTTTGCAGATTTAATTTATCAGAACAACTAAAACAACGGAAAATGTAACTGGTCTTATAGAAACTTGACCGTTTGAAATACGAAAACATTCGTTTACGCTCAGCGTTTGCACACAAACATATGGAAATCATGCAGTGTACGGTAGTCACCAATACCTACACACTACAATATAAATTAAAGCATTATTTGTTTACAATGACACAAAGCAGCAAGATCATCACCTGGTCTTATAGAAATTGAACAGAGTGTAGGTTCAATGTTAGTTTCCTTTATATTGTAATTAAACACGTGCGAATCTCAAAAAAAGAGCCACTCATGCAAAATATTAATTCGTAATCGGTGTACCTTTGCGGGACATAAATAGATTCCTCTGACTTGCGCACACAAAATTGTTATTGCCATCTATAAACCGCGAAAATCGATCAAACGGCGTACAGCTTGAATGCCATAAATTGATTCTGTTTGTATCGATTTCATTCAGGGTTCGATTATCCAGATTGGAACTCCGTTCAATCACCCGCAGCAAAAAAATTAGAATATCGAGAATACCGAAATTCCGAGAATATTAAAAAAGTACACAAATAAGAGAATTTTTTTTTAAAATTAGCTCTCAATATAATGGTGGCACAATTATGTTCCCCTACAAAAGTGAGAGTCTAACTTGAGCCTCATTTCAATTTCGTAGCATTGAACTGAACCAGTAAACAGAGTGAAACATAAAACATAACGAACTAATAAAGCTACAGGCCTAGAATACGTATCAATGAACTAATAAAGTCATCGAATGAGTTGATTTGTTCCATGACGTGGCAAGAGTTCCTTGAACGATCTGGAATTGCACTTTTGATAGTTATAGATTCTTAGATACCACACGACCCTGAAAACCTTGTTTATGAAGTCAATTTCGCTCTCTTTTTCAACCTTTGAACTATTTTGGCAATCGTATCTTTGCATAATCAGACGATATCATGTTTCGGATAGTTGAATTTGTGGGGTTTTGGGCATTTTGCAACAACATAACACCAACTTTGATCACGAAATCTTCAAAACGAGAAATTCAACTAGGAATTTTTGGTTATATTTGTTTTGATTAACTTGTTGTGTATGTTTTGCTTTAGTTTTTAATTTCTCATGATATAATTCCTTAAGACGAAGATATTTTCAAGCAAATTTAATTAGAAAATGATATGTACTAAAAATATATATTACAAATACGAATAACCGAATAATTATCGAATAATTATTAGTTTTTGCGAACGAAAATCAAACATTTGCCAATTAGGAGTAGGGATGTGTCAACTTTTTTTTACATACTGTTTAGTCGCCGATTACCGAGTTACCGAAATATATGTGTGTTACATCATTCAAAACACACTAGGGAGAAATGCGCTTAAAAGTATATCCTAAGGTGTCGAAACCGCTTTGCAGCCATCTTGAAAGTATACTATGTATACTATGTTTGTAAACAAAACACAATACTCTTGTGAGCTTTATTCGGCTTGTTGTATTATGTCATGCTTGAAAAACGCATTACGGTAATGTGTTCCAAATATTATGGGGCTTCTTGTTGTTCTTGTTGACTTCATTACTCCGCGTGTTGTACAATCGTCAACCTTTTTAGTGACTCCCTTCACGATGAATTGAGCAGGGCTATCCGAATGTTCGAAGATCGGAGGGCCCATGCTACCCATTTTTACAGATTACTGGTTATTACTAAAGTAGTATAATCCGCCACATCCTCATCCACAGATCAATCGTTGGCGATAACTATACAAAACATGAACAGTTCCCAGAGTTTCGGTTTTTCAATTTACGAGCTCAATTGTTGTTCTGCATCAATACAGAGAAATTAGTTCTAGCTACAATCTGCTGTTAGAGTCAAGCCTCTAAAATACTATTTGTTGATTATGTAAAGTGATGCATTTGTTCGAAAACCAACAAAAACGGATACATTAACACGTTACCAGCAGATTGATTTTGAGAATAAATGCGCTCGGAATATCAAATCTCGTTGGCACACATCTTCGGATGCACGAATTCGTCAAATACTCCCAATTCATACAAATGGCTTATAATGAGACTAAATTTGCACCGCCAAACAAACAAACAACAAACAAATGTGTAAGAGGAAGAAATTGAAAGTAAAACTCCAGCAGCGCAAAATGCAATTTGTGAACGTGACTAAATTTTGAATATCAAAAAATAAAACCATCACGACTATCAAACATCAATATCACATAACATTCACGAGTGAACAAACGGTTGATATCTCCACTTCGGCACTCGGCTTAATACTTTCGTTGTTATTAGATAGGGTGTCCAGTCGAAAATATGATCATGGTTTGCCCACTTTTTTGAATGCTCTAATTCAGCGCTCCTGTGTCAAATAAGGCCTTCGAATGTTTCGAAACATATAAATGAAATTGCCTTTTACATGATTTATAGTAGTTTGATAGTATATTTTTACGAAATCACATGTTTTAAAGGATTATAAAATACACCTTCTATTTGTGTCAATGCGCCCCTCATTCGAGCTAACTTTTAATCGATCACCAGATGATTATTTGGCACGTATTCAGACCTTTTCTGGATTACAACACTTATAAATATTGTAAACATCATGCTTGCTCACCATTTGTATCGGATTTACATAGCTAAACCATAAAATTAACGCATTTTGATGACCTCAATTCTGATCATGAGTTATCCAATTCAATAATGTTGTTTTGTCCACATGATTTCTATGGCAACCGCTTGGCGCGCTGCAGTTTGTTTATGGTGTGCTTCACGCATAGCAGAAGTATGATTTTTCTGTGTTGATTGTGTAGAGGTGAACACTTCTAAAATGCCCAAGATAAGGCAATATTCTGAAGAAAGCCTAAATTATAAATGAATCAATATGATGACAGTAAACTCAAGCAATGATAAATGCAACATCTTATTGTGAATTCGAATGTTTTCATTCAAAAATGGAGATTTCTAAAACCGGACAAACCATTATCATTTTTTTGGGCAAACCATGATCAGAAGTGGTCAAACCATGATCATAATTCTTCTTTAAGGAAAATCGTTAAAAAACCTAAAAATTTGAATAATTTCAACACCTTATGGTAGTATTAGCAACTAGAGACTTGGGGCTTTTCAACAAACCCAAACTCGTATCGATTATGTGTGATTTTCATGAAGAAAAATCGATTTGCATTTACTAGTTGCGTAAAAACACCCCAAATTGGACAAACCAAGATCATTTACCCTATATCGGGTTCGTTTTGATCCGATGGATTTGCTCACCGAGCGGGATGTGAAGAGAAGTTTTTTTTATCCCATTCGTTTATTTTATTTAGGCTCATTAACATTTTCAGCTGTAATAATTTAATCGTGTACATTTTTATCATATGTGGTAAATTATGCAAGATCGCCTTGTCGACGTAAGAGTAAGCAAATCAAATGCAAACCGCCCGGACCTGACACAGTAAACGCGATTTCAAGGCGGCGAAACTGTGTGTGGAGTGTTTTGCCGCGAGTGAACGCAAATGATGGCTGCCAGACGTTTTTTATCAATGTCTTTACAATCGAACTCATCGAACGAAAATAAAGATTGAGTTATTGAATCATTATTTTCGTTTTGTTCGATGAATTATATAACTTTGTTCTAATTTACATAATGCATATGATGAAAACGTTGCGTTTAGGGCTTTCCATTTACCATGTTCACAGATAAAAAAGATCTCACAATTCAACTGTTTACAAAATGAAGACATGTTATCATATCTGGCATCCTTGTGCTGGGTTGTTTACATGTAGAATGGAGTGGAGTGAAACATCAAAAAACGCGCGGTTTCAAACGATCAGTATGTCATAGCACGCGATGAGCTTCAACTAATCACTTCGCATCGCACCGCATTTGCTATGTCCTCGGCCTAAGAGTATTCCAGTAGGACCGAACACAGTGTGACAGACATTTGATAATAGGCTCCCATTGTTGTGTTATTGATAGTACGATGTCTCTTGTTGCAAAGCCGAGCGTGTGTGAACGGAGAGAGGCTGGATCACCATCTCTGGATGATTGTTTCGTAGTAAGCGGACACGCAACATCTTTGACTACGAAAACCTTCGTGGAGAGAAGTTGCTTCCAATTCTGTCGCCCAATTCGCCGAAGAAGATGGCGCTATATAAGAATTAGAACTTTTTGGATTTGAATTTTCGCAGTTTGTCGCACTGATTCGTGTTTTGTTCCGATCATCGCGTTTACTATGTCAGGTCCGGGCGGTTTGCATTTGATTTCCGCATTCGTGAACAAAAGTGCTCTCCCGCGAACGATCATGCGCCCGCGACCGCATTGCATCGCGTTTACTATGTCCTCGGCCTTACTCTTACGTCGACAAGGCGATCTTGCATAATTTACCCCATAAGATAAAAATGTAGACGATTAAATTCGGATAAATTGTTACAGCTGAAAATGTTAATGAGCCTAAATAAAATAAACGAATGGGATAAAAAAAACTTCTCTTCACATCCCGCTCGGTGAGCAAATCCATCGGATCAAAACGAACCCGATATATCTAATAACAACGAAAGTATTAAGCCGAGTGCCGAAGTGGAGATATCAACCGTCTGCTCACTCGTGAAAGTTATGTGATATTGATGTTTGATAGTCGTGATGGTTTAATTTTTTGATAAATAGAGCGAGTTTTCTCGTTTGAGCTATCGAATTTTGACCAATTCATCTCATCTCGTGATTTCTGGGAGTATTAACGGTTCGATTTCTGCCACATTCTTGATGGCGACCACGGTGGTCAATTCGTTCCGTTCAACTGTTTTGGAAGCTGTTGGTGGATGTGCGATGCCACAGTTACGTTCCTTAAAGTGCGCTACACATATAGCGTCACCGTCACCGTCACCGTCCCGTCAACTATTCTCTTGGACTTATTTTGCCGACGTCAATGCTGCCGGTGATGGTGTATGTGAATGATACCATACGATTTCCATGAGAGAATATTAGACATTTCATTCCCTTACGATGACTTCACGGTGACGGGACGGTGTATGTGTAGCGCACTTAAACCGGTGCAGGGCCAAGGTATGCAAACGTTTATACGACCTTGACAAATTGGAAAAGTTGGGCGACGAGAAAAGGATGAGGAAAACGTTCTGAATGATCGCTGATAAACTTAATGAATCGATATTTTGAATAGAAATAGTTGGTCACAGTTTAGTGGAAAAGTGTACACTGAATCCTAACTTTGCTTACATTACTTCCCCATCCATGCGTAATCATTTTGAGCCACAAAAACTTATCGTAACGTCATCTTTTGAGAGAAAAAAAATTAAGTTTCAAGTTCAAAGCATCAAGTTACAGGTTCATAAACGTCCTAATTCAGCAAAACAGACTATAATGTTCAATCAAACATTTAGAACCAATGTCGCATTTTTATTCCTCATTTTATTCGAAAAACGATTCCTTTCAAAACATTGTTAAATAACAACGTGAAACGCCAACAACTCGTGTTGATGAAGTTTTTTTTTTCTTGTCGATTTACAAATGTCTTTGATACTTCGAAACCTCGGTTCCACAGCAGCGAACCCCGAATGTCGTATTTTAATTAGCTCAACCCGTTGTATTATTAGGTTCAGCGACCACGCGAATGCGAAGCATTGTTTTTTCTGTGTTTTCGTATGTTCTTTTGCACACAAGTTAATTTAAGCTTGCCAAAACCGGAAGAAATGAAAACAGTTTAGAACGACATAGGAGCTTTTCCATGAGTTTTGATTTTTGCAAGTTGCCTGACATTCAGCGATCTCTCTAAACTCATTTCCTAGGCGGTTCTAATGCGGTCACTCGCATCGCGGCGAAAGTTATTCCGTCCACATATACGCGTTTAACATGGCCAGATAAACCGCGCAATGTTAACACGGCAATTACTAGCCGCACGTGTCATCGTGATAGGCACCTTTAATCGACCGAACTGGCACAGCAGAACGGGGGCGCGTGATTAGGGGGTTTCATGAGCATCGTGACTATAACAATTCATAACCTACTTTTTAGGGTGGACGTCCACCCACTGCATAGGGCTGTGGCATGAAAACCACGCAAACAAACAAACGGTCAGGCACGAGAGTAAAGTAGTGAATACCTAATCAGTATTTCGCAATCAATATAACTACATAATAAATTGATGACACGAAAAAGGACACTCTTCATAGGCGCATTGCATCATTGCTATCAAACACTGTCCATCTAAAAGGACTCCTCATAATTGATGAGATACTCTCTGAAACAAATTATGTCCAGACATAACACCCCGTTGTCATCCGATAAAGTAAAAACACGTGACAGAAATAATTGTTAGTGCCAGACCATTAGATGCGCGACTATAAACGTTTTTTTTTTTGCTTCGTGCGTCAAACGAGTTAATTGATGTCTTGAAGAAGTTAACCGTATACTAAATGATGTGGAGTATTCAAATGAGAAGCTGACAAATGGCGAAAGAAATGAGTGGAGATTCTAATGCAATTCTGTACTCATTGCTGTTAATGCCCTGTTAAACGCAGTTCGTATTCCTAGTGAACAACATATAGAATTTGATGATGTGTGGGTTAAAGTATTTATTAATGGCCAAACAAATGTTTTGGTATCTATCTATTTCCCTCCTAATTTTGCCAAAAAACATTCTTATGAGAAATTTTTAAATATTGTAGAGCCATTTGTTGATGAACTCGACCCTAAAATTAAAATCCATATTTACGGGGACTTCAATCAAAATACAATTGATTTCATTGTAGACGAGGAGAACGAATCAATCTTACTCCCGATTGTAGGCGGAAATGAGACATTGCACCTTATTTTCGATAAAACAAGCCAACTAGGTCTATGTCAAATCAATCCTATTTCAAATGAACTAAATTGTTCCCTAGACTTGTTGTTTACTAATTGCACAGAAGATTTCCATGTTTCGAAAGCTGAATGTCCTCTTTGGAAAAATAAAAAAATCCACACCGCTATAGAATACTCTTACACAAGTACACGCCCCGCCAAAATAGCAGACTACGAGCAAATTAATTGTAAGCTTAAGGATATAAATTGGTCTTTTCTACTTAAACATGAAAGGAACATAGACAAAGCTGTTGAAATTTTTGATGATAATCTGTATAGAATCATAGGCGAACATGTTCCAAAAAGAAAGAAAAAACTTAATACAAATTCAAAAACACCAGCATGGTTCACCCGTGATATTAAAAATCTCAAAAACAAAAAGCTCATAAAAGATACAAAGCAAACCAAACTTTGGATAATTTAACCATATACAAAGATATTTGTAAAAACCTTGATACGAAAATATGACTACAATATGAAAGCTATATTACAAGGATAGAAAATAATATTAAAGCCGATCCTAAGAAATTTTTCAATTTTGCCAGCGATAAGATGAAATCTAATAATTTCCCATCAAGTATGAAATTTGGAGAATACGTTGGATCAAATGACAGTGATATTAGTAATCAATTCGCCCGTTTTTTCCAAGGTAACTATACAACAAATAACATGGTTCGAGATTACGATTATTTTTCGTTTTTACCCGAATGTGCAAACTCGGTCTCAATTGATAATATTACCGCTAACGAACTTCTTGTCGCGCTGGAGGATCTAGATTCATCTAAAGGTCCCGGGCCGGATGGTATCCCTCCAATGTTGTTGAAAAAGTTGGCATCGGCTTTCGTTCATCCTTTGTCCTTGCTTTTCATTTTATCTCTAAAATTCGCAATATTTCCTTCTGTCTGGAAAAAATCAATCCTACTACCCATATTCAAATCTGGTAACCGTTCTGACATAAAAAACTATCGTGGCATCGCCATATTATCTTGTATTCCCAAATTATTTGAATCCATTGTCAATACTAAAATGTTCAATCAGTTAAAACATTATATTTCACCGAATCAACATGGTTTTTATAAAGGAAGATCCACTGCCACAAATCTGTTAGAATTTGTATCCTATCCTCTTGCGGTAATGGATAGAGGCAACGTTGTCGAGACTCTTTATACAGACTTCAGCAAGGCTTTCGACAGAGTAGATATTCCAATGCTTATTTTCAAGCTCCAACGTATGGGGGAGTAACTGGAGCTCTATTGAAGTGGGTAGAATCTTACCTTACCAATAGAACACAGTTTGTTCGCTTCAGAGGGAAAATCTCCAGTCCAGTGTATGTCACATCCGGAGTTCCACAAGGTTCTCACTTAGGCCCTTTGCTTTTTATTCTATTCGTAAATGATGTGTCACTAGTATTAACTACCCTCAACATTCTAATGTATGCTAATGATATGAAATTGTACATGGAAGTAACCAAATGTAGTGATCTTGTGATTTTCTAACAAGAAGTAGATGTTTTCTTCGAATGGTGCGTGAAAAGTCTTTTAGATATTATGTGAAAAAATGTAATATCGAATACTCGAAAACATGAAACTTATGACTTCATATGTTCTCTAGGATTTGAAACTGTAGAGAGATGCGTCAAAATTAGAGATTTAGGTATAATTCTTGATTCGAAACTCACTTTTGGCGAACATTACAATACAATGATCAATAAAGCAAATAGTATGCTCGGTTTCATAAAAAGATTTAGTTACAATTTCAGTGATCAATACACAATAAAAACATTGTATGTAAGTTTTGTTAGATCTATTTTAAAATATTGCAGTGTTGTATGGGCATCCTATCAAGAACTGCACTCCCATCGAATAGAATCAGTACAAAAACAATTTTTATTATTTGCCCTGAGAAAGCTAGGCTGGACAACATATCCCCTTCCCCCATATGAAGCCCGTTGTATGTTAATAAATATTGAAACACTTGAGAAACGCAGAGAAATTGCCACAATTTCATGTTGAAGTGACTTAGTTCCACACAGGATTAGTTCTGAAAACTTACTTGGAAATCTAAATTTTTATGCACCAACACGAGCCTTGCGAGCACGAAATTTGTTCAAGACAACCTCATTTCGAACTTTATATGCTATGAATGGTCCACTTAATAGAATGATGAGAACGTACAATAAGTACAGTAATGTAACTGATGTGACAATGACGAAGAAATTATTGAAAAAGTCATTGACTGAAAGATCATTGTATTCGTGAATTACAGTTTTGTCATATATGTTTGCTGCGTTGCATTTCGTAATTCATTATTAATACAAAATACATGATACCTCTAATAATTGATTTTCATAAATATAGCTATCAATTATTCATTAAGTATATTGTAATTGTAATGAAATGTATATAATTGTTGTCTACTATAGTTTGACGAAATGAAGAAAATAAAATAATGCACTAATGGTTGACGGGACTTTTTGTATAGGATACGCCAATAAGAAATACGAACATGTTTTCGTCTTGACCTTGAGGTTTTGTCAATTATTTGAGGTATTGTTTTTGACGTAGGACTACGTCTTTAATTTCTTTGTAGGGGGATCACCCCACGAAATTGTAAATAGAGCGTGTAACGAGAAGGGGAAATAGCATATTTCATATTTCGCTAAATCGTTCTTTCGTTATAGAGTTGAACCTCGATTATCCGCGAGCGGGTGATATTCGGTGCGGATTATCCGCGAAGATGAATTCCATAGGGGGCTGTCCACATACCACGTGGACAGTAAAAGTATGGTTTTAGACTTCCCTCTCCCTCTCCGTGGACAAGCGTGGACGTCTTCATACTCCTACCCCCTTTGTCCACGTGGACATTTTCCTTTTTTAATTATAATAACTAAGGAATTAACTGAATTGAATTTTAATTCCATTTAAGTTTATTTTATTTCAAATTTTACTAGCTGTACCATATTGTACCAGCTTTGTTTGTGGCCCATGTTGTTGTATAGCAGAGAAATGAGTAGCATAACAAAGCACATACTTCATATGAGTTTAATTTTGAAATACTTGTGAAAGCAGAATATGTTTTGCTTTTCCATTATCAGCAAAGATACAAAGGCTATCTGGTTTGCTAACATGGGAACACGCAATGTACAGTTGACCAGGTTAGGGACAATCCGCATCTGAATATAAACTACAAAACTACAAAGACTGGTCTTGAGTTTTACCAGTTGTGATTGCAAACGCCAATCGAATGAACGAATTTAAAATCATTTTCAAATACAGTTTTAGTTCACGATTTTCGAAACACTTGCAAAAAATGTGTTGATATCACATAGAATACTTATTTGATACAAGAAAGTTAATTTACATTCACAGCTTTATTCCAGAAGTGTACTTATTCCATCTGGAAATCCATTAACATATTCACCAGTAATAATCCAATCAACCTGATCAATTTGCTTCCATTTGATTGCAGGTTGATTGGTGCACCCGTGGCCGAGTGGTTAGCGTCTCACATTATCATGCCGGGTGTTCGAATTCGATTCGAGTTCTAATAAATGACGCTAGTTAATGCATACGTCAAACTCCAGTAGAACCTTTTACTACAGTAATATTCTCGATCGAATGAGAAAATATCCTTCATTTTGGAACATGAATATTTCATGACAAAACGATCGCACAGCAAATCGATGGGCGATTGTGGAATCTTGAAAATGTTCTATACAAGATCTAGTTATTACTTTGACAAATGCATAGTTTTATGACAGAATTACAGTGTTCAAAAAATCACTCAAGATTATCGATGTCGCATTCCGCTCCACTATTTTTGTATGATCGATCACAGCAAATGCCGATTCATCTTCGCTCTGGATTTCCGATTCACCTTTAGTCAATAGCGAAATACAGAACCTTTTCCAACATAGTTCGGAGAATTTTCAGAGCGTATTAAAAACGTATTAAAATATTCCATTATTTTTCAAATCCTTATCGACCATTCTGCATTGAGTGTCCAGATTACTTCCAAAGTGCTCGCGGGCACATATGACACAAACAACTCACGATTCATTGATTCTCAATCATGAAATCAAGCTCAAATCTCAACTATGAAAAAAAAAACACTTTGAATTTTTTAATTGCATTAATTTGAAAGATAAGAAAATTTTGCATAATATACTGTTCTGGAACATTTTAAATAGTGGGATATAACATAACATTCAAGTTTGCAATTAAAAAATCAAGTTTATCATGCATTTTTGGGAAAAATTAATACAAAGCCTAAACTAAAAATTTAGGTACTTTTAAGGTACTTCAATACATCAATTCAAATGTTTTACAACTGCATTCTAGGCGAAATTTTCAGAAAAAATATTTTTGATTTGATTTCTATTGATTCAATTGATTTAAGTTTGACGACTTGTGGTGAATGAATCATCTTACGCCAATGTTAATATTAATTCCTAGAAATTGACAAAATTCAAATACTTCGAAAAATTGTAAGTTTTCGGGAGAAGTAATGCGAAAAAACTAATTTTACACAAAATTCTGCTGGAAAAGACTATACAGAAATTATTATCCTAAGATTAACTGTTCTCGATTTAGAACAATATCTATAGAAAATCATATTTGTTGAAAAAAACATGTGTGTAACATCATGGAAAATTAATCATTATAAAATCGTTTCATTTTTATAGTCTTGGACTATGAACGTCTATGCATAGCCCGTAAGTCATAGGATCATACGAAATAGCTCGGAACTCGAGGAAGGAACTGTCCGATTTAGGTCTGTCTTCATTCTATCATATTTTCTGTATCAAAAATTCATTCCATGTAACGGAGAAACATGTTATTTGCAAGAGGATGAAAAATATTGCACTAGTCTGAAAATAATCTGATATTATAATGTCGAGTTTTGGTAGAAGTACTGAAATTTTATAGTTAAATTTTATATTTCAAAGGGTAGATTAGAAGATCAATCAATGAACAGTTATGCGATTGGACCCATGAACATGTGCTTAGTAATAAAATGTGGATGTGATAATGAAAAATAAATTTTGGGCGGTACGAACATATGCTATAAATTAATTCTGGGTGTATCAATAAGTTCATGCGCAAGATATCATGAAATAATCAAACTTTTGAATGTAATTCCTTCCATACTCTCAATGCACATTCTAAATATCAATAGGCCAATGGTTTCATTTCAGTTTGTATTAAGAACCGAAGAAGTTCAACACTATGCTTATCACGAGTAACATTTGACCTGAACGTGTGATAGATTAAGTATGTGCATACTTTATTTACAATGAATCGTTTGACGCTATAGAATTTCTTATGCATTGTGTTGTCGAACGGTAATATGAACATTCTACGGAGTAAAGAATGTTTTTGAGAATATATTTTCGTCTGTGAAATCTATCCGTTTCTAGTCATTTTACACTTTCAAAAAGTCAATAAAAGAATTAACATAGGAATTTGAAGACTAGAATCACATACCGGTTAACTTTCGAGTTGTGAATCTCAATCAATCGAAGACCACTCCTGTGTACCGTTTATATTTCTTTATCCCCCGATACATTGGAATCGAGGTAGAGAACTGAAAATATTCGAACGAGAAAGCTCTTCGTATTTCTTTCTCGAGAAGTTTCCCATTATCGGTTATATTATATAATATCATAAAAAAAGCAAATGTATAACAAATTAAACGTTCAACGTGTCGGGAAAAAAACTTTAATGAGCGTACCTAAAAAGATACTTCAACACATTTTATATTAGTTTTTACTTGTACTTCGAGTGCATTTCGAGGCCCCGTCGATAAAAATGTAACACTGCATTAGTAGTAATAAAAATAATTAACCTAGGTAAGCGCCAGCGTCTCACCTTGAACTTGATCTTCGCTGTCGCTGGAAGTTTGTGTCTCGCGAGCGAATTGTTCTGAACAAAAAGGTGCCATCAATTAGCATTCCTCTGTCATTCGAACTTGGAAGATTTACGGAACATAAGCTAACGATATATTTTTTTCACAATTTTCATTTCCAACTGATAGCTCCGCTCGGAAGACGTGGTGCGGGCATACATCGATCGAATCCGGGAGGTGAATCCGCTGATCAATGCAGTGGTGGAGGAACGTTTCGAAGCGGCCATCGAAGAGGCGAAAAAGTCGGACGACATGATCGCCAACATGCAAACTATTTGGCTTATCAAAAACTATCCACTGCTTGGGGTGCCATTTACGGTGAAAGAGAGCTGTATGCTTAAAGGTGAGATGTGAGATGTGCGATGCTTGAGTTGGTAGGGCTAAACGTTTGAGATGTTACCAAATGTTTCTTTCTCAGGTGCCTTGTACACCGGAGGCTCGCTGCCTCGCCAGGGAGTGAGGGCCAGTGGCGACGGTGAAGCTGTTGCCCAACTACGAAACGCTGGATGTATCCCACTGTTGGTGTCCAACACGCCGGAATACTGTCTGAGCTGGGAGTCATACAATCACATAACGGGCCGAACTTGCAACCCATACGATAATCGACGAACGGCTGGAGGTTCTTCAGGGGGAGAGGGTGCTATCATTGCCGCCGGTGCTTCACTGTTCGGTGTTGGTTCGGATGTGGCTGGATCAATCCGTGTGCCGGCAATGTTCAACGGGATCTTTGGGCACAAACCAACGGCTGGTGAGTGTTGGGGAAACTAGTCTAATGGTCTCATAACATTACAATCACTCTAGTGTTTGAGTTTCCAGAGATATGTAAGAGCTTCAAAGTAATAACGCATTTACACAGTGCATATGAGTTGGTCTAGACAGGTTTCGGCCGAATTTTTTTTTAATTTTCATTATTCATTGGACCTTTAATGATAGCACGCTCATCTAATAATTGCCAAACATTGGTAGTATGTACAGAAATGTCAAAATTCTCGAGATGGGCTTCACCGATTATTACATGCAGCAGCATCACTGCGCGAGGATTTCTAACAAATTCCTTTTGCACAAAGTTCTCCCTCTCAAAGTACGACTGCTATCTGCTTGAGGTGGAAACAGTGAAAGATGAGCTAGATAGCATAACAGCTGGGAAAGCCCCACACCAAAACAAGCTTTTTGATCAGGAGATTCTCGGATCTACCGAAGTCATCTACTGCGATGGCAACAGCTATACTGGGTTCCACGAGTTGAAGGTGAAATCGGATGTTTTGTTTTCTCGTCGCTCTTGCGTTTCAGCTCGCGTGTGTTGATTCATGTAACAGCCATCATCAGGGCTCGGCAAAGGCAAACTGAGGATAGTCAGCGGACTAGGAAGAAATTCATTTCAGTGGGAAATGAGTTTTGGCTTCTTCCAGCAGTTTCTGCGTCAACATGACTCAACAGACATTGAGATTCAATGCATATTGAAGTGACTTCCCCCAAAATGAATTTGATTCTCTCTCTCATGTATCACTCATGCATGTATCGATATATAAGTTCACCGTGGTTTGACATATACTACAGGTGAGCAAGATTTTTTTTGTATCGCACACAAAAATTACTCACACATTTAAAATAGCGTACAGTTTTGTGTTCAGAAACACTGACAAATTATGTTAGTATTGTATTGGTAAACACGAGGACCTTTATAGCCCAACCGATAACTGTCTAAGTTCGTTGATTTGAGTTCGTGGTGGGTAGACAATAAACCGTCCATTAATGGTGTAACTACTTTTTTGCATCAGAAATCATGTTTTCGTTTCACTTTATGTGGACATGAAAATAAGATTGTGTACGCGGGTAACAAGATTCATGTCAGGGGGAGTAGAAGAGTGGATTGAAGTTAGGTTGAATGAAGAGGCAGATTTGTATTCATTAGTCACGTCAGTTAGAATAAGTATTGACTAGAATGATTCATCAGTCATCCTCACTCTCAACGGTCCTCAATTCATTTTCTAGTCAATTCAAATTATGTTGACGGCGAATGCCGAAGTAGTTCTGGTCGAAGCGAAGTTACTGAGTTACATTCGTTCGAACGATTCGATTCGAAGTCTGTCTCAAGCTGATTTTAACATTTCCATTGGCTTCGCCGTTGCAGTCTGTGCTACTGCTTCGCCACCGGAATCTTCCCGGTGTATTGATTCAGTCTGTGTTGCTGACCCACCAACAGATTCCCTCTATAGTTGGACGAATCTACATCATCCGGCAATGAAGCTCTGTTGTTAGGGTATGTTCGATATATCAGAGATGAAAACATAAGCCAAGAACCGTTTTTTGCTGCATATTTTGAGACTGATACAAGAGGAGAATCGATCTTCCAGGCTGAGCTCCAGCTTTTTCTGACAAAGCTAATTCCATGGAAGAACCTTGTTTCTGTTGCGACTGATGGTGCACCATCTATGATTGGTCGTCATAGTGGTTTTATAGCTCACTCAAAGCAACAACTGTCTGAGGTACTGATCATTCACAGCGTGATTCAAAGACTGCATTCAGTAGCGAAAAATCTGAGTCCTAGATCACATCAGTCTTTACCATATGTTATAATTGCTGTCAACAAGATTCGAAGCAATTCTTCGAATAGTCGGTTACTCGGTTCCTACTCAGCTATGTGAGGAAAACGACGAAGTCATTACTTTGTTATTTCTGCACACTGAAGTTCGTTGGTTATCAAGAGGTTCTTGCTCAGAAAGATTTTCACCTATTTTTGAATCTGTATTAGAGTTTTTACAAGAAAGAGATCCGATTTTGATAGAAAATCTGAACAATTGTAAAACAGATTTTTATTACAGGACTGATTTTTTTGGTATGTTGAACAAAGTAAATTTGCAGCTGCAAGGCGATGATCTCAACTTGGTTAAAACTAAATCAATAATATCGGCATTTGTGAGCAAACTCATTCTTTATAAACAAAATTTAAGCAGAAAAGAATATTCACAGTTTCCCCATCATTAAAATTATCACAAAAGCTTCAAAACGATATTCTATTATTATCACTCACTTGGATGCATTGCACAAGGATTTTGCTGAGAAGTTTGAAGAACTCCTAAATTTACAAATTCCTCAATGGATAATAAATCTGGAAGAAGCCGATATGATAATGCAAGAAGAATTGTTTATCATCAGCACAGAGGAGGAGCTTAATCCGAAGATCAACCAAGGCTATCAGAAGTTCTGGTTGCAACGTAACATTGAAACACAGTATCCTGCATTGTGGAACATTGCTGAAAAATACCTTATCGCTTTTCCATCATCATATCTTGTCGAAAAAAGCTTCGTTGTGGTAACAAACATTTTGACAAAACAAAGAAACCGATTGAAAATCAACGAGCGCGGAGATTTAAGGCTACAAATCACCAATATTGAACCGGATCTAAGGAGATTGGTAGAAAGTCATCAGGTTCATCTATCACACTGAATTTTTGTATGAAATTTGTGTGAATAAATATTAGCTACACTTGATATTTACAGAATTTTATGTCTACTCATTTTATTGAATTTTGATCAAATAATGTTGACAAGTTTATTTACTGAAATAAAAAAAAGTCTTGAAATTGGTAAGTATTTTGTATGTATAAGAATTTTTTTTTCTTATACATAGAATAGAATTTTTTGAGAAATTTTTCTATGGGGGTCGATGGTATAACTTCATTCTGGAAACGGGGTCTCTCGCCCAAAATTGTTTGAGAATCCCTGCTCTAAATCTACTCGAAATTCCCTCAGATAGCCCATTTATTATTCATTTGTTTATTTATTGTTATTCCATCTTCAATATAGTTCGCAAGGACTACTCTATCTAGTATCCTAAATACTATTTTAAGAAGCAGGTTTAGAAGTCACAAAATCGAAATATACGCTAACTTCGTTGAAGGCTCATAGCAAAAAATCAAGTGGATTGTTCAAACTGTGTGATCCATACCTGCCATTATGGGACGTGAAGAGGAACAATCTCTGAAAAGTTGGGGATAGTCAATGTTGCGGCGCAGTAGGTCAAAGATCACCAGTTGCTGAATGGCTGTGCGTCTCGCACGTAATGCTTCGATATCGATCAACATGCAGTGTGCGATGTAATTTTCTGGATTTTTCCTAATACTCCGGTGACCAGCGATGCGTGCCCACACACGAGCAGCGTATTCCAGGATATTACGGGCTGAAGTGCAAAACAGAGAAGATGTCGATGAACCGCCAGGTAAGTGGAACAGGTCCAATGTTGTACTGATGTTCTACGATGGCGCTTCTACAGAAATTATACAGAACTCACCTTGCATTTTCCTAAGTTGACTCTTATGCCCTTTACATTGCAGCACGTTAGCAGTTCGTCAATGTCCTTTCGAAGGACGAGACGGTCGAACGTTCCGAGCATGATTTCGTCCGGCAAGAAACTAAACGTTGGGATACTCAAGTTCTGATCCCAGATGCGATCGAAACTTGTGGCGAGTAGAGGCGGTGAAACTGAGTTGTAAACTGACTGGAAGAAGTTCGCGAACAGATTAGCGACAGTGGCCATGAATGAACTTCATGGCATCCGATTCTGTGCGATTTAACGATGTTCTAAATTGCAAATGGGTTTTGCTTCTAATTTGCTTGAGTACGTTGAACGTATTCTCCGTGATTGGACGATTGCATTGGATGATGCGTTGTAGTTCGTTTCAATTAATCGGAGACTATTATATCGTCGATCGATCTAATGCTCAAATAAAGTTTGCGCGATTTCCACACTACGTTCCGCACGTTCAGTAAATCAGGGTAAATCCACCAGGGCTACGCCGGAGTTGGGTTTACGACAAGTGATTGGAGGGGAACTTGCGCTACGAAAATTCATACAGATTCTCGTTGAAACGTTCAGCTATTGAATCAACCAGACCTTCGTCCAGAATATGAAACCAATCGATAAAAGACAGTACGCTCTTCAGCTATTCAAAATCGCACAACAACAAATTCACATAACAGTTCAGGTGGAAGAGAAACATTGTCAGTGACGATGGCAAAACGTTCCAGGTTTAGAACGAAGAGCCTGTGACAAAACTCCGTTCATTGATGAACGCAAATGTGAAAAGTCTATCTGAGTGAGTGAGATCTCCAAGTCAAGTAAGTATCGGTTTGTTCTGTAGATGCGATTTATGGCAAACAACCGTTTATGTCCTCGTCGAAGATGCAGCTCTGAAGCGTTTGGTTGTAGTCGCTCAATGCAAAGATTACAATGGCACTGTAGAGATCCAAATCAGAAAGGGGAGCAGACAGGGTGGGCCATTTAAAGTGGAAGCATCTGGCAACCCCATAACTTTTGACAGAGATGTCAGATTAACAAATGTCATACCGCGTTGGAAGCGTCATTTCAGTACAATTTTAACCATGGAACGATACACACCTAAACAACGCGCTGAAATTGCTCAGCTGTACATTCAAAATAACTTCTCAATTGTGTTAACTAAACGTGCGTGGAAAAATAAAAATAAAGTTAAAACATCGCCTGGAGACAACACTATACGTCGATTATATGCAAAATTTATATCGTCTGGTAGTGTTGGTAATGCCAGTCATCTGTCCAGACAACGACCAAGACGTTTCGACGAGAATATTGATGCCATTCGAGCCAGTGTTGCAGAGACTCCATCGACATCAGGTCGTCATCGTTCGCAAGAGTTATCGGACAATGATAACCGATTTTTTATTGCCATTTGTTCGTGAAAATGAATTGGACAATTACTGGTTCCACGCCATACAGCGGCTGCCACGACCAAATTATTGCGCGAAATGTTCCCCGGAAGATTAATATCGAAAAACGGCGATTATGACTGGCCACCGAGATCACCTGATTTGACGCCTCCTGACTTTTTTTTTATGGGGATATTTAAAATCCAAGGTATACACTGGTAAACCAAGGACCCTGGCTGCGCTGAAAGACAATATCCGACAAGAAATTGCTGCCATATCGGCCGAAACATTGGGCAAAGTGATGGAAAATGCCGAAAAAAGGGCACATTTTGCGGTCAAGGCCAGAGGCGGTCATTTACGAGATATCATAATCAAAAAGTAGTTAGAACAAATCTCCTTGGACCAAAATAAATGAATTTCAAAAATAAAATTTTAAAATTCCACTTCTTTACTTTGCTATTGCAAAAACAAATCCTTCCACTTTAAATGGTCCACCCTGTAGATAGCTCGATAGCGGTCGCAACTAAAGAACTGGTGGTCTGGCGTGGATCACAATCCGGAATTTCCGTTAACAGTCAGGTTTCGGTGAGATTTAGAGCGTCGTAGTCACAAGTCGAGAGCATCAACCGAAGCTCGAGGCCTCTTACGTTTTGATAATAGATGGTGAATACAGGATCAACGGGAGGCGACAGGCATTCGATGATTTTTGATTTTATTTTTTAAGCTTTTTACGCGGGACAGTCCCGCATTTCGATGAATTGTCCCGCGTTAGATGACGTCCTGCGAAACGTCCCACATTCGGCAAAAGAAGCCAAAATGTCCCGCGGTATCAATATATTTCAATATTACAATTTGTTCATGTTGATTTTCTTGAAGGGATGAACTTCAAAAAACATTTATTTGGCAGTCTGTTCAAGAACGCTTCCAATGAATCCGAAGATCAACACGTTGAGCCAATTTCATTGCACCGAAAGTGAACTTTTTGTTTAGAGAGTGTCAACTGAGAACGACAGCAACAAAATTGGAAAATGACTTTTAAAAAAGTGCCCTATTGATCCTCAGAGACCGACGTGAGTCAGACGACAAATTAATTCTTTTAATTCTCTAGCTCGGTCGGAGCTCAACGTGTTAAATAAGCCGGAAGAAGTCGTGATGTTGGACAGGGAGAGGAAGAGATGTTTGAAAAAATATCGTAAATGAAATGCCGGGCGGCCATACGGCCGGAATCTCGACCATGACCGATGAAAAGATGAATGTCGGCATGTTCTTTAACCTTTTCGTGACTTTGGCGGTCAGCTCTCTCCGTTTTGACCATGAAGTTATCGGAGGAAATCTTCCGTTTGAAGTTTGCCCTGAATTTTTCTATCCTTCGCAGCTGGGGATGTTGGTAAGGTTGGTGGCCTTCGCTACAATGTTTATCTCCAGCAAATCCATCGCCTCCAGTGATCTCTTGGCATAATAGACCGCTACCAGGTGCGTTATAAAGACTACATCACCTTTGCGTGATACCTCTTTATTACGACGGCAACTTCCGGCAGGCACTTCGTACTATATATCTACCCGTTCACCGTAAGACTCGAAAGAAGAGTGGCTTGGACATTCCAATCTCGCCGATCGTCAGCCAGAGAAGGATCATCTTCGAGAACTTGATGTGGAATATATATTTGACGTCAAACATCGATGCATGCACACGTACAAGGGAGAGAGAAAAAGAGGAACAAATTGGTTTTGGGGGAAGTCACTTCAAAATGCAATGAGAACAATTCGATTGGGAAGAATGAAATGATATAGTCGAGTCGGTAGAGGGAGATTGCGACTAAACGCCCGACTGACTGTTCAGTCGTTTTGGCGGAGAAACTGCGTGAAAAAGCCAAAAGTCATTACTAACTGAATACGGATATAGTCAGTCAGATAGTCAGCTGACTATGCAGAGTTCTGGCAAGGACACATGTTAAGAATTTCATGAGTAAATGAGACTCGTTAAACTATGGCTCATGTTTACATAACGTATATACATGAAGTTTTTTTTGTGTCCCGTGTTAGATCTCTGACCATCTGGTCACTTTACCTTTACCTTTAACTTTTTGACAAAAAAAAACATATTTTTAAAAGAGGCCCATACAAAATGGTGCCAGATTTTACAAGAACGTGCAAACGTTTTATATGAATTTATACGAGAACATCCGAGAACAAAACATTCCAAATTACCTTCGTGTGTTGAAAAGTAGCCCTCACCTTCTGAATTCATCTCGATTTACATATTTTCAACCTCAACTTCCAGACATCATCTCCATCAAGGGACACTTCCCGATGTCGACGGACGAGAAATTCTGCACCTTCCTAACCGTGGGGCCGATGAGTCGGTACGCTAAAGATCTCCCCACCCTGGTGCACATCATGGCCGGTTCGAAGGCATACAAACTGCGACTGGACGAGACCGTGTACACCAAGGACATCAAGATCCACTACATGGAAGATTTTGGCTTCAATGTCGGACTCGTCCCGGTCGATGAGGAAATCAAAATCGCAATGTATCGGGCGGTGCAGTACTTCAAGGATCACGGCCTGCAAACCGAACGGGCGGAGTTCGATGATATCGGCGACTGTCCGGAAATGGCACTATGCAGCCTGCAGTCGCTGAAGGATCTTCCGAACATGTTCGATGATAGAGAAAACCCAAAGGAAAAGCATAATCTGCTGGTCGAACTCGGGAAAGCGATGATAGGGCAGTCCCAGTTTACGCTCGCTGGTGTCATGTTTTATATACTATACCAAACCAAACATTGGTTCAGTCCGGAAGATCGACAACGCTATGTGGATATGAAGGACGCACTAAGAAAACAGATGATAGTGAGTGAGGTGTATCACAATAAATGCGAAAATGTGTAAAATGTTTGACTTTTCCAGGAAACGCTCGGCACGGACGGAGTGCTATTCCTGCCGACATATCCGAAGGCTGCGATACGTCACTACGAATCTTTCGGGTACATCACGGCTGTCATTTACACGATGCTGTTCAACGCGCTTGGATTCCCGGGCACGCACGTGCCACTGGGCTTAAACAAGCGTGGACTACCGATTGGCATCCAGGTTGTGGCTGCCCCCTACCAGGATCGGCTAAGTCTCTGCATTGCTCGAGAGCTGGAAGCCGCTTTCGGTGGTTGGAAATCGCCACAGTGAAGTGTCTATTTCCGCTTTTGACTTGCTAGATATATTTATTCGTAGTTTCTTGTGATATAAATTGGGAGGGAAAATCAGTGTATGTTTTGAGCGGAGAGAGCGAGTATTCGGACGTATGCCTGCGTAAATCTTACGAATAGCATTTTTTATACCAAACATGGAAGCCGAATTTTGGGGGTTAGGAATAAAGTAAACAATATTTTTTATCAGAACGCTGCTTCTAGAAAGAAAGCCAAGAGCATGGTAGTAACACAGGGAAACGTTTATTATCCTGTCACAGGTCGCTGACAAGTGAGATGTTGCCGATACACGTACCCCAGAACTGTTTCCCAATCGTTTTGACGTCGAACATGTTGTAATACGTAGACACGAGCGTGGCAGCGATTCCAAAGGTGATAACAGCCACCGAGAGAATACAGTCACTGTACATAAATTGAACGAACTGTTTCCAGCGTTCGCAGAAAATCAATGTCCATCGTTTTAACCGATGAAGCTTCGGTGGTCTACTATAAACCGATATTGAGGACCCTATCGATCCGTAGGTACCCTGGAACAATAACTCCTGAGAGTCACAGTTCGCCGCATCTCGGCTCTGAAGTTGTCCCATCTCCTGGTAGTAAATTGCTTCCATTTTGATCATCTTCTGGTACAACAGCGGTGGCAGTATAAAAATGAGCGGACCTGTCAGCGTCCCGCCAATGGTTCCCATCACGACATCAAAACGTGGAAGCAATTCCGCTATCATTACCGCCAACCAAACGAGAACCGATCGTATCATGCAACGTTTGATGGTGAAATCTGCAAATTTGAATCGTATCTGTTGAGCATACAAAATTAATTTTGGGTGTGACAATACCTCTGGAGGCTCCGAGAACATCTTCAATATGCTGGAAAAGTGCCGAACTTCCAACAGCACTGGACAAACACAGCTGAAGCGTGACCAGTAGAATGGTGAAGAACAGCGACCAGCTGTGGGGCAAAACTTGCAGAATATTATTCGTCGCGTCCATCCCATAGCGGTACGCGGCTAGCAGAGTGGTCACTGCAGACAGTGTGCAGGTGGCCATCAATCCCAGGAAAACCGCTTTGCCGATCTGACGCTTTTTCTCCATATCCACCTGGATTGTAAGCAGCATCGGGTGGATATCGAACTGGAACGCGATTATTCCGTACGCTTTGAGCAGCATAATCCAGGAGGGTAAACCAAGCTTGATTCCCTTGAAAGGTTCGAAGCCTTTGCTACTAACTACATCTCGTCCGATCGAGTACCATGCCAACAAGGCAACACTGCTACACACAGTAACTGAAACGCTCGCCAGTGCACGCATATTTTTAGGGCTTCCAAGCCACATAATCGGGCAGAGAAACACACCAAGCAGTAGCAACCAGTAGCAGAAGGAAAGTTCAAACTGCCCTCCGGTAATTCTGGACCCCAGCAGCTGTAGGTTCTGCGCTGCCACCAGCAGATTCGGAATGCCCCCACCAAACACAGTCAAATCCAGCAGCACCGTCACAAACCAACTCATTCGCTTCCCGAACGTGAACTCCGCTATAGCAGCATATGGGTACCGATTTTTAGAAACAATCGAAGGATCCAACTTCTCCGCGATGGTCCAACACTTTCCCAGCACTGTGGCAGTGTAAATCTGCAACGTAATCACAAGGAGCACCAGTGGTATTCCGTACAGCCCACAGGAGATGATTGACTTGGGGAGAGCCACTATGGGAAACACTCCGAACAAATCAATGATACAAAGACTAGCAAAAAACAGCGACAGTTTCGTGTTCGTTCCGGTGTGGTCCATCGTTGGTTTTTCCGTGTCTGCCAAAATGATGCGAGCCCGTCGCTGATCCTGAACATCGGGGGAAGCACACCCCGGGAATATGATCCGTTCCAATTCTTCTTGATCACAGATTACCATGCTTTTTGGAACTGCAAACGGGGCAAAATTTGTGCTGATCGGACCATCCGATTCGTGTGGCGGTTAGAAGCAATCTGGGTACGTATTTTGGAGTTGTAAATGCCAGCATGAAGCGAGACACATCAGGGTACAAGCCGGAGCTTGAATGTATCGAGACACGCTAATGTCTGTGGCACAGATAAGCCCCTGTCACAGGTGAGCGGCGAATCCTTACAACTTCACTGGCTCGTTCCTCACTGCTGGCACCTTACTGACACTGTGCCGTGAACATGGGCAATAAAAAGAGATCGAATTTCAACTATACGAGGAAAAGAACATGTATCTGAAGCACGTTAAACACAAACACAGTTCCATCGCAAGCTTGACCAATAACTTCCCTGAATTGAGTTGTGCTTATTTCCGTTGGCACAATGCTTCCAAAGAATAGTTTCAAACTTACTTCACAATGAGGTGGTATGAACTAACTAATCTCTATCTTGGAATTTGTTTTATATGTTCAAGGAGTGTATTGATTCCTCTCTATCTCTTTATATATCAATAATTTATGTTTATGTCTGGATGCGACGCTGACTCGCAAGAAGTCCTTGTTATAGTATTGAATCTGGGTTGATTCACGTTGATGGAACTGGCGATTACGATGCCGCCCAGGCTGGAATCAATTTTATTCTCTATAACGAGTGTATGCGTTTATTTTATTGGGAGCTACCAACTTGGGAAATGGCAGTCATTTCTGATGGATCAGGCGCGGAAATTATATTTCACTTCGTCAACGTAGCTGAGTTTTTCTCATTTCTCACTTTTCTTTATTGCACCCAGTCAAAGAAAAAATATCATCGCAATTCGCTGCGATAAAACATATCAAATCATTTGAAAAGAGATTTCATTCTTTGGTTGAAATGAAAGACAATATTATCATAGTGTTGATATAGTACCATTTAGCAGTAACACAACTGTCAGGAAACGTATCCGAATAATTTGCGGTATATTCCTTGAAGTAAAGTTTATGGCGTTTGCTGAACAAATAGAATTCACCCAAACTGTAAAAAACTAACTTAAACCTTTTTCACTCCAGTGAATCTTTCAATTAATCCAATTGTTGACAACACACTTCAGGATTGAACTTAAAATCTCCGAAATATAACCCTTTGGTTTCAAAACGCGGCTGCCAGCATTTTGTCCCAATGTTCATAGGCTCCTTGGAACTATTCATCCGAAAGGCTGTCACCCAAACTACTGAAATGAAAACGAAGCTGAAATCTTCTCGAAGCGCTTCGCTTGTCTTTCATGACCCGGAACTACAAAAAAGTGCGGCAGTGTTGAAGGTTGAGCCTGGTCAAAACTTCGTCATCCATAAGTGACGAGTGAGCGACATTGTCGTAGGGATCCCCATATGGACAGACTCGGACATTCAGAAGATAAGAAACCACACCACGTGGACAAGTTGGAGAGAACAAGCGCAAGCCAATATGTTCTGCCACTGGCATTCTGTCAATCCATCTCTCCCATACACAAGCTAATTCACATTCATAGAAACATCAACAAAGTAACCAGGAAAAAAAACATTACACTTCTGGGTTAATGAGGCGTCTACATAGGTTCTGGTTGATCAATAGCTAATTCTCACATCTCCTGTAGAAGTAATGACGAAGGTCCTCGTTCAAAGACAGTTCCATGATTGACTGGCAGACATTTGTTCTTCGTGTCAGTGCTCGAACTGCTTACCGTGGGTCTTTTTGACCAGTCTTTTGCAGGTGGTAGTGGTAAGCTTCTCCAGCAGCCACGCCTTCGAAGCTACTCTGAACTACTGCTACCGCACGGGACACTGTGTTGACACTGTCATGATTCTAATATTTGATCACGATTCATAGCTCAGGTAACCCCTTTACAGCTGTATCTATGATCCAGATTGAATCATTGAATGAGTCATTTTACTATAGTGGAGCGTTCTATACCTCTCTACCCTACTGTTACATTTATGCGAATGTGCCTATTTGTGTCGTCAGCCCCGACGATGTTTACGATAATTAATTTGTTGCTACAAATTAAAGTGAATACAGATGATATTCAATTTACTGAGACCGATTAATGTAAATAATGATTACGTGACTATCATCTGCGCTGAGGTCAATCACTGTTCTCGTGATCGTATGTTTATGTTCTATTTTACTGTCCGTTGCTAGCTTGTGATAATTTTGCTACGATTACACACGATTCATTTGAATTGTGTAGCATACCATAATGTATCATTTATATTTCTTTGTTCGGATTTGTGAAGGTGTAGCTCTGTCATCTACTTCTTTCACTTTGGTACTGACGATCTAAAAGGAATATCGTCTGCTCAACGTAGGTTCTGGAATCGATACTCCTCTCGAATAACACACTGGGCCCTATTATATAAATCGAATCGAGAAGTCGATACAATCACTACCACTATCACACCGAGCAATATTTCGTATTTTGTAAATCGAGAATCTCTTACCGAGCTCAAATTTCATATGTTGCAATTGCATATATTTAAGCGTTTCTGAAATGTTTTACCAAAGGAAATATCAGGGACACACACCAAACCAAAAAAATTCTCTGAAAATATGCAACAAGCGAACCAAACAACTCGAAAAATCGACTTGCTCGATATCTATAATAGTAAAATAGAGCTAACGAGCGAAATTCTTATCGACTCGATTTCTATACATACACTGCGTTTCACAACTATAGAACCACTCATTTTTTCTTTCACAACTATAGAACCACTCTGGTTTCCAGAGATATGTAAGAAGTCGGTTGAAATGAAGTATATAGTGTAGAATACAATAACTATCTTCATTTATAAGACTGGCCATTTTATCTTTATTGTTGTGTTCGGGCGTGAAATATTCAAAAAACAAAAATTCCAGTGTTCCATAACTATAGAACCAGATGGAAAAACTCTCACTCCTTTACGAAATTCACGCCAATTTACCATGAGTTACGATAAGTTTCTAATTCATAGGTCGTCTTTAGATCTCTATAGTTCAAATAACCCATTCGGGGTGGTTACGACCAAGCTGCGCCATGTTGTAGTGTGTATCTCGTTCTACGAAGAGGATACTGCTCGTTTAAGTTATTCAAATCACTCATACTGCTTGTAACCTGCATCTACTATTCGTCCGATCACTCGTCATAAGTTCCTGACAGGCGATTTGGTAAACAAACTGACCAATCCAGAATCTGAAGCCCCTATTCATTAAACCATGCCATGACCTTTTGTGAATTGATACCAAATTACTTAGTACTTCGTTGCACTTCTAACTGTTCATTCGTGTTGTTGGTAAGCTGTCTAAACCAGGGCTTTTTGAGAAAATTATATCTCTGTACATATCGCTAGAAACTCAGAAAAAATGAGTGGTTCTATAGTTGTGAAACGCGGTGTAGGGCCCAATATCCCAAAAACGAAAAATAACATCTCTCTGATTTTCGGATATACAGTTTGAAAAAAGTTTTATATTTCAAATATGACTAATTTCAAGAAAAATGTAGTATTTCAACGTTTATGTAAAGATTGATTGGCTATTATAAGTACATTATAAGTAGGCTGACCAAAAAGTTCTAGATTGAAAACGGGACACGTAAGCAAAAAAAAACAATTTTTTAAAGAATTTTATTTGGGTGAATGAAACCAAACAATTAAACATTCTTGAACAGCCATTTCATGCCAACTCGATATAATGGTTCTCAGATTTCTCACAAAATTGGTAGTTTTGTTCCTTATCGCAGAATATCAGACTCGAAATTTTTGTATAGAAGGGGATAAAAATAATTTTATGGACCACCGTAATGTTTTTTTTTATGCAATGCCAAGTTTATTCATTATAAAAAAAACAGTTATTATATATTTACATTTATATAAAATTCTAAGACTGCAGTATCTATTAGCCCGTTTATTCCATTGACAAATTCAACATAATTGATGAAGGTTCTCAATAATTTAATTCGCTGGTTTTCTCTTATGTTGTTTAATGAGGGTCGTTGCCAACCTCCCAAAATAGCTCTCATTTTTCGCTGCATTAATCTCCAGGCTGCTGCCACTCGGGGAAACTCACTAAATTTGTGAGTTATTGTTTCCACAGCTACATTACAGTGGAGGCAGTTTGCTTCATCTGCCCTCTGTATAGTATGCATGAGTAAATTAAAAATACGGGTATTAGATTTTGCGATAATGAACAAAACTACAGATTTTAACGAAAATCTGAGAACCGCTATATCGCTTTGGCATGGAATGGTTGTAGATGTTCCTGCTTTGTTCTCTGCCAGGAAAAAATATTTAGATAATAATGAATTTTGGTAATTTTCTCATAATTTTTGTCACAATCCAGATGACAGTTCTATTTGACAATTATTTATGATTTTAATCGTGAGTCGTGACTTTTCTTTTGTCCACATATTGTTCATCATGGAAAAATAATTCCAACTGATGCGGTAACTAACAATTTGCAAATAACAAGGATTATTATTTCCACCACCACCTTATCTCATCAATTCCAATTGCTTTAGTTGTTGTGTACTTATCAAACAACATGTTTCCATTTATTCGAAAAAGAAGATTTTTACTAATGCTACTTTGAATGGTAGTTAGGAATGAACTTTAATAAAATCCATTTTAGAGGCGAATGAACTACAAAGTTTAAAGCCTCTTAAAAACAAAGAAAGAAGAAGAAAATCCATTTATTCTGTTATGTGTTTACTAGACTAACTTTTCATTTTCAATATACTCCAACGCAGTATCGTAAAATTAACCACAGTTTCAGATGAAACATGGTAAACGACATCTTTTTAAGCAGCTAAAATTTCAAGACCACTTTGCTCATCACTAGTCAGAAATACTTCTTTTCTTCTTTTTGAAGAGTTCTTTTTTTTATAAATCGTTTATTCTTACAGGCTCAGTTATATAGTTATTTATGAAGACAAATTCTGAATCTTTTTTTAATTCCAAAGTGTTATAATTTGCTTATTCTACGGTTGATAGGATGGGGAATCGATTAAATGCAGACGACTCGAAGTAAGTAGCAAGTATGAAAAAGTTCATTCGCTCATTTCTCCAGACCTAATTATAAATCACTCTTGTATCTGCTTGGAATAATCATGGCGAAGAGAATGCAGCAAGCAATCGTGAGATTGCACGATGAATCATTTTACACTCGCCGACCATCTTCGTTCGGGACTGAGAGTGAACATAACAAAACAAAGAGTGGAAAACAATATTCAATGCATGAAAACTCCTTTAGAAGGATCGCACGAAACAAAATAACGATTGAGTCAAAATATATTCCCTTCTACTCTTTTCCTTGGCAGCATTCAAGTGCATTTGTTATCGGCAATGTACATAAGTCTACCTTCCCGCACACCAATAACTTGCGTTAATATGGTCTTTTGCGTTGGTTTAGGTCATACATCCCATACTAGAAACAAAAGAATGCCATTGCAATAGTGCACAGGCAACAACTCGATTTCAACTATCTACCTATATTTTACTGCCGCGATCGAGGCTCAATGATTGCTATTTGAGTGAAAAACGAATGATTTTACAGAGACACTCGCTGGCTCAAGCAAAAGTTTCCAACTTGATTCTATCACCAACTAACGCCATTCCGAGAGGCAAATGAGAGAATGCAAAATTCTCTGAGAATAAATGAGCGGAATCGAGACAGTATTTTTCCGTTTAACTCGAGAATGAACTTTGCGAAGATGATAGGTGAATGTTTTCTGTCTAAAATAAAGTGAGGCATAAACGGAGAATAGAAGGGTGAGTTTTATCTGTGAATGAATGTTGTTGAACGAATTTCGATTTTGCCCATACCTGGTTAGTAGGGTGACATATTTTTTGACGTAGGACTACGTCTTACATTAGGGGGTCAAATCAGAGAACAGGTCACGTTTTTATGAAATAAAGTTTACATTAATAACTATTTTTGCTGCGAACGGATTTTACTGATTTGTATACCAATCGAATCGGAAATTTTCTAAGATTTGTTTGATATGCTATACATTACAATCCCATAGTCTGTATATGGTTTAAATTGATCAAAATTGGAAGCATTCCATTTTCCCATACATTTGTTCTGTCCATTTGTGTGCTTTCCCGAACAGAGCAATCAATAACGGGCAACTTATGCAGAAGTAACGAAGGGGGATAGCGAAAAGAGAATATTTGCGAAGTAAACTCCACCCTTGCATAGTAAGTAGTGCATTGGCTCTGTTCTGATTCAACATGCTCCTAGCTTTGTTGACGGTTGTCGACCGAGAGTCGAGAAACGATTTTTCATAAACAGTCATTAAACCTTTTCAGGGTCCCGGGAACTTTTTACCAAAGAGTTATTTATGAAATTTCGACGCATTCGCAAATAATATCCAAAATGATAAACCAACAAAATTTAAAAAAAATTGCGTAGTCCTACGTCGTAAGCGGTCGTGTCTCGGATACAATCCCTCGATTTTTTGTCCTTATTTAAGAGACTTTCAGCCGTAGGCTGGTTCGTCTCTGAGAAGAGGGAAATAATTTTATCATAGAGAGAAGGGGACATAAGGAGATTCGGACAATTTTGATGTTTATACACGGAGATCGATAATTTTAAGTTTTCTAAATTCGCCAGACTACAAAATACGTCTTGACGATCAACAACATGCTCAATGTCATGATAACCTTCACCACAAACGCAGAGATTGTTGCTGGTAAGATTGATACGAAATAACAGCGCGTCTAACGAACAGTGATTGGATATGAGTCGGAAGAAGTTGCGAATGAGGTCCCGACTGAAGTACAGACTTTTGAACCATGGTTTGAAGCTAACCTTGGGTGTAATCGAATTGAAAACGATTTGACGCTGATAAGAATTCTAATGAAATCATCAAAAATAACGGTAATATCAGTGGCAGATACATCGCCTCTCTCAACAAGACGAATAAATGTTTCAAAGTTCACCAACTAATGCCTCTGGTAGAAAGCAATTATATTTTTAAGAATCGGTTTTCAGTTAAATCTCGTAGTACAACGGGAACTTTTCTTGTGAAAGAAAATAAGAGCTCAATCCTTCAAAAATGCTAAGACTCCTCTCGATAGAAGGGCCAAGAGAAAGGTATCGTGTGTTATACTGCTCAAGCAATTTAGCATTATGTTCACCGACGAAATCACGAAAGCGCTTCATTTTTTTGTACACGAATCGTGTAAATCGATATTTATAAAGTTTTACAACGAAACTTCGAATATCGATTGCAATTCACTCATCAAATGCTTATTCGAATAAAATTATTGAAATTTATGATAGTGGAATATTAAGGAATATAATCAGCCCTATTCTGTATTCCGACGGATTTCCATTTCGTTCGAAACCGTTTCGAACGTTTTGTCCATTTATTGTTCGAAGAGAAACAGATCGAACGGAATGCAAAAACAACTCGAACGAAATACAGAATGGAATTTTATCAAGTCGTTCGGAATATTTCGAATCGATCGAAATACAGAATAGGGGTGAATAATTTCCTGTATACTCAAAATACGGTAGAAATTGATAAAAAAGACGGGACAATCAAAATCGGTCGATAAAACGGTACTGTCTCGTTAAAAACGGTACGTTTAATCTGCCTAATTATAAGCTATTATTAGTACAAATGTACAAAATCGTGATTTTTGAAGATTCTAATTGAATGGAATTGGAATTGGAAGGAATTGTTTAAATTGATAGTGCGACGGTATTAGAAAATATAGGAGTCGAAGAACTAATTATAGAGCAATTAGAGAATTCCGTCTGGATTCCGCTTTGTCTGATTGGATTTCTACACAGCCATTCCATGCCAAACCTATATAGTGGTTCTCAGAATTACGTGAAAATTGGTAGTTTTGTTCCTCATCGCAAAATATTAGAATAGTATTTTTTTCATTTTAGGGTGGTCCGGAAAATCAAAATTTTCCCCTGTTTTTCAGAAAAGACTTTTTTCAAAAATTAAAAATTAATTGAGAGAGAGAAAGAGAGAGAGAGAGAGAGAGAGAGAGAAAGAGAGTCACTTCAATATGCAATGAAGTCCATTTGACGAGGAAGAATGAAATGAGATAGCCAAGAGGTAGAGTGAGATAGCAACTAAACGCCCGAATGACTGTTGAGTCATGTTGATGAAACTCATTTTCAACTCAATTCGAAGATGAATTTCTTCATAGTTTCCTGACTATCCTCAGTTGAATATGACTTTGCCCAGACAAAAGTATCGGAAATTTAAAAAAAAAATGGCTTTTAACTGGAGCGTTTCCATTTTGCAGTGTCCAATGGTAGAGCGGTCTATAAATTCAGGAAATTATTTCCTACATCCAACCCACAGTACCTTTTTAAACTTACATGTTGGAACTGATTTCCATAGTATCCAACAAAGTTGATGTTAATGGCTAATGTTGGATAATGATGAAATAACGCTATTTAGTTTGTTGATGAGGTTTGTATAAAAAAAAATATTGTTGAAGATTATCTGAAATAAAAAGACACAATAAAAAAATAGTTTTCGAACTCACCATGATCCAGTTGTTTTGTATGAGTTGATATTTGAGCAGGGAAATAAAAACCACCAACAGTGATACCATTTCGTTTTGTTGATTATTCCGTATTTTCGTCCAATAAACTATCCGCGTTGACGGCATTGAGCTTCGTATTACGGAATGGAGGAGTAGGCATGATATTATCGGTTTGCAGAAGAAATGAACATAATTTTAAAATGAAAATTATAAATGAAAATTATTTTTCGGAAACCAAATTAGTACTCTATGTAAATGAAAATCACTTTCGCTTGCAAGTAGTGAAAAAATATCATATAAAAATTTAGTCTAAAGATGATTTTATATTATAATGGTATGTTTTGGTGAAAATATCTGAAAATTCATAGAAAATAGTTTAAATTAGGGTCAGAACAACGTACTTCTAATAGGTAAATAACGCCAAGAAAAAAATTTCAAACAAATTTTAGTAATTTAAAATTGCCTTAGGGCCGACTAATCTCATAGAGAAGAGTTGGTCTCATACAAACTAATGTCGTATCCAGATGTCGACACCATTCCGCCGTCAACGCGAATAGACAAGGGGATGCAAAACGGAGATGTCACAGCCTTTTGGTCCATGCTAGGTCGATATATCGATTCATCGATTTTAATTTGGGTTGTTATTCGCTAAGACAAGACATACCAACTGGCTTCTTACTCTTCTGTTTGCCTTTCCTTCGACCAAGTGCGAGCATCAGGGGTGCCGAGATGTCATGTTTCTAAATGCGATAAAGTTTCTGAAGAATTTCATATATTCTATGAATAATTACATTTGGATGATATGAAGCAAAATTATTGCGCATTTCTAAACAAATTGTATTTTTCTGTTATGCTTTATCATGAAAACTAGTGTGAAAGTACAAACCATGAGTACATTTTGTAGTAGTGTATTTTCAAATATTATTGGCAATTCTTTAGAATTGACCAATCAGCAGCTGGTCCGGAATCAACTCTCTATTGCCTAATCTTGTCTTAGGTTATTCGATACGATTCATCGCCCCAGAATAATCGATTAATCGTCATTGAGAGAAATAAATAGTTAGACTAATTTTCCTCATTTGCTAGAAATTGTTCGCCCGTTTGATTACTTGTAGTTGTATATTCGAACCGTATTTAATTACTTGTGATTGTATATTCGAACCGTTTCAATTACTTATATTTGTCATTCGAATTGCTAGTGGTGCTGTCATAAATATAAATGGGGCGTATAAAACATAAGCTAAGCATTGTGCTACAAGCTTTATCCAAAACAATGTCAACTCTTATTGAAACATATGAACTAAAGTTAACTTTTCCATCAAAAATGCATGCTATACAATAGAATAACACGATCTTTTAGAGTTGGTGAAAAAATCTTCTATTTTACATTTATTTACATCGCAATGTAAATATCACATACATTTATACATATTATAAAAATTACCCGACACATATTATATACATTTCTCAGTACATATTATATACATTTCTTATTATATACTGTATACATGTATCGCACAGCTCATCAAGAAGTTGCGAAAACGATGACAAGTGTTCGATTTTACGTTGAATTGTTTCGGTGTTTTTCCCTGTACGCTAAAACGATACAGCGTAAAACCAGCGTTTTCTAGTGATCTCACACTTTTGAGAAATTCAGGAAAAACAAAAACTTTCATCGATCGATTGCAGGAACAAGACCATATCTAAGATACAACCGGACAAGCGGTTTCTTTGCTAAATAATGATCTACCCTGCGGATGCAGATGTTGCTGAATTGCACAAAAAATCCATACCAATTTAATGCACATTTGAATATTGTGCTCGTATTTCATTCCACAATATAAGTGTGTCACAGCTCCTCGGAGCGAGTGCAGTATTTAAATACTGTCTCAGTTCACGGCATAACACTGTGGAAGTAAAATGTCAAATTCGCGATGACAGTGGTACAGTGCCGACGTCTGGCGGTGATTTTAAATTTGGACCATAATTTGAGTCCAAAACTCGACAGTGTAATCTCTATCTGAATAAAAGGCATGAAACCAGTTTTAAAATGTAGAAATTTGGACGAAAATTTTTACATCATATTATTTTTTTACTTGAAACACGTATTCCTGACTCTTTTTTATTGTGATATAAATTTCCGACATTTTTACTGAAACTGTTCATTATAATTAAAAAATTATTTTCAAAAACTTTTGAATGCGATTTTTTCACCATATGCAAGAGAAAATGTGTTTCATTTAAATAGAATACTATTTTGACAAGAAAAAGTTAATTTTCATTCATAATTTTAATTTTCAAAACATTCTGTAGGAAGTATTCGATTAATCGATTAATCGAACGATTATCGGGGATCCCTACATTTGCGATCAAACACTTCCGTGATTGGAGCATTTCCATGCCAAAATTTTCCATAATTGAGTGGAAAATTTTGAGAGCCCGTACCTCACAAATTTAGGTTGATAATTTGCTACTCCGCAATTACAATGAACAATGGATTCTCATATTTTCCAAAGGCAATACCCGATCCGTTCTGGCTTTCAGCTTATTTTTATTACAAATACAGTCTTTTGTAGGCTTTTCAGAGGTTACGCTTCGTATCGAGTGTCGCCTTAACTCACGTCCCTCCCGTATTTCACTCTCGTATAAATTATTTGATTTGTTTTCATCTTAAATTAATCATCCTCGTTGAAGCAAAACGTTTTTTTTTTCGAACGGGAGAAATACTATTCATACCATTGACTACAATCTAGGTTTGGTAAACCTAGAAATAAATCACCACTTTTTCCATGTGTCTCTCACTAGCCGAGCAGTTGGTAAGGGGACGAAATGGCCCCACCGTTGCTTCCGATGCAAATATGTGCATAGGTTGTACTTTTGTTGTGAAAACGGGTTTTATAATATATAAAATAAATATCGTATCGTTTACGGTGCATCTAATCTGTAATGAAAGTAAATCGTGAGTACAACTTATGGAAGAGTTGGAGGGATGCATCCTAACTTACGTAGTCACAGCGCTACTGCCACCAGCACCATTGTCAGCGGAACTCTTGCGTGCCTGTGGCAAATGAAGAAAGTTTGGGTTGATTAGCTGATACTGCTGATCGTTGCCGCAAATAGAAACAAGTGTCGGGAAAATAGGAAGCTCGGCGTTAATATCGTAGACCAGCGCACCGGAAGCGGATACTGGCGGTTTCACTTCCGGTGGCGAATTCATGTCGTCGCTAGTTGCTGCTTCTGTTGACAGAAATTTTTGGAGTTATTTTCGATTATACGTTTGCAATAACACAAAGAACATACCACTTTCCCTGATCACCCTAGCAGCCTCTGTGTGTAACAATAGTTCTTGCTTAATACTATAATCACAATCGAATTCAGGTTGTACGTAGCCGAATTGAAATAGTTCGTTATCGTCTGCTGCGAGACCAAGAGGTGGTTCCGTTAGCTCCTGTTCAGCTAACGATGGTTCTGAGCCTTCCTCGGAGATTGGTCCAATATTTTCCCTTTTGAATTCGGTGTCGCATGCGTTTTCATCATTCATCACAGTCAAACCAGACTCAGGGAGGCTCGAGAAAATGTCCTCCATATACTCCATCTTCAGCGGTTGCAGCAGATCCTCCTTCGACACCAAATTGAGATCAATGTTCGAGTTCTCCTCCACAAACGGAAGACTCTCCTCCTTAATCGAAAGGGGCAAAATTTCTTTTTGCTCCTTCCCCTTCTGTTCACGGCTCGTGTCGGCTTTTTTCTCAGCCACTTTATCTTTCTTTTTGGTCATAAACTTTGGCACACTGACCAGCTTCTCTCCGGTGCGATGGTCAACCTTGTGACGACGGCGAATATGCTTCAGCCAGTTTGGGAAATTAGTGAAATCGCGGGTGCAGTACTTGCACTTATGTGGACGCAACCCCGAGTGTATGTTACTGTGCTGGCGGAGTTTTGAGCTACTCAGAAAACCTTTGTTGCACTCGGTACATACGAAAGGACGCTCTGCGTTGTGTACCGCCGAATGGACCTGCGAAACAGCGTATAAATGAATGCAACCGTGTGATGGAATTCAACTCAAGCTTACCTTCAAACACCGCTCGGTTTTATAAGTTTTACCGCAAGTCTCACAAGTAAACGGACGTTCGTTCGAGTGGAAAAACAAGTGCCTCTGCAGGTGGGACTTCTCGTGAAATGCTTTTCCACATTCCCCACAGGGAAACGGACGCTCGTCGTTCGGCAGGTGCTTCTTTCGATGGTGAATATAATTAATTTTCTGAACGAACGTCTTGTTACACTCCTCGCAGGTATACTTTGGTCCATTGGAGTGAATTTTCCTATGCGAGTATAGACTTCCCACCGACAGCACTTTGCCACACTCGGGACACTCTGTCATCTGTTTTGGACTCGGATGTACCTTTTTGTTGTGGGACCGCATCTCCGTTTGACTACCGAAAACGGCATCACATCGATCACAGCTAAATTTGTTCGAAACTACATCGATGGCGACCTGATTCCCTTTTTGCATTGACTCACTTTCGTGAATAGTTTCATGACGGGTCAAATCTGACTTCTGGTGGAAAACTTTCAAGCAGATTCCACACGCATAACGATGATTCGCACTGTTTGAGTGCCGATAGATGTGCAACCGAAAGGCTTTATACTGCGAAATGCGCTTACCACAAACCGGACATACATAAGTCGGCTCTTCGTTATAGCTGCATCGATAATGAAACTCATACTCCAGCTTTGTATCGAATAACCTCAAACATCTGTGACATGTAATGTCTAGGTTTGTTCGCTTTCTGATAGTTTTTATTTTGGGCCGAGGAGGCGAACCGCACTCCGGAAGCGCATCACGAAAAGCCTCCTTGAGCGCGATACCATTCTGATCGAAATATTTTGTTGGTGAAGTGTTCTGGGGTTCCATGACTAAAATGAGCTCCGTTTCTACGAAAAAAAAAAATGAAAATTTTATCAATTTTATCTAACTCCGCCAACCATCACATACTCACCTCCATTTTTTTGTTTTTGTTTACCACCGCCACCCGCTATCTCTTCTCCCACACCATCGACGCCATTTCCAATGGCGTTGTTGTCATCGCCATTCGGACACATTATTCCGCTTGATTTTCTGTTTTTCTTTGATTGTGGCATTGTATGGGCCGCAGGATTATCAACGAAACAACTAATGACCGACAGAAACAACTAAACACTCGAATCCATCAGTGACAAACATGAAATAAAACTGGACAGGTCCGAGGAAAGAGTGTACACAATAGACAAGTTTTCACACAAAGCTGCGACGACTCAAGAGCTCAAGACACAAAAAGCGAATGCATTCAACTGTGAGGAACAATCGACACATTAAACAAAAGGAAGATATTTAGAAAGAGAGAGGTTTCCCGGGTAAAAACTTCTAAGTAAACTGAACAAAACAAAGACCATGCGAGGCCATTTTTGTTTTCCTAATTTTGTGTGACAGAGGACGCGCTTGATGGAAGAAAAAACATTGGACGACACAGGGTGGTTATGAAGTGGCCCAAATCAAGAAGAGTTATGAATGGTGGGAAAAACTTTAACAGATTTTTTTGCAAAGAGTGATGTTTATTTTCATCAAATATGTTAAGCATAAATAATTTACAACGCGATATGAATGAATTTTGTATATGTATAACTAAATAAATATTGGCGACCTCATGTATTTCCATTATTATATTGAGGAAATTATCTAACTTTTCTTTAATGTCTCTCAGCAAACATTACATCGTATAACCTAAGGGCATCCGCACCAATGCGTTGTTACAGACATTTTGACAATCCTCACCATAACGCAGCAACCTGGTGGTTGCGGTTCAGGTGTGGGAAATAGTAATCGGCCTCTCGGTGAATAGTGAGTTAACAAATTTGGCAACGCGATAGCAACCGAGCCAAGTGTTGCTATTTTCAACAAACGTCAAACATCTGTTGTGGGTTTCATTCGTCTTGTGTTCGTTTTTTGTGATTTTGCTCTGAAATATTATTTCGGAATTGTATAAGTGTATTTATCTACCAAAAAATGAACGCGACGAAAAGAGAATTAACTGACACTTGTCATTTTTTCTAGTAATAGCAATCGTATTTAGCAACCTGAGTTAATAAATTAGCAACGGCTAAAACTCGAGACTAGAAACCTTGAATAGTAACGCATTGGTGCGGATGCCCTAAGAGGTGCGGACCTAATCCACTTCATTTTCAAGCAAATTCATGCATTTTTTCAAGCAATTTCTTGCAATAAATTCTCAGACCACAAGAAATGGCAGATTTACAGATATGTTTGTAAATTCATATCTGTAAAATACTTTTTATTTTTGTTGCAGACTTTTTGGATATAACAATATTTCACAGGTTTTTGAAATTAGAGGCTCCATTCATCACATCAAAGACATTTGACTCACCGTATGACATTTTTCCATAATTTTAATACATAAAAAGCTTTTATATTTAGCTTATATCAATACACATGAGGTTAGACCTATTTTTTGAATCATTCATTAACACTTTGCCGTCTAGCGTAACCACAGTGGTTACGTGCGAACATTTAACCGCCGGTGTCACCACAGTGGTTACGTACGCAAAATAGGTCGCATTGCAGTGATGTCGTGAGCATAGTATCGCTCTCTGGCCGACAACAGTACTTCAGTATCTTTTGCATTCTGTTGGTATTTTGTTTGGTAACAATAACTTGTACACGTCAACGTTTTTTTATGATTTCATAAGTACTTTTGACTTACATCATTGCAGACGAAAGAGACGATACCATTCTTCACGATGAATGAAAAATTGCATTCATTTACTATACATAGTGTACATTTACTATACTATATTTCGACTTTTCATGACAGTGAGGGAACAGAATCAAGAACCTATGAGAACTATCGATGAGATTGATAAAACTTAACAGATTGTAATTGTTGTGAATTTTTGCAAAAGGTCATTTTTGGATAAAAGGGGAAAAATTATTTTTGGACCACCGGTTAATTTTTGAAAAATCATATCTCAAAAACGAAAAAAAAGCATCTCTGATATCAAGATATGTTATGTACAAAATCCTCAACTTTCCAAAAAAAATATAAAAAAATATAGCGCACTCTATCTTTAACCGAGAAAACTATGAAAAACTGATTCAATACAATGTTGAATTACCAGAATTACAAGAAAGAAAATCAATTTTTTTCCCAAAAGTAATATTTTTTCGAAGAAACTCATAAGCTTCAGTTTGATATGTGATGATCAACATATCAAACAGAAGCTTATTAGTTTCTCCAGTAGTTCAGAAGTTATGAATTTTTGTAATTGAAAAAGGTGAAAAAAACTTTGGAAAATCATATCTCAAAAACGAAAAAAATAGCATCTCTGAAATCGAGATATGTTATGTAAAAAATTCTCAGCTTTCAAGAAAAAATATAGCGCCCTCTAGTCCAAAGCAAAAAAAAATTATTGAAAACAATAAAAAATGACTATAATCAATAATTATGAAAACAAAATTTAAAAAAAAGTTAACTTTAGAATTTGAAAAAAGTCATTTTTGGGAAAAAGTGGAAATAATTGATTTTTCGAACCACCCTAAAATGGAAATGAGCACTCTAACGAAAAAATGAAAAAATATACATATATACAGCCATTCCATACAATCCGATAAAGTGGTTCTCAAAGGGAAAAATGATCTTTGAAAAATCATATCACAAAAACGAAAAAATAGCATCTCTAGTATCGAGATATGTCATGTAAAACATCCTCAGCTTTCAAGAAAAATATGAAAAATATAGCCCTCTAGTCCAAAACCATGAAAACAATAAAAAACATCTACAATCGATAGTTACGAAACGAAAATCCATTTTTTTGCATGTTCGATATTTTTTAATAAAAAGCTAGCTCATTGGCTTCAGTTAGATTGGTCGATAATCTAAATCGGTTCAGTGGTTCTAAAGTTATACATTTTTGAAAAAAGTCAATTTTTGGAAATTGGTTCAGTGGTTCTAAAGTTATGAATTTTTGAAAAAAGTCAGTTTTGAGAAAAAAAAAGTCAGTTTGTGGGAAAAATGATTTCTCGGGCCACCCTAAAATGGAAATGGTCACCCTAAATAAAAAATAAAAAATAAGGGTCTAATGTTTGGCGATAAAGAACAAAACTATCACTTTTTATCGAAATCTGAGAACCACTATATCGGTTTAGCATGGAATGGCTGTATATATACAAAATATACATATACAAAATTTTCTATAATATGCAAAAGACAATCTTACGAACATCGCGATGAACAAAATATTAATGAATCTGTGAAAATTAGAAATTAGACAAAAGACATTTCTACAGATCTGAAGAGTTTTACAGACATTTCCACATTTTTAATAGACTTTCACATATTTTTACAGACTTTTTTTAAAACAATCATGTAGCAACTCTTCGTTTCACTTTTTATCGAATATTTTCAAATCGCAAGAGTAAACATTTACGTGACTGTGACTTCGCTTGTTTTTATTTCGTTCGGGAAAATATTATATCAGGGAAAGTAGACAATCAAAATGCGTTACTCAGTAAAAGGCTACCCGAATACGAGTGAAAATGTTCGCGTAAGCTTTTATCGTATACCCTCGGAAACGTTTTTTCAGACGCGCTGAGACAACAAACTAGTTCCAAAAAAGGGTTCCCGTATCTGTGCAGAAGGTACGATGTTTGAATTATTGGAAACCAAAAGTGTAGCAAACTTTTCATACACATTTTCAGGATTATTTTGATAGAAATACATCGTTACATTTCAACTAGAAAAGAAACTTCGTGAGAAACCCTAATGCCTTCTCCACAATTAAGCCGGTAGTTGGCTCAGAGGATTACGTCCATCAACAACACGAAGCGCAGATTGCTTTGCCGTTATATTCATCACCAGCACTAGCGGATCATAATTACGCGGATTTCATTCGGTCAGCTTCACTAGCAAATCTGTTTTCACCGACGTTAGAAAAAAAAACGTCCCCAATACATTTTACATTTGCTATGTATGTACGTATCGAAATTCGCCAATGTCGAATTTTGCTCCCATATGAAAATCTTGGAGTGAACTGAGCGTTATTCGTAGGTTGTTGATTATCTGTCATGTTCAATACCTCTTTTATAGTGTTGAATATCATAAGAAAAATAACACTCCTGATCATTGGATCTTTTATAGCATTCCAATTGGATCTTTTTTGACAGCCGTTTTGATTCAGTCCGCACCAAGGCGCCTAGAAGTATATCCTAAGGTGAGGCCGTTTCGTCACTAAGTTGGTCAGGGGAGCGGTATATGAAAACAATACAGAAGAAATCAGAAGGTCAATTATTTGCCTGTAGCGTGAAAGAGACAGACTGATCACGAGCGAGCTTCGGCACTAGCGTATTGTGTTTTGTTTCCAAACAAAACACAGTAGACTTCCAAGATGGCTGAAGGGTGGTTTTAGCAAGTTGGCCCACCTTACGATATACTTCTAGGCGCCTTGGTCCGCACCACGATAGATGAAATCAAGGAAAGTGAAGTGGAAGGTAAAACGTAATGTCAGAATTGCTGTTTGGACGTATCCCGTAAGTTTGAACTTATTTACATGAATGGTATCCAAACAACACTAAACATTGATTACAGTTTCGCCGGCACGGTTGATTGCCGTTATGAAACAGCACAAAAAACAAAGCTGCAAATTATGCGCTAGTGGCGGTACCACGATTAAAGCATTCCCTGAATCACATTAGCCGAGCCAGCTGGCGGAAGCATATGCATAAAGGTTACTATTTTCAACGACAACTGTTTATTTACTATACTGCTTCAAATACTTTCGACGAAATCAAATGTAACCATACCAACGTAAGTAATAACATAAACAAATCCAAACTTTTCGTCTTGCCATTCCTCATACGTCTTTTCTAAATAGTGTAAATTACGAGCCACCTATTAACTCCACCATCTTGGATGAAATACGGTTACGCAACTTATGAAAAAGGCCTTTCAGCCATTTTGACATTTGTATGTAAACAATCTGCAATATTTTGCAATATGTTTTTTTACTTCTTGTGTGTGGAATTGTTTTGGTGGCAATAAGAGCATTGAAAAATTGAAAGGTAAGTCTTTTACGGTTAAAGTTAGGTTTGTAATATACTCTATCTTATTATATGTTTCAGCTGAAGAGAAGAAATCGACTCTCGGTGTCGGTCGGTGATGGAGATATTTTTCCCGCGTTTTGCAGAGACGTCGGTTAATCTGAAATTTTAATCGAGTAATTTTGTATCAAATAATGAAAAATCTAAATATGAATACATCGAATAATAATTAAAGTAATCGCGATTAATAAAAAAGGGAATATTTTTTTCGAAAAATACAGTGCAAAATTTGTTCAACCTTCGGTGTTTCATCGAAATTCATCGAATATACTAAACCATTTACGGTTGAAGCATAAAAATGATTCCCTGCTGGTGGAGGATACTGGGAAGAATTCAGCGTCTGCAGGAGTAACATGCGGAATTGAAGAAGGTGGTCTCAACTCCCGTTCTAAAATAGTAGTATTCAAACTCCGGGTGCCAAGGAAAATATACCATACTAGCGATCAATGATTCTATAAATATACTTCTTTTGAACTAGTAGTTATAGGGAAAAAGCAGAAAAATACACACAAATCAATTATTTGAACAACATTCGAAGAATAGGAAACTGAAAACATTTTATGTTGGTACAATAAAAGTATTGTGCATCATTTTCATGGTGTGCTCTTTTTTCAATCGTCCTCAAAAAATCATGAAATGGCTAATTTATCAATATACTGAAATATCATTTCATTCAAGAACCATTATTCTACACCATGTTCATTTCAAAATTATATTTAATGTAACTTTTAAAATTATGACATAATTTTTTTATTATAAATGACTGTTCGTTTTGATTACAAGAAATAAATATTCGCTCGATTAATCGATTACTGAAAGACAATTAAAATTTTAAATTTAAAAATGATCCCGCGAATAATCGAATAAACGAAAAATTTAGACATTTCTATTTACAGTCAAATCCCTTTCCTCTGTATATTTATACCGTTTCCCCTCGCGCACTTATTGACGACACGGTCACACCTTTGGTTCACACATCTTGGTCCGCACTATCTAGGTTGGCATCAAGGTGTGTTTATATATATCAAGGCGTTATACTATAGGTGGACCGCAATGTCAAAATTGCTGTTCGGCCATTGCTCGTGAAAAAACAAATTTGTTTACAAAGCAAATCATATCTTTTGTCACCAATGCATTCGTTGGCAAAATAGCTGCTCGAGCTTCACTGTAGGCAGGTAATTTTCTGGATTTTTTCGTATAACAATTTCTCATAATTGCTTCTACTTTTTCAGATATCTACAATCAGCGGTCGAATTAAAAACAGTGCAGAAAGAAGTTTTGAATATATTTTACCTTCTAGCCGCGCAATCAATGCTTTTCTTTCTAAGCAAGCAGCGTTTTTCGTATGTGGTTTTATTGAGAATTTAAAAGAGATTGTTAATTTTTTTTGTTTTATCACCAGGGCAAAAGCATGAAATAGAATCGTACGTGGTAGAATTTATCGGCACAATCTGATCAAGGACGGAGGCATCATCAAACGGAAACTACGCGAAAAACTTTTCGAAGAGATAAAACTGCGCCGCAACACTCGTGTCAAATTGGACGAGTTGGGCTGGGTGCTGATGAACCACGATTTGATAACACGTAATGAGCCAATTCATGCCAATGGTAATCGACCAAATCATTTTGAATTGAACATGGAGCGGTTGCGAAACCTACTGGAGCAGCATGAACAGAACAATCACGCTGGTAGGTCGGTTTGATATATTTATTCCGCTAAAGAATGATTATATTTGTTGATTTTTCAGAGTTGACTTCCAAAAAGCAAAACAAATTCCTGCGTATGCTGGATGCAATTTTAAAAACGACAAAGTTTTGAAGGAAATTAAAGAGATGGTAGCGGCGAATCGACTTCTATCGGAAATTCGTTATGTGACTACGGTGGAACGTATGCTGAAACACAATTTGGACCCCTCTTTGCGCTGCTGCTTTGTATGCCGAGAGTATTTCCGCACTGCCGATGAGTATACCAGTCATTTCGAAAAATTGCACGGTGAGAAATTTCTTATTGTTGCGGCGGTGGATCGATTTCAGACTAGTCAAAAGTTCAACGTTCTACATCACTACAATGCCCTTAATCCGGTGACAATATTCACGATTTGCAACGTATACCACATAGCCCTAATAAAATAAAAACAAGAAAAGACGGGTCTAATATTTTATAATAAAGAACAAATCTACCACTTTCCACGAAAATCGGAGAACCACTATATCGGTTCGACATGGAAATAATACTGATACATATAAGACAGAAAAAAAGGTTTAACTTTCGAATTCAACATCCTATATTTCCTCGTACCATTAAGTTCATGGCGCATTTGATGTCGGTCATCGTAGCTGCTGCTATGGAAATGACGTGAGCATATACCTTGATTTTTCTGAGGTTTCCAATCCTTCGATTGGCCACAGAAAGTATCCATTTATGAAGTCTATCTCCATCTCGGAGAAAAGTGTGGTAAACAATGTCCGGGTTATTTTTCGTTATGAGAACCTTGTTTCCACATCCTTTTACTGCACAATAATACGGCATCTGAAGTAAATAAAATATTCACAATATAATTTTGGCATGATAGAGAACCGCGAGATGAACGATTATCTGTGGAGGAGTTGGACAACAGATTTCTTAGACTTATAGCACTTTTATCACACTCACAAGCTCATGAAATCCTCACTGTCCCCCAAAAATATTGAATAATATATAATTTTTTTTTCCCAAAATATATATTTTATTAAGGCACATGTGGCGTTAGTCTGACGGGGCCGGCAGTCCAATATTTTGACAATTTTTGTCTTACAACTATGTTAGTAATATGTAACCGATTACTAGCGGTTGGCTCGAGGTTAGTATTACAAAGATCTCATAATCGGGATGTTGCAGTCTCCAGTACTATGTATGTGTGGCCGACACGGGATACTTCCTATTGGAGTATAACTGACCATTGATCAGCGACGCCCCCCTAGTCTGTACCTCATATCAATCGTGGTGCGTCTCTCTTGACTCGAGGAATTCAGAGTAGAATGGTCACTGGACGGTACAATCTTCAGCTCGTGCAGAGTTGCCATGAGCGGTACAACCTTTGGCTCTTGTTGAATGATCAGTGGCCTTCGACCTGTGTATCTGTAAAGAGTATGTGTATGTTTAATTACATTACATGGAGCGGTTATAATATATAATATAAATACCTTATTGCAGCTATAGTACACTATTTTTCACGAATATATATTTGTTTATTTCTTCCTTCAGTTGTTTTCCTTAGCGAGTTGATATGAAACCATAACCACACAACCAAACAAAAAGTAAATAATGCAAAAAGCTACGTATCGCTACTCGTCTCAGGTATTGTCATGAAAGTGTCAGGAACGAAACACCTATAGTTTAGCATCTTGTATATATATATAACAAGATGGGTCTATGGCGAGATGGAAAATGAAAGGTGGGAAGATTTTTAAATCTGTGACGTCACAGATTTTGTTTATGCATGTTACTTTTCTTATAATAGTCCACTACATAGGAAAAGTGTTGTTATTACAAGTAAAAATAAGCAGATGAAATGAACGAACAATTTATTTTCTTAAAAACAATGTTAGCGTTCAAAATCATAAAAGCCCAACTGACAATTTAGCAGAAACTGAAATTTCAGTATTATTGAGTACCTTTGTTGGCATCAAGGCGGTATAATAAGGTGGAACGTTATGTCAGTCCTGCTGTTCAGCCATTACTTGAGTTCGAATTGACAGCGACCAAACGAACGGCTAGAGTTTTCCGAGAAAGAGGATAACAAATGGCATGCAATGATGAGTGCATACCGCTATGTGTTTGCTGCGCATAAACGTTGGTTTTGTTTACGCTGTTGGCATCATTGTTGTGTTTCGGTGACTGCTGCAAGTTGTTGTCTGCATTGCTGTTTTACGGAACATGAGGGTTGTTGCTGTTGCTGCTGGGATTGGCATGTCAGCGATTGTGGGAGCTTTGCTAGTGGGTATATGAAAGGGCCACTACAGGCGGGCTTGTGCCGTACTGCTCTAAGTTCCATTCGCTTTGGTGGCATTAGTCGTTGGCGACCCATTAGGATTTAGTGATAGCGATACGCTGTGGACATCCATGCATGTCGTTTCCCGGCGACTGCCGTTTTAGCTAGAGACTCACCTGATCGTGCGGGTTGTGAGACACAACAGCTAGTTCGATTGAAATCGACCCAGCGGATGTATATGTTGGTGTGGACCGCTATGAAGCATAAAAATTAGACCTGCTTTGTTTATAAACAAAAATAGTCGCTGTCATTTTTTATACCCTCTTGCATCTTCCATGCCTTATCATCATACTGTCGAAAACGAACCACCTGCCAATTCCAGCTCCTTGGTTGGCATCACCTTTTTGTTGCATGGGCTAACGTCTGAAACTATCATCTTCCCAAGAGGGGTCTATGGTACTAGGTGAGGCCGTTTCGTCACTAAGTTGGTTAGGGGAGCGGTATATGAAAACAGCACGGAAGAAAGTAGAAGGGGAATTATTTGCTTGTAGCGTGAAAGAGACAGACTGATCACAAGCGACCTTCGGCAATAGCGTATTGTGTTTTGTTTACAAACAAAACACAGTAGACTTCCAAGATGGCTGAAGAGTGGTTTTAGCAAGTTGGCCCACCTTAGTATATACTTCTAGGCGCCTTGCATCTTCCAATTGACTAACAAGTTTGACATATACTATAGGTGAGCTACAAGTTTTGATCGTACCGAAACTACCGAAAATAGCGTGTAGTGTTTTGTTCAGAAACTGTAACAAATTTATGAATTTTGTTTCCTCACGAAATTGAATTCGGAGGTAAAGTGAACTGAAATTTTGTTTTCAATTCCTCACAAATTCATACAATTTTACACGTTATTTGTTAAATTAACGCGTGAACTTTTAAAGCATACCTGGTAATTGTCTAAGTTTGTTGCCACTTGACAGCATAACTTTTAGCGTATGATGTGTCAATCTTCGGGGGGTTGTTTTTCACTTGAGACTGGTGTATGATTGAAATGTGTGTGAAAAAGATAACCGTAGACGATTCATCAGGCCGTCAGAAAGAATACGCAAGTTATACAATACAAAAGAAAAAAGTCAAATAGCACTCGGTTCTCCTTTGATGTGGGACGGAAAGTGGTTACTGCTCGGGTTTGCCGTGTCATCAGTAAATTTGCGTTTTGGATCGTTTTGAGGAAGAAACAAATATCATCCTGCATTAGTTCGTCTGCAATAAAATAAACAGCTTACGGTACGGAAAATCGAGACAGGTAGGTAGCCAAATTAGTCTAATCATTGGAAAAAGTATATTGCGTACCAATTGGAACTCTCGGCAAGTGCAGAGAACGAAAAGAAGGGGCTTCCATTTTCTGTACCGTCGACGGGCACCATTTCAAATATGGCGGAGGACCATTTTTTTACTTTATCAGGGCTCGGGCCCAGCAGTACGGTATTGAAAAAAATTGGATATAATAACTTCTAGGGTTGGATCTTGAGAGCATTTTGTTGAAAAAAGGAGCGCTGGATCTCTCACGGGGAGGACAATTTTCGCTGCAACTTTTTTTTTCCTCGCTTTTATGCAATCAGATGGTAATGAAATAGAGATGAAAACGTAATGTGAAAGAGGTATCCCACACTAACAAAGGACTGGCCTTGTATTGCGTTTGTTTCTGTTTCTTTTCAACCCGGAGGGCATTGGTGAACTGAATGCGTTTCATATTGAGCGAGAAGTTACGGTTTATTGTTATTTGATTTGACATAGTTTGAAAAACACATGACGGCCTAACAACAACGTTTGGATAGTCGTCATTTATGTTCATCTTCCACGAAGAACTGGAACTAACGTCATCGTGAGACTTCAATCCAGTGGTTGCAATTTGTTCTCAAATGCATTTGTTTCAAAACTATGGATATATGTGTAGATTCCATCGTATCATACTGCTAGAGCGACATCTGTGAGTCAAGTACTGCTCCCTGCATATCAATAGTTTTCATTCGAACTGCCTCTGTCCCTTCAATTATCGCAGAAATCACAAATTAACATTCAATGCAATAATGTCTAAAATTATTTATTTCTTTTCATCTCTTACAGCTCCCAACCAGGGATCGTGACGTGAGAGTTACATTACAAATCGACCTCGACGCGTCGTCTCGTCTGTGTGCTTAAGCATCCTTCAAGTGTGTTCATCGTGTGGAATTTAGTGTTGGAAGAGGTTCACTGAATCACTGATGAAACCCGAACGCTTATAAACTCCCCGATCGATGATAAACTACGCGCTCGCGAGTGACTGTCTTGAACCGAAATATATCGCCTGTCCTTCGGTCCGTCTATCTAAAGTGATAAAGTGATACGTATGTGGTGCATTACAGTTGGAAACGAAAATATATAGCATCTGATTGGAATATTAGCAGCAAGAAGAAACGCAAACCTTGGCTGGATTTTATACAGCTTCCTGTGGTCTAGCGATTTTGCATTATTACAGATTGAAACGGTAAGTTAAATACTTCGGATGAGTTAACGCATTTATGGCAACGAAAAAAAAAACTGCATTGATCATTGTGAATCATTTCGGATGGAAACTTCTACGCGGCGCTCATATGGAACATACATCCAACGGACAACCGCTGGCGGAGCGGAAGCTCACTGACTCATATGCAGTAACCTCTCCCGTTTTTCGACATTAAATTCGATGTATCGATCAATTACCTCTGTTTGGGTGAGATCCAAATTTGGAACATTTTTCATGAATAGCGGTTTTTATGAATCGATTGGGCTGAAGTTATACCATGAATATGCTTCTAATAGTGAAAAACAAATTTTATATTGGAGTTGAAATCAACGACAGTATTTTTTTTCTTTGGTTTTTCAAGATAGATTGTTCAACTAGATGATGTTTAGACTAGTTTCACATGAAGAAGTATGAGATTTATAGACACCGCATCCACCGTTTATACTAGCGTGATTTTATGTAATGAATATATTCGTGAATTCTTTCATACAATTTGAAGTTACGATAAATGTACAACCGGCTTACTTGTCCATATATTTATTCTGAATTGTGAGTCATTCTGCCACTTGAAAAAAACATCAGTGAAAAGCAATTTTGAATCACTTAAATAACCCTTTGCGGTCGTTCCTATGATCTCAGCCACCACGACAAGGAATCATACTTAGTGATCCCCGATAATCGTTCGATTAGTCGATTAATCGAATATTTAATATAGAAAACGATTATTAATCGAACGAATACTGCGCAACCAATAATCGAAGCGAACGAATAATTTACGTCGATTAATCGATCCAAAAAACAAGGGAAAAAAACCTACAGCCGATGCAGTTTTATCTTGAAAATCAATCATTATCTTTGACGCTTCCGTAAGGGTAAAAGATAATCATTGATTTTCAGGCGGAATAAACACTTTTGATTCCAGGTGGCTTTCTAGCAAATGAGAAATATCAGTCTAACTAATTATTTCTCTCAGTGTGACGATAAATCGATTATTTGGGGCGATTAATCGTATCGAATAACAAACTGCTGAAAAGTATTCGATTAGCTGATGAACGATTAATTTCAAAAATCGGGGATCACTGATTAGTACTAAATACTTTATTCATCGATGGAATAGTGTACATTTTTTCTAAATGAATTTTAATTGCAAATGAACTTCTTCACGAATGTATACGGAGTTTCTATGAAAAATATGTAACGGTACTCGGTATAAACAAAATATTATTAACGTAGAAAGATAAGAGGATTTCTTTCAAGGGAAATTAATTCCGACCGCAATGAGTCAGAGTTCTCTGAAATTCTCTCTGCTCACTCTTATCGGTTATGGCAATAAACTAACCATCGATGGCAGGAGCAAATTGATAGAAATTAATTCAAAAATGAGCGTTGTTTACATCTGCTGACAGCAAACATATTCAATTGTCTATGAGTTCGAGTGCAAGAAAGAAAGAATGAGTCGTCGGTCGTCTCTCTTTTTCGGTGAATTCATTCATCTGAAGTCAATGAGGTACACATCGAGATGGAGCAGTAGGCGAAGTGTATATGTATTGGCAAGCAAAATATCGTGTCGTAATTATTTGCATTTAATATGGAATGTATATGGAAGAGACAAAACAATGTTCAAAGTATGTACTCACGGTTGCATGATAATTTTATCCAAAGTTCTCATGAAATCATTCAACTGTTTGTTTTTAACAGATGACAATTATATTTTAGCTTATTTCGATTATTTATGCGGTCAAAAGGTCCAGAGAGCAGTCGTATGCTTAGTTCTCGAAAGCAGTAACATTTTCGGTGAAATTTTGATCAATTGGTGATTATTCTCTCACAACATACACACCGACACTGAGAGCCTTCGAAACATCAACTTCGTAAGGTTAAAATAATGAAACTTCGTTTGTTTATATGAACGTGGGGAGTGAAAATGGCACATGGAAATATCACTATTATCCGTCTTTTTCGACGTGATTTCACAAATATTCACTGCACGCTATCACATTATTTTCATATTCAGCGGAAACTTTAAAAAAATGTACGTTTTTTATTGATAAATTACTTCCTGAAAATAGCATTTTAAAATGGATGCGGTGGGCAATCGAAGATAAACACAACGACTGTCGTCACTATTTGAGAAATAGTTATGGCAGCGCATGCTATGTCGCTCGAAACTCTACCATCTTTAATACCTTTTTTCCAGGACATTGATTGCGGTCAACTTTAGTGATGTCTCACAAGTGAAAAATTCACCAGCGTTTGAATATGCTGAATTTATTCTAGTTATATATGCCTCGAATAAGTGTAGCATGTTTATTTTCACTCGTTGACATCTATTTTCACGTGAATAAATACATATATAGTTATAGATCTCCCTAATGTAAAACCGTCAAAACAAAACAAAAAGTTACAGGAGGGTTGTGTTCAAGACACGACCGCTTAGTTAACGTAGAGTTACGTCAGGCTTTTTGCTGCATATTGATTGTGAATATGTTTGAACATTTTGATCTTTAAACTCTTCGATGATAATGTGTGGCCCCGAAAAGAGCCGTTAAGTTCGATTGTTAGATATTATTTGTTCACTCCTCCACTGGTACAACTGAGCGATGATGGCAGAGGTATGGTACCCTCGATATAACGTCACTCGATATAACGTACATTTTACCACGATATAACGTACACATTTCCAAAGTGTAAAGAAAAATGTTTTTCAATATTTTTTTTCTGATAGAACAATTAATTATCTGTATTGTGATGCTAAAACATGTTTTGTATCTTCAATCAATTCCGAAATGCAGCTGGTTTTGTTATTCCGGATTCTAAATGAATCAAGCTTTAATCAACAGTACAAAGGGAAACATCATGAGAAAGGCTGGTTTCGTCTTCTGATTGAAGTTATTCATTAACTTTACTAAAACAGCAACACAATAATGTATTATAGACTACGTTTGTGAGTACTTTATTATGCTTCGATATAACGTACAATTCGATACAACGTACAATTTTGAAAGTGAAATGTACGTTATATCGAAGTTTACCTGTACAGGTAGGGTGTTCCGAAAAATCATTTTCTTCCTTTTTTACCAAAATGACTTTTTCTAAAATTTATAACATTCGAACTACTGGACTGAATCGGTCTTATTCGACTTATTAAATTGAAACCAATGAGCTAGTCTTCTATGAAAACTTGCAATAGATATGGACTCTCCTAATTTTTGATTGTACAGATCGGACTCGATTATATGTGATTCGATTATATACAATTTGGACTCGATTATATACAGTTTGAAAAAAATATTTTTTTTCATGACTCAAATATTAGTTATATCAAGAAAAAATGTGACCTTTCAGCATTAAGGTGAAATTTGAGTGGCGCAATTCTTGAAGCAATTTTTGAAGATTTTGCTTGAATTTTCACCAAGAATTGTTTATATCGATATTGCAGCGAATTTAAGAAAGATAGAAGTTAGATATCAAAGAACAAATTGTAGAGATAATGTTTAATATGAATTTTTGGGATAAAATGAATAAAAATTACTTACTTTTCAATTTTTACTTCCAAAATGTTATTTAATTCTACTAATTCATATGTTCAATTACTATATCCTGTACTAAGTTTTCTCCTTTTTTAAATGGCAGCAACAGAATTGGCTTACGTAGCGTACTTTTTAGTGCAGAGCCAGTTCGAGACAACAGAGTCCGAAACAAAAAAAAATCTATAACTCAGTCATAGTTGAAATTCGAACATACACGCAGGATTCGATTATATACAGTGAAAAGAAATCGGAGACTGTATATAATCCAGTCCGCGCTGTATGTGTTTTTCATAGTTTATATGGTCTCGGGACCAAGGGCGCTATCTTTTTTAATTTTGCCACAGGACTATGTCTTTGATTTCTATATAAGGGGGTAACGCTACGAAAAATGTAACGATTCATTAAGAGTTTTTAAACCCATATTACTCAAAATCGTTATGGCGACATATGTTGTGTTATATACCATTAGACAGAAATTATTTAGCTTTTTTTCTTGAAAACATGAACTGTGAATATAGTAAAAAAAGTTAACAATATGACGAATAAATGGGTATGTTTTCTTTCGATTGCAATAACCACTCGATTTTCTCCCCGACGCAACGAGCTATCTTTTTGCCTAAATTCTGGCGTTAGTTCACAATGTGAGTTGATGCGTATAATGAATTATTCTCCATTTAACGAGAATAGGCATTTATCTGTTATTGTATTGTATGTTGCCCGATCAATTCGTGTTCAATTAACGTTTTTATCGTATAGGTCTTGCTACTGACAATTCATGTAATTGTGGTCCAGGATGTCAAAATATCGAATATGTTGTTTGGTTATATAAATCAATTTAACTGCTGATTTAGAAAATCGAAAGGCTATACTCACGCATATCAGATTATGGTAGCTTGAGAAGTCGCGATATTAATATCATGCTTCCCGTATATGTCTTCCCAAGAAACCCGCTTCACTTCCTCGAATGCACATGCCCATTCTCCTTTCCCTTTCCTATACATAAGCAGAACTTAGCACCCAATGAGATCAATTCACTACAGCAGCTACACGAACTTCCCAAGAGAGTACTTATGGCCATAGGATACTCAATATGCATCACTTGGCTATAACGTTACTACAACCCTCAGCAAACAATGTTCCGGATAACGCAGCGACGAAGAAGAAAATGCTATTTTCATCTATAATATATTTCTGTAGTCATAGATTTATTTGACTTAGGCTTATATGTATGTAGATCTTGATTATTTAGACTTGTGTTTAAAAATGATACATGATGACTCTTTGTCTTCTTCTGCATAATTGAATAAACAGATAAAAGGGTAGTAATGGCTTTAATGGTATTTTGTGTACATTTTTTTAAAAGAATGTGGTTCCGGGTTCTTCCACGTAAACTCATCTAACCCGTTAAAGGATACAAGTTTATACAGAAAACGGATTTTTCAGGCCCTTCATAGCTTTCAGCTTTTTTTTTGTGTACCGGCATGAGTTTTTTTCGCGATATATCGTCACAATTTGGAATAAAATATGAATATTGTTGGACAGTATATTGTTGATAGTCTTTTGAAAAGGCCATTTGCGAAAAGGACTGTTGAAGGGAATTTTTAGCGAAAAAGAATATTCCACAGTCAAAATTGGACAAGTTTAAAACGACTTGTGTTAGAAATAGTAAAATAGTTACACGGAACTTTAATGCTACAGCTTACGACGCGGAGTGGCTATATGGTTCAGAGACTAGAGTAAAGCTATTGTGTTGGCCTTGTTTGCTGTTTCAGATCCAAGCAAAAAACAGTGTGAGGAACAGAGTAGGATATGCTGATTTGAATCATCTATCTTTCACTACAAAAGCTCATTCAGCTACCGACCTCCTCATTTGGCAACATTCTGTACCATACACTGAAACAATGAGAATTGGACTACGTTGAATGTGATAAGAGTATCAGGAACACATGTGCGAGTATAAAAGCGTTGAAAGACGAAGTAAAATTTAATGCTATTTGGGAAACATGCTTGGATGCGGCAGGTTGCAGCAACAGCGGGCATCAAATTGAAAAATATGTTGAAATTGACATGTCAAATATCGACTGCATCCTCGACGAATTGAAAGTGCGATTTGATTATTCTAACAAGTAAAGCATTTCATTTGAATGCTAGGAAATGAACTGCGAGTGTTATATACGAAGTCAGAATTTACCAAGAAGAAAATATCAGAGATTGTAAAAACACTGATCGGTAGCAATCTTCACGATACTTTTTCGGAAATTATTTTACTCGCAAAGCTAATACTAACGCTTCCATCAACCACAGAATCGGTCGAACTAAGTTTTTCTGTTCATCGTAGACTGTAGACTAGAGTGCCAATGGATGTATGGGAAAAAAGTGACCCTCGAATTTTCAAAGCGAACTTGATTAAAAATGTTGATTCCCACGAAAAACTACCCTATGCAAAATATCAGCTCAATCGGACTTCATTTACTAGTGTCGCACAGCGGTCAAAGTTTGAGTTTTTTGAAAACCGAAAAATCACCCAAGGGGGGAGTAAAGGAAATTGGGGGTTTTGAAAAAAAAATTGATCCCAAATGTCTTCAAATTGCATGAAACGTCGAGATCTACTATCATCTCGAATTTTTTTTGTCAAAAATCGACACTCTGGGAGTCGTTTTCTCGGAATACCAGGCAAAACGTATGGTTTTGGATGGCAATAAAAATCGTCATATCAGTTTTTCATACGGGACTCCCTAGAAAATGTTGATTTGCACGATAAAATACCCTCTGCAAAATATAGGCTCATACGGACTTCATTTACTATTGTCGCAGATCTCAAAATTTTAGTTTTTTGCAAATCGAAAAATCACCCAAGGAGGGAGTAAAGGAAATCGGGGTTTTCAAAAAAGTTTTTTGATGCCAAATGTCTTAGAATTTCACGCTGCAGTTCACACTAGACGAAATCATGAAAGTCTTGGATAACATTGATGCACAAAAGGTCCTGGAGCAGATGGCATTCCTCCGTCCCTTTTGGAGTATTGTGCGAGATCGCTTGCTGCATCGATTTCCTGACTATATCACCGTTCGATGAGCGAAAGATCGTTCCCCAGCGTGTGGAAGATAGCCACGATTGTCCAATTCACAAAGCAGGAAATCGAAATCAAGTTGAGAATTACCGTGGAGTATCGCTTCTCTGCAGCTTGAGCAAAGTTTTTGAAACTTTAGTCCACAACGCCCTTTACAACGTGGTTCATCCTGTAATATCTGAGTTTCAACACGGGTTCGTCCAGCACCGATCTACTACCACAAATTTGATGTGCTATACCAATACGTTGTTCCGTGAGGTTGAATCCCGTAGGCAGATCGGTTCCATCTACGTTGATTTTTCGAAAGCATTCGACACCGTGCCACACCAATATGCGATCGGAAAATTAAAAGCCATGGGATTTCCAACATGGCTGGTTGAGTAGATTTGAAGATCTTACTTAATAGACCGTCAGTTCTCCGTATCGATTAACTTCACGCGTTCTTCAACTTTCAAAATCACATCTGGAGTACCACAAGGAATCGTGCTTGGACCGCTGTTGTTTGTTCAATGACTTGTGTTCCCGTTTGTCACCCTTTAAACAAATGTTTGCTGACGACCTGAAGATTTTCCGCGTTATTATGACTGCACTCGACTGCCTCGCTCTACAAAAAGACGTCGACGAACTGCTACTGTGGTGCAATGAAAACGGTATGAGCGTCAACATTGACAAATGCAAGGTGATTTCATTTTCCCGAAGAAACACCATCATCGAACATCAATATGCTATCGGATCTTCTCCACTAGAGCGCGTTACCTCGATTTGTGAACTTGGTGTCACGTTTGACTCCAAGATTAGATTCAATGAACACGTCGCACTCATCACAGCCAAAACCTCTACCATTATTGGTTTCATTCGACGCTTCACTTGGCAATTCACCGACATCTACGCACAGAAAGCATTATTCTGCAGCCTGATTCGTAGTGGCTTAGAATACGCGGCCCCTATTTGGGCACCTTATCACGTATCCATGGTCGTCAGAATTGAAAGAATATAGAAGCGCTTTATTCGGTTCGCTTTACGAAACCTACCATGGAATGACTCGTCAAATCTGCCTGATTACCCTGCCCGCTGCATGTTAATCAAAATGAAAACATTAAATGCCAGGCGCAGAGCAATTCAGCAACTAATGGTCTTTGACATTCTACGTGGCAACATTGACTGTCCTCAACTCTTGCAGGACATTCCTCTATACGTGCTCCCTCGGCAACTGAGGAACTCACAAATTGTCGCTGTCCCCGCACACCGGACCGGTTACGGTTACTTTAACCCTTTCGACACAGCCCTCCGTGCTTTTAACGATATTAATGACTGTCTTGGCTATGAAATCAATCTATGCGTGTTTAAAAATAGAATTAAGATTTTTAGGAGTAATTAGTAGTCTGTACATTTAAATTGAAGACGAATAAATAAATAAAATCTTTTAGACCGAATCAACGCCTGCGATGCACTGCTGAAACGGAACGAACTCGACCCATTTTTGAAGAAGAAGGTGACTGGTGATGAAAAGTGGATCACGTACGACAACCTAAAGCGAAAAAAGTCGTGGTCGAAGCGCGGTGAGCCAGCCTAAACCATCGCCAAGCCCGGATTGACGGCCAGGAAGGTTTTGCTGTGTGTTTGGTGGGATTGGAAGGGAATCATCCACTATGAGCTGCTCAACTATGGCCAGACCCTCAACTCGGTTCTCTACCGTGAGCAGCTTGACCGTTTGAAGCAGGCGATTGACCAGAAGCGGCCAGAAATGATCAATAGGAATGGTGTTGTTTTCCACCAGGACAACGCTCGGCCTCACACATTTTTGATGACCCGCCAGAAGCTACGAGAGCTCGTATGGGATGTCTTATTGCACCCACCGTATAGTCCGGACCTGGCTCCAAGTGATTATCTTCCGGTCCATGCAAAACGCTCTTGGTGATACTAAGTTGGCCTCAAAAGAGGCTTGCGAAAACTGGCTGTCTGAGTTTTTTTGCAAATAAGCAGAAGGGGTTTTATAAGGGTGGGATAATGAGGTAGCCTTCTAAATAGCAACAAGTTTGCGAACAAAACGGCGCATATTTGACTTAATTTGGATAATTTTAAGTATGGTAAATAAAGCGTAAAATTTCGATCAGAAAACCGACATTTCGTTTTCCCCAACCCTATACGATGAAAAATGAAATAGTTCCTAGAGGCGAATGAACTGAAAAGTTTAAACCCTCTTAAAGCCAAAAAGAAGAAGAAGAAGGAATAGTTCAGCCAATCCATTAAAATACTTGCATAAAGAAAACAATTTTGCCATTATGAGTAAATTTTTTGGGTCACCGTGTAGGTGCACAACTAGTCAATTTACTCATGAGACGCCACTGGGTGATTACAAACGAACTTATGCGATTTGATCTCTGGAATCACAATCATTCACCCGATATCTATCGGGCAATTTCATCATCACTCGAAGCATCGGAGTGGTCACAAACATTCAAGGAGACGTTTATGTGAGCAAATACCAGACAGACGCGCTAGTAAAGGCTTCCTCTATTGGGTGAGTTACGGTGTGTAGTGGTTGGAGAACCATGAAAATGAAGGGAAACAAACGTACATAAATTTGAATCCTCGTGTCTGTTGCTCACGTGTGCCACACCCACATCCCGTCACGAAACAGCACGGCCTGAGGACCGGTCCATGTTTTTACCTTGCTTACTTCCTCGGTGCGCCAGGCCTCGTTGGGCATTTTTTGTAGTAAATGGGTAAGATACTGACGGTTAGCGCTGTTGGAAAATACGAGTTCGGCGTTAGTACAAGCGCCATTTTGAATCTCAGTCGCCACCCCCCGGTGGCTGTCGTTATCGATGCAATCCGGGATAGAATGATTGTAAAAAACCTATATGAGTGATAATGACGCGGGACAAATGAAAGTTTGCAACTCGTCGTAGGATTACGTGTTTCGTGCTTATGGTTGGCCATGATGCATTCGATTAAAACTATCGATAATAGTAACCCCAGATTCCTGGAAGGGATCGTGTAGTTGCTCAATGACACACGATGCATAGCGCGTTCTTATGCAGTTTACGGAAACTTGTTCTCGTGTTTGTGCATTCGACGTCAGACTCCATATTACACGTGTGCCTCTTGACACCAAAACACACCAAGCGCTCAAACAAGATAATGGTTTATTAGAACACACGTTTGAGCGAGCGCGCGCGGTTATCGTTAACGCAGCCGGATGGCAGCATCGTCGTTTATTATCGGAATAAAAAAAAGAACACCTCAATCGTGGTGAATCGTCTATTTTCTAGAAGCGATCCATCTTCTCCTACGAGCTTTTGTCTACAACACCGGATCAAGTCGACATCGCAGCAAAGCAATGATTTTTTTTTCGAACAGTTAATTATTTGGTCCTTCGGAGTTCGTTGTACAGGTTTTGTTACCGCAAACGGTTGGTAGCAGCAGCAGTAGCGGATAGAACCGAGGCAAACGAACGGTACAACAAGTCTATCTCTACGGCTTATGTATGAGGAAGTAGCGTCAACAGGAGCAGCACATACTTATTCTTTGTTTGTGGAAGCGAAACGTTGACGTCGTCGTCGTCGTCGTCGTCGTCGCTGCCGTATATCGAGAAACGTCTCTGTAGCCGAGAGACGGAAATGAGTTTTCGTCGCGAGGCAGACCTTATTTGAATATAAATGAATCCAATGCATCTCCTCCATCCCCTCCGCGGAAGCGGGGTTTTTGTGATTGATGGGGACAAACAAGCACAAACGCCCAGCGCTTGAGAGATGTGGGATATTGACTATGTGAATTCGGTTGACGGCGCGACCTTCGAACAGTGTTCAACAACTGCGTAAGTTGTCCTTCGCTACCAGTTTGCGGCCCGTATGAAGATTGAAACGAATTGAGAAATTTTGTTAGGGAAAGATCGAAATATATTGAGAGTACAGACTATTTTTTTGTTGTGAAACAAAGACCGTTTGCTTGCCCAGAAAATAAAAAATGGTTCAGATTAGGCATATCCCGACTAGAGTTCCGATTTCCGATTTTTTGGCTCGATTCCTTGTACTTGAAAACTTTGTACTTGTACTTGACCTCCTGTGATTCGAGAATAATGAATGAATTCAGCTTCGTGATCAATTGCGAATGAATACGCAGGAATACCAGTTTGTTTAATGCCTGCAATTCAAATTTTGAACCATATAAGAACATTACATATTATTTATATGAAATCTGCCAAATGTAAATCTTTTGTTTTAAAGAAAGAGTGACTGAATTTGCAGGTGAAATGAACGCACTTTTAGAATAAAAATTAAAAATGAAAATATTAACATTTCTTTTTCGTAACGAATGTGTACGTAATAGAAGAATAACTTTTTTCACAAATGATGAGAAATTTTAAACAAACACTGTATCGGATAATAATTTATTTTATAATGATGAGTTTCTATGAAAATAGCAGAACATTTATTTACAAATGGTCAATTGAAGGTAAGGACTACGTGTTTTGAGCATTCAAAGACATCAAGTAGTTATTTTCATTCAAAACATAACCATTTGAAACGACATTTCTGGCATGCAGATCTGATATAATATCTTTCATTCACGCCAAATGCATGCTTTAATAAGTGTCGAACGAAATAAAATGCGAAATGCATCTAATTCGAAAACGAGGATCGTTTTGAAATAGACTAATAATAAATTAGAGAATTAAACATTCTACAAGTGTAAACTGGAGATTTTTATGCAGATTATGACAGTTGTCATTTACAATCAGTAATACTTTGTATATTTATTACGGATAATGTTCATTCAGATAAAGTGAAAAGTACAAAAAGTGCTCCCGTGGTCGAGTGGTTAGCGTCACACATTATCATGCCGGGGGATCGGGTTCGATTCCCGTTCTGGCCGGGGGATTTTTCGCCAAAGAAATTTCTTCCGACAAGCACTGTGGTCACACGTATTGTAGAGCTTGCCACCCCAGAATACATTCAAGGCGTGTTATCCGGCATAGATATCTCTACTAGGTACTACTGATACAAATGACGCAAGTTATACCTGTGTTGTAAAGGCAGAAGTTCTACTGGGACCGTTAGTGCAATCCAAGAAGAAGAAAAGTACAAAAATCAGAAAAAATCAGGATCGTTTCAGAAAAATCAGGCAAAATTGAGTGTTTGTCATGATATTAGGGAATGTGCCTAAAAGTCTGGGAAGTCCTGAAAAATAAAAAAAATCGATTTTTTTTTCGAAAACCCCGTTTTCTTTGGGCGATTTTTCGATTTTCAAAAATCTCAAACTTTGACCGCTTTGCGCCACTCTCCCTTGAGTCCGATTGAGCTGATATTCTGTATAGGGCGTGTTTTCGAGGTGGTGAACATTTTTATGGGGTAATTTTTTGAAATTCGAGATGACCATCACACCAAGATAAAAATATATTCGTAAAATATTCTTATACCTGAAACTTATAGCTTCAAAATGATGTAAATCCCATCGATATGCGTTGATTTTTCCCAATGTTAGAGCATGTCAAAAATCACATAAAATTTTCGACTTGGTACTCTGTTCCTCTAATTTTTTTGTCGAGTGTAGATTGATCAATTTCACTCCGAAGGTTTTTGTTTTGAAATTTTTCGCTAAAAATTTTCCCAAGTAACGTTCAAGGAAATTTTCCAACAAAATATTTCATAGCGTTTTGTGACCTTGGTACCACTACAGGGTTCAAACAAAATACAAGTGGGTAATGTCGGGGATATATTGATACAGTAAACACTTTTTCATTAAGGGTAGTGGGAGCAAATTGGTCATGGAGGGCAAAGAGGTCACCTGTTTGTTTGCCGTAATGATAGCCACCTCATGTTTGAAGAATTTAATAACTTTTGAGTCACCCTGTACTTCAGTAGAGCTGTCGCATGTCAAAATACAGATAAAAAACAGAAATTGCGCTCGAGATAGCCATTCGGCCGCAGTTCTGTGCGCATGGTATCTAAGGAATTCCTCGTGAAATTTAGTTTATTCAATCTGATATATTGGACAAATCATCAGTTTGGACAACTGTTCACATATTCTAGGAGAGGTGAACAGATTTTGTTTAATCTCAACGATTAATTAGCATACAAATTACTTTGATGTTTGGGGGCAAAGTGGTCATAGGTGAATAACAACTTACAATGTTCTGTTTACTAAAGCTGATATACCGCATCACATTCTGCTCTTGAAGTGGATCCTTTTGTGACTTTGACCCTGGATAAATATGCCACTCCAAGCCTCATTATGCGGAACGTCATGTATTTATTACTACATTTTTGTATGCATGAGAAAATTTAAATTGAGACTCTAGGTGAATAGGCCAAGCTTATTTTAACCATGTACCTACTATATCAAATATGATTTGAACAAATTTGGACGAAAAAAAACGCATAAATCTATCCCATTTAACTTGATATGTGCGAGTGACCACTTTGCCCCCACTAGGTGACCCCTTTACCTCCAAGCAAAAAAGTTCGTTTTTTCAACTTTTTTTCTAATGATGAAAAGAGTACTATTTTGAATTTTTATAGTAAAAGCCGTTCGCTATCTTGAAGAACAATGAGTTGAAGTATAATATTCTTCGAGAAACGGGAATTGAATCGGTATGTGGACGCATATTCCTTAGGGTGACCATTATGCTCCCACTTTCCCTACATTCAATGTCTTACCAAAACTATTGAATTTTTTGCATGTTGAATTATTGTGACTGATAGTTATTGTATCGAAGTAGTGTAGTGTCCAGCGTTGCACCTAGCTGTTGACAAAAAAAAATGACAAAAATCAAAACAAATATTTGTGTCTCATAAACCCTTGTCCGGAATAAAAGTCACATTCAGAAGATGATTTTAAATCCGGACGTAAATCAAAGTAAACGATGAAGATTGTCCGGAATTGAAAGCATTGTGTACGGGTTCAAAATTACGCCAATAAAATTACAAATTTATGACATGATTTTGTGGAATTCTGTGATTCATAACATACATGGAAGCCTTCTTATTCTATTTGAATTTTTCAGCAGTTGAAGTTATTATCGTAAGCGCTTAGGTGTCCGGTTTTCGACGCATTACGATATGCTCTCATTTGTTCGAATTTTTCAAATGATAATGTGACTTTCACGTGCCGTAATCTACCCGGAAAATGAGTTGACTCGAAAAATTGCCTCCATGAAAATTTCGGTGGTTTTGATTAGAACCTTTTTGTTTTCATTAGCGTGGGTGTTGTTAAATAATAACTTCGGTGCTGCTCTTCACGAAATTAGCAAAAATTGGGCTAAAGTGTGAAAAAATTATTTCCTTCACTATTCTTCACGTATATATCATCGGGAAACGTTGAAGAAAATTACTGGCTAAGCCAAAGCACTACAAACAACAGCTCACGAAGTCCAAAGAAAGGAGTCACTTCTTTTTAAATTTCATTTTTTTCGAAATTTTATTCACTTGTTCTTCTACACTAGAAAAAAAAAAGCTGGAGAAAACACTTCAAAGCACTACGACCGTTAGAAACCGTTGTTGGGAGAACCTTCTGGAACTGAAGAAAAAGTAGCGTCAAGTAGTTGAAAGCGCGTCCTTTTGCCGGTACTTGAGAAGACGCCGGTGTAAAGAGAGCGGTGGGGGAAGAGACACCGGTTAACAGCCGTTGCGGTAGTGAAGGTCCGAAACACAGTAGAACCTCGACTATCCGCGGAATAGTCTGGCAACGTCACCTCGGAAAACGAGAATCACGGGTAACGTCAATAGAGGGCTAAAAATAAAATGCCAACGTGAAAAAAAAGATATTTCAACATGTTATAACAATGCAGAAATCTCGCGTAGCTTTTGAAAAGGTTCTATGTAAGAAATGTAATGAAATCGAGTTATTTTTCATCCCATCTAATCATTTATTTTTTTATTAGGCCCATTTAGCAATCCGGAGCCGAATTTATTCTTGTACATTTTTCATTTTAAGATAACTTTTGTTGTATATTACACTGTAGCCATTTTTAGGCGTAAGAGTATTTCTATCTATCGATAAACATTCGTTTCATCTATTACACAGTAGCCGTTTAGGCGTAAGAGTGTTCCTATTCTATCGATACACAACACATGTCGCCTTTTTGGGCGTAAGAATATTCCTATTGTTCGAATTTTCACAGTTGGACTGTTCACAGCGGAACTGTTGATATGAGGCTTCCATTGTTGTGTTATTTACTCTTTGTGGTCGTTTGTCTGCATGAAACCAAGCTAATCATATATTTTACTCTACCAAGTATCAGTTTATGCTTTTCCTAAACGTAGCTTGATGTTTAGTGAACCTGTTCACGAATAAATACGGTGATTCTATGAGTAATAGATAACGGTACTCAATATCAAACAAAGTAGTCACCCACACAAGGCCAATAACGCACAGTGCGTTGAATGCATAGGACAAAAATCATAACAGCAGAATTTAGACATTGTAACACTTTGGTGTGATGGATAAGATTGATCATAAGTATCAGAACTACTGTTTGCAAAAATGTCTCATGTTATTTGAATAATCGCATAGGAGTCTCAAGCGACAAAATATTTGGTTATCTAAAGTGAAAAGTTCGGATCATTTCGGATACGCAGAAATCATTATTTGAGTAACTACTGGTTTAAATTATGTTGAAGTTGTTGTTTTTAAAGAGCAGAATAATTGTTTGCATAAGTGTCTCATATCATCTGAATAATCTCATGTATAAAAATCTTTGTTTGTTAAAAGTGAAAAGTGCCGATTTTTACGGATACACATCGCTGGTATCAATTACACATTTATTGCATCAATGGCAAAAGTGGCTCATATCCAACATATAATACAATAAAATGATGTATTGATTATACTTCACATGACTTACTCTTGGAGACTGTTTCGAAAGATTTCACACGAAGATGAATTATAAAATATAATTTTTTATAAAACATCACATTGAAACACATTGTTAAGTTAATACATATATATATATATATATATATATATATATATATATATATATATATATAGTTCACAAAACAAATTTTCAGTTTTCGTAATCTTGCATGTATCACTGCTTTTTTAAGGAAAAATAATTCCAACCAGTACAATACCCTTGCCTAAATGCAATACGACCGCAAAGGGTTAATAGCGCCAATTACCGATGCAGCAGTTCGTAATGTGAGCGGTAAGGGATTGGGCCACTTTCTTCCGACGTTCGAAATGTCCGAAGTAACAAAGCGATCAAAAAACAACACAAAATTGTACTTCGGTCATTTAAAGTTTTTGTTTTATTCGGATGTTCTTATCGCGCAATATGTTACAAATGTTAACAATAATACAATGCCTTTAACACGAAGTGCAGGTATTTGGATTGTTGTTCAGTGGTTATTTTCAAATTCTTATCATGCTACGTATTTTGTCCAATGTACAAACGGGGTCAGTCAAAAAGAACAATGTACCATTTTTCGCTCTGAAGCATCAACTTTAAACTTTAATCACGGAACAACAGTTACGATTCGTTTTCCAGAGTTATTATTGACTGCTAGTGGTGGAAGTAGTGACAAAGATCTTTTCCTTTTAAAACCAATTCGTGGAGCAATCTTCAGCTTCGTTTTTCTCGAGTTGACGTACATGGTACATAGGATCTTTTCAAAACTTACGCGAGATATCATTAAACTATCTATCTGCATGGTCGTGTATACCAGAGGACAGACAATGTGAAAGCCATGACCAAAATGAAAGATCAAGAGCATACCACTCATTAACAAATTTCGGAAAGCTCTATAGAATTACTACAGAGCTCGCTTCAGCGGATAATCCGCACAATCTTTTATTATTTCCTATAAGTTTAGTGTTTTTTCATTTTACCACCCCCCATATAATCTTTTTAGACGTAGTCCTACGTCAAAAATTAGGTAAAAACTGAAGAAAACACTCTGGAAATATTTACTTTTTTCTGAAAATCAATTTGCCCCGGTACCGATTCAATCAGTGGATCGATCCCTACGCCGTTTAGAAAATCCTCAAGATCGGCCTTTTTCTAAAGATCGCTCAATCCTAATCCCGACAACACATTCAACCAATTCTAAATAGAAAATTGTGTTCACTATAGTTCCCCGTCTCACAAATGTCGCTTTCAATACAAAAACAGTTGACAGTCTAAGATAAGTAATTACTAAAATCGCTCAATTTGTCCCTTACACAGCTTGTAGTGGATCGCTTCAAGTTCGTTCAACTCTACGGTAAGGCTGACGAATGGAACCAATAAAATAACAATCGTAGATATGCGCACCGCGAATTGAAAAACAAAACAACCACGCTCGCGTGTTTGGTGTTTGTTTTTTCTTCTTTGTGCATCTTCCAGTTCGGGAACCGATGCGAATTTGCAGAAAAAAATGTGTATAAGAAATCGGGGTAAAACCGACACCCTAAGAATTTCAACATATTTCCATGACCTCCCATGTTTCTTCGACTTCAAATCGTTACAGAACCTCTCTCTTCAACTGAACCATTCTGTTGATTTTTTTTAGTGGAACTCGAATTTTGATAGGATGCAAAAATTGATGTTTTTAGGTGAAATCAATGGAGTGCGATCGACATCCTGTCGGGTGAAACTGACACCTTTAAAGAAACAAATGAAAACTTGTTACAATAATTTCGAAGTATTAAGAGGCAATCTAATACTGGACACTTCATAATCATATCTTCATATCTAATGTGGACACTTCATAAGGGGAGAGGGAGGTGAAGTGCAAATTGTATGTGGTTGGATTACTCAAATTTTGAATGATAAAAGAGCAATAAAAATCATGTATTTCAACTTGCATGAAAAAGCTTTGCCTTTATCCGGTCTAGAAATCTCACCCAGCGCTTATTGGTAGGATGTTTCACGCTCTTTTTTTCCTAGCCAATTCAAAAGCCAGACGGTTTTTCAAGATCAAACAGGGGATGGATAAATTGCTACTCCTGGTTTGGAGTACAAACGAGAGTTTTGATCCCAGCTTAGGTAGGCATCCACGTTAGATGTGCCGATGGGCGTTGAGTTCTGCTAGGTTTTTTTGTTGACATGCTCGATTCAACGTTGGTTTTTGCTGTTTTATCGGTCCAGCTCTGCTGCTTTGTCTTCCAAATATAAACACAAGGCATCTTCAAAAAGCTATTTTTCCTGTCGGTAAAACGCAAACCAGGTGTCGATTCTACCCTCACTGAAGATGTCGGTGTTACCCCGAATGGACTCGAAATTTCAAAACAATGTTTTCGAACATCGATAAGTTACAAAACCACCTACCGCCTCACAAAGTGTGTTCAGGTGACATCGATTTTTTTTTAAATTGCTTCTAACTGAAAAATCAGGAGATGTAGATTTTACCCTGATTTCCCCCACTTCCTTGGCCTTCATCGCGCACTTTGTGTGCCCCGACTTATCCCACATTGTGACTCTATCTACCCCTTCGTCTTGCTGCGAATGTTATGCTCAAGCGAGGCGAAAAAAACGTGGAAACAGTGGAAAAAGGAAAAACAAGGATGCAATGTGCTGCCCCGTTGTAAATCAAGTATTGCCACGCAACCAGCCGGTCGTTCGCGCAGCTCAGCTCACCACACAAACAATATATTTTGCGTTGTCCCTTTCCGTTGATATCTTTTCTCTCTGGTTCTCCAATTGGATCCTACTTTAGCGTACGGCGTTCGTCATCTGCCCGAAGCCCAAAGAGGCAACTAAGGATAGCAATCCTACAAGCTCTCTATCTCTCGCTCTGTCGGAGTGCTGATGCACCATTATTCTGTTGGGAAATTATTTATTGCTGGAAACAGCACAAGGGATTGTATTTCAGCAATACTAATCGTCAAAAACATGCTCTCAGAGAGCATAATTTCATCTAGGAAAGCTAAGCCATCTTTCGGTCTCGGACAATTCCCGAGACGAGAAAGCGAAGCACATACACCATAGGATACAATATTCTGCTTGAGCATGGAAGGAGTTGCTTCAACCAATCGGAGAAACGCCAGGCAGCAGGGGATGTTAAGACTAACCAAGTGCGGGAGGCCATCGACCGGCTTGTCCCTTGTTCCCTGTTTCCATCTTTTCATGGTCATCATTGCAGTGCGCATTTCATGGTGAGATTCTCAGTACTTGCGCCCGAAGCCGTCTGTGACGATGTGAGGAACGATAATCTGGTTGATATGATTTATAATACAGAAAAAAAAAGTCAAGAATGGCATGGTTGGTTGATGATAATTATTTATTATTTTCTCTCTCTCACAGTGCGCCATCTCGTCGACTTCAAAGCATCTTCTGTGTCGTTATACGATTCCTTTTCACGTAACTGAGAGAATTTGACCTTTAAAATGGGTTGCGTCGAAGTTGCATGTTGAACAAAAACTTGTGACATTTGCAATCCGCACGAGTTTCTATGATTGTTTTTGGCATGTCTGCCGCATAGATGAGGGTATGTCACGTGTCTATCCACTATGCTGTCTCTTTGGGAATGGAGTCTCATTGATTTTTCCAATGTCAGCGTTAGGTATTTTTTACCGCTGATACGTATTTGATGACAATTCGTTGCCTAAATTAGGTTCAAAACTCTATCACCGCGTTTTGCATTATATCTATCATGAGCATCCCACTCTGTATCATCTAGATACATTACTTCCAAGCATTAAGTAGTTATTTTCTTTATTATATGTTTGAACCATGTTGGGCATCCTAGAGCTGTAGGCCCACCTTTGCACTTGTACGTGGTTTTCTGTTGCATAAATTTCTTCAACTCTCAATCGTGTTTTGGAATTTGGGTAAAGAATGATGCCAACGAAAAGAGGGCCGAAAATCATTTAATTGTTTTTGAATTATTCGTACAAGTGTGCAGCAAAACAAAATTGAGAACATATGTCTTACAATGAATCAATCAGCGTTTGGAAACGATTTCTTCGCGATCGCCTGGGTTCCTACTTTAACTCCTGACGTCGCTCAAGCGTCATAGTATATTTGCGCAACCAGTTTAGCAGGTGATAAGCCAAATTTTGGTTTTGGTTTTTGAATTTACGTTTTATCAGTCCTCGATGACAGGATAACGGCGCCAAACAGGCTTACGTCCGTACGTACGTAAATCTCTTTCTCTGGAGCCACCGCTTGAGGTTTGCGAACATATAGTAGTCTCTGGTGGCCATGTCTGGAGAATATGGTGAGTGAGCAACCAATTGGAATCGTAATTGGTCCAACATGGCCATTGCTTTCAAGGGGGTAATACCCTATAAACACCATAAAAAGTGTGTGATTTTTGCGATTTTTTCACTGATGTCACAATTTTATAATAGCTCTATAGCTGCAACTGGTTTGTTGAACCCTTGCAGCCAAAACCATGTAAACTGGTGAGAGTTTTATAAGTTTCTCTAGTGGAACGATTCCAACCAACCAACCAAATTTTTTTACGTAATCATGGATATATTTCCTGTCATCGTACGTAGGCTTTTTTTCGAAATATTGAATTTTGAAAAATTGCGACATCTTTTGTAAAAAAAAATATAGGAGGTTGTGTCCAAGACATGACCAAATTGTTGGCGTAGAACTACGCCGTTATTCTGTTCTCCGTCCTCCGCTTTGCGCTCTTCTCAACAGTAGCCTTTTCTATTAATATTTCCGGTCTCGATTAGCTTAGCTGTCATCCTTGGTGGAGATTTCAAAGTTCCCGAACAATTATTTTCTTGGCAAGCCAATGATAGCCTAGCTTGAGAATTCCCCACACAATTATGTAGTTCAGAACCATAATGGAAGGGTGTCAGTTTGATGTAATGATTGGAATGCCAGCGACATCAGCGAGTAAGTAGTTTGGTCGCGTCCACAGCTCAATCCGAAACGAAGACATGTGATGACGCAAATCAAGGCAGAACAAGCGATGTTCGTTGCTTCATATCTAGAACGATACTGAAAGTTTGCCTCCGCGAGATCCAATATTTATGTTCTAGGCAAGTATTCCCCTTCGTTCTTTATCTTTTCTTCTTTGTTCACGAAGACTTTAAATCATTCCCCTTCGTTGATAGCCGATAAGTTGATAAATGATCGCTCACAAATGATAAATGGGGGGTCTCCGTAGCCACATTGGTTGCACGTTCACTTAGTAAGCGATCGATTCTGAGTTCAAAACTCAGGGCCCTCATTGACCATCTTTGTGTTGTTACAAAATAACTACGTCCACGCAACAATCATCAGCGATGGAGGTCGATCCTCGGTCGAAATAAGATCGATTCATCCATACAACTGCTCTGCTCTGCAAGAGGCTGCTGTTCTATTAATAACTCAACAATGATCATATAAACTGTCTCCGCTGTCCGGTGGTCTAACTGGATAATGGAAGAACAGAAAAAATACTATTACGCCTAAATGGCATACTGTGGAAATGTACCATATGCAACGCTATAGAACGAAACTATAACGCCGAAAAAATAACAACTGTGTAATGTACTAATTATAGATATGGTAACCATGTGACATGTACCCGATTAAAATTCGGCTCCTGTTACAGCTAAAATGCTAATGAGCCTGAAATAAACAAATGGGATAAAAAAGAGATAAATGTATGGGGAAATGGAAATGCTTCTAGTTTCCATAAATCTAAACCGTTTACACACCAGGACATTGTAATATGCAGCATAAAAACAAATCTTAGGAAATTTCCCATTTGTTTGGTATGTAAATCGCCAAAATCCATTCGCGGCAATAATAGTAATTAACGTTAACTTTATTTCCTAAAAACGTGACTTGTTTTCAAATTTGGCACCCATAATGAAAGATGTAGTTCTACGTCAAAAAATGCCTTTTTGCCCCAAAATTGATACAAAATCATTCACCAAAATTTTATTTTTCAAAATATAAAAAAAATCCTACGTACGATCAGTGATAAATCTGGGAAAAAAATCATCAAAATCAAATGAACCGTTCCAGAAATAGAACTCCCACCAGTTTGCAAAATATGTTTACGAGAAAAAAGCGTTTTAAATGTTGGATACATATATTCCGTTTATTTTACATCGCCCCTCTAGTGTGCAATCCCTGGACCATAAAGCTGTCCTTGAACGATTGAAAGGTGATCTTCCTGTCGCTTTTTTGTTGCCAAATTGGACTTGCGGACTTGCGACATCCGCATCTCTGCTCGCTCGATTCGTTCCATAACCGATTTTTCGCAGAAATTGTTGCATTCCGCATCAATTTTCGCAGAAATTGTTGCAATCCGCTTCAATTTCAAGCTTAAGTTCTTTCATTATCTCCAAAACGCCTTGTATAGACCATCATTGATGTTACAGGTTGCTATATTTTTTTGCAATTTCCAAAATTTTCCTTCCACAATGAAAGGTTTTTGAAGACATCGATCAAATACAAGCCTTAAAGCTTTCGTTTGCATTTTGTTTGAAGCCTCCAAAGAATCTTTCCAGTAAGTCATCACGACTTAGCTCCTCGTATATCCTCGTATCGCTAGAAGTATATATGTATTCCAGTAAGTAACTGATGTATGTGTTGCGCGCATTCTTCACACGCTCCTTACACAAAGACTTGAGCCCACTAATTGACTTGTAACTTCGGCACAGAGCATCGGGCAAACCTGGACGAAAACTACAGATTTAAATTTTTGACGTAGAACTACGTCTTTCATTAAGGGTGTCAAATCAGAAAACAGGTCACGTTTTTATGAAATAAAGTTAACGTTAATAACTATTTTTGCCGCGAACGGATTTTGGCGATTTACATACTAAACGAATCGGAAATTCCGTAAGATTTATTTAATATGCCATACATTAGAATCCCCTGGTTAGTAAATGGTTAAAATTCATGAAAACTTTAAGTGTTTCTATTTTCCCATACATTTGTTCTGTCCATTTGAGTGCGTTCCCGAACAGAGCTATCAATAACGAGCAACTTATCGACGACCAACGGAGGGGAAATCGTAGGATTTAAAGTCTCCGTGAACAAAGGAAAAGAAGAAGAATGAAGGGGAATACTTGCCTAGAGTATAAACAAAAGAAAAACAGTGGATCTCGCTGAGGCAAACTTTCATTCGGCATCGGACTGTTGAGTAATCCAGTTCACTTTGCTTTCGCTGCGCTTCGATCTAAGATTGGACCCCACCAGTGGTAATCCAACTTGGAAATCGTCGTTTGATTTTTCTGTTCGTTTTTCGCGTTATTCGTATCGTGTGTTCTTCTTTCCGCGTCATAAATTGGACGCTTCGCGTAGTGTGCGATGAGCAAGAAGAAGAGGAAGGCAGGCTCGAGCCCTGCAAAAAACGAACGCATTGCCAGGGGCAATAACATTACGAGGAAAGCGTCATCTAATGATGCACGCGATGTTGATGCAGTGAAAAGCGCTCGCACTGAATCGAGCCTTCGCGAATGTGACACCGCACCGAACAACAGCGAAGTAGGCGATTTCGGCGCGTCGGTCGAAAATGTAAACGCCCAGGCAGCAACCAAAATCAAGCTCCCCCCGCTGGTGGTGATGGCGGTCGCTCTTGACAAACTCATCAGCGAATTCGCATTGATGGGTGTTACAGCGAGTACAAGCTGTGTGGCATAATTCAGTCTTTTTCCAAGCAGTTAACATTGGTTTTTTTCCGTCTTCATAAGGGCTTCGTTGGTGCCTTTGAGAATGCATCAATGCATTAAACTGACGTTATGGCGAAGCAGACGTTAAGGTTGTGCACCAAAAAATTATTTGGGAATACCAAGCATCTTGAATGTCTTACTGGAATGTTATAAGTTATTTGGGTTCGCGTGCCAGTCGCAAAACTGCCTTCAACTAGGATTGCATTTGCGCTAATTTTTATCATAATGAAGCATTGCTACTGTTTTCGAGGTTGTTTTTAACAAAAAGAGTTTATTTCTCTTGTTTAGTCATCAAGAAAGTAAATGTTCTGGAATTTTGTATGTGATTAGGTTTTTCTTGCCAGTAGCAAAACTTCCTCCACTAAGGGTGACAGCTGCGCTTCTCTCGAGCATGAGAAAGTAATGCAACTCTTTTCGAGGACAGTAATATTAACAGAAGCATTTCTTTTGAGAATAGCGCAAAATGATGAGAAATGTTTATATTGCTAGTAGTTTCAAGCCTCCAATGTATGGCTCTGTATGCATGCTATGGTGAACGCTTGTTTGGCGCTTGGTTTACGCTTAGTTTGTACGAACGATATCTAGAGGTGCGATTCCTTTGAGGCAATACTAAATAACATGTAGCATGATATTTGATACTTGCAAGTGTTGTCATTGTTGTTGCTTACATGCGGTGCCAAAGATATATTGATGTAGTTATGAGATATGGAATAATGGTGCTGCTGCAACATGTATATAATCGACTGTAGCCGAGTCTATGTCAATTTCGAAAAAGGCCACCGGATTAGCCTTCGAGGTAAATTTTCAATGCATTGACATGAAATAAATTGCGACATACGATTGTTTTGCGAGGGCAAGAATGAATCATCAATCAATTATCGTCAACTGATTCTACAATGAAAAAATCATTTTAGAGATTATTCTACTAAGCAGTTGTTTCTAAAATTTCACAGCATTATAGAATAATATCCGAAGGTATAAACAAGCGACATATATAAAATAACAGCGTAGTTCTACGTCAACAATGCGGTCGTATCTTGGACACAACCTCCTATAATTTTTTATTTTTTTTAAAGTTTCCATAGTGTACTACCCCCTTTAGGACGTATGCGACGGTGCGTTGTCGTGATGGTACAGAACTTTTCTCTTTTTTTTCTTCTTTCTGGGATAGTTTTTTCTTTATTTCTTCGTTCATGTGCAAACTGTCGAGTAGAATGTATTCTACTCGTTCTTCTGAAATGCCTACGCCCTCAGCTAACTCGCGTAATTTCACTTTACAATCGTTCAAAACGAGTCGATGCACTTGTTTTAAGATTTCTGGATTCGTAGCCTCTTTTGGCCTGTCTTCCAGAGCGAGGTGCATCTGCGGTGCTTGTACGGCCCATTTTAACTTCACTAAACCATCGATGAACTGTTGTTCTCGAAGGAGTAGAAGTGGAATAACATTTCGTCAACCACCGCATTGATTGTTCAGAAGTTTTCCCCATCAAAAAACAATGTTTGATCAAAATACGAAATTCCTCTTTATTCCATTTTCTACACGAATGCTCAGGTGTGACACTTAAACAAATGTAGTTTGTGAACAAATAAATAAAATGTTATGAAACTTCACACCTAAGCTAGTGACAGATTAACCTCTCGAAATGAATCTTGTTCATTTTTAGTGGCGCAATCTGTTGAAAAATCCCGGGACTTTTCAGCCCATGTAGTAAAAGAACCTTACGCAAAGCGCACCGATTCGATTGCGAATCTGAAGCGTGTAAGCGTGCGAGTTGCGAGAGAGACTGTGAGGACCTGATTGAACTCACAACTATTCTCTTCTCTTGTGAACATTATATGCCCGATATCGATATCGTGCCAACACAATGGCAGTTTAGTTGACCAGAACTTCAACGTAATTCTGGTGCACTAGCGAAAGTGTGCGAACAGGGGAGAGCGTAGAATAAAAGTATGTTTGCATCAATTGATAGGAAATATTTCTACGCATCTATCACAGTTAATAAAATGTTATTTTTTATGAGATAAGCAATTAAATAACTGTAATATGTCAAGTCTATCTAAACGCCCTAACTACCCTGATTTACGGTTTCCCTAACACGTCCATGAAAACCAAGGTACCTGGGGAAATTGGCTTTGTAAACACATGCAAGTTGGAGGAACTTTTGCTCCAACTGAAATGTGATCGAATTTCAATTAACAGTATGAAGGGAAACATGATGAGAAGGGTTAGTTTCGTCTTCTAGTTGAATTTATTCATTACCCTTACCTAAACAGCAGCACAATAATATAATATAAACCACGTTTCTGAGTTCTTTATTGTACTTCGATATAACGTACAATTCGATACAACGTACATTTTTGAAAGTAAGATGTACGTTATATCGAAGTTACCCTGTACAAACAAATGATTACTAAGCCAACGGTAGTCCCACGTCAACCTTGCGGTTATATCAAAAGTGCATAAAACGTCGAGATCTGCTGTTATCTCGAAAAAAGAATTTTTGGAGGAAGATCGACCTTTTTGCTGTCATACAAATGAAGCATAAATTTCTGCATAACTCAAGAACTAATCAAGGAAACGGAACCAAATTTGGTATATGGAAGTTTTAGGGGGCAATAAATGTTTCTATGTTGATTTGAACCTCCTATCTCCTCTTATTAAAGGAGGGGGGGGGGGTTGCTCGAGAACTAATCAAGCAAATGGAATCAAACTTAGCATAAAGTGGTTTTAGGGATCGATAAACGTTTCTATGGTGGTTCGACACTCCTACCCCTCTCTAAAGCAGGAGGGGCCGGGGGAGAGGGAGGGTGGCTGCATAACTCGAGAACTATCAAGCAAATTGAAACTGAAGAGTTTTAGTAGAAGTACTAGGAATTTTATAGTAAAAGGTAAATTTAGAGGGTCGATTAGAAGATCAATCAATGAACAGCGATTTTCTTCAAAGTTCAAAGTTGCTTACAGAAAGATGTTGTTTTACATCAAATCCAGAATGTTTCAAGCCTTCGTCTCAAAATAAACAAGATTTAAGTTGAGTGTGGCTCGTATATTTTTGCATGTTCAATAATTTTCCAATTTCCCTTGATTTTTTGCTGAAAAATTTGTAAATCGATTGAATTATCCATTAAACACTATAAGTCTAATGTCTTCTTTGTTTTTATTTCAGATATCGACGAAACATTTGTTGGATTATAAAAAATTGCAAATTGCGGTATGTATCCATAGTAAATCTTTCTGTGCGAGCCTTATATGCTTAGATCCTTCGATGTATACTTTATTACATGTGTGCAACGTGATATGATACTAACTACTTCTCAGTAGTCCATTTCATATTAAATGACCAATAACCAATAATGATACCCTCGTTTATAGGAGTGTATCCATAAAGATAAACCTTTTTTTTTCGAAAAATATCGAGTTTTAAAGCCCACTGTGCGGCCAAACAAGTTGTTGTTCGAAAAGTTGGTATTAAAATTTAAGAAAATATATTTGAACAAAAAACTAATTAGGGTGTTCATTTACGAAATAATTTTAAACTTTTGAATGAGTGTTGCACAGCGTAAAAAGGATACATATTCCATTCAGAAAATGTATGCAGATCCCACGCATACAAACTCAAACGGTCTGTTGTCCGGGCAATAAACTTCATTATCAGTTATCTCCTGCCACGTGTGGCCTTCCATAACTATTATTAGCATTGCACGCCACAGCAGCAGCAGCGTAGGTTTCAACTACGCATTAGAGAATCCCTTGCGCTCGCTGATTGCCAGTGAGCTTCGAGCAAGGTCGATCGAAGGAATTCCGCTTCAGTTGCTACTGCGCTGCTGTTGTTGTGTGGTGCTTAGTCCGTGTAGATTTAGCTGAGATCTAGACTCTTCGCGCACCAATGGTTGTGATGATTGAGCGTCATTTGAGCTTTTGTCACATCTTTCGAACGTCGCCGCTGTCGTCTTATCAGTCTCTTATTTTGTGGTGGACACAGTGTATTTGCGCTTGGTAAAACTGAGTGAGAGGAGGTTAATAAACCGCTCGTTAATCTCCGTTGGATGGTGAGAGCTGTTATCCGATAGTTGGCCTAAAAACTCAAATGTCACAGTTTGACAATCTCACACATGCGCCACCACAAAGAGAAATGTGTACAATCGAGGAGTGAAAATTCAGTATGAGACAAAGCAAAGACACAACGACAAAGAACGACGATGTGTTGAACAACGCAACCAATGTCTGGCCATGACACTAACCGTGTTCACTGTTTCCCTGCGGGGGGGTAAAAAAGAAAATCTCGTTTTCCTTGTTACCGTCAAACCAGTGCTAGACATGGACAGATAGAACTAGTGCAGTTTCCCTCTTTATCGTCTGTGACAACCGTTGTCTTGTTGGTCCGAAATGGGTTCGCAAATTGTAAATACGCCACTCGAGCGGTGTTATTGTGTTGCTAGATAAAGAGATGAAGTTCAGCTTGAATTCATTCCGTTGGTGCTGGAAAAGTTGATCTATGTAAAAAAGTCAGTTTCATTACTGCATCACCGTCTTGGAGCTTAATAATATATATTATCATGTCAAGTTCA